>NC_090928.1:1267891091-1268193518 GCF_040938575.1 Ambystoma mexicanum | reverse complement strand
GAGTAAGTCAGCTACCCCGGGGAAGCTGCGGGAGACACTGGAAAAGGCCAAGCAGAGAGCAAGGTGTTCAAGCTCCCAGTGAAGGAGAAGACCAAGATGATGGACCTGCCTGCGAAGGCCCAGGTAATCCAGGCCAAATCATCCTTCTCAATCGAGATGGTGGTGGCTTCCCTTTCGAAGGCAAAAGGGACGGTCTGCATCCAGGGTGCCCCGGCGGCAGCCAGAGTCTCTCCTTGCCAGGCGATTTTTCATTCAAGCCGATAAAAACCCCAAAGAAGAGGATGCCGGAGCTTAGCCCGGGACAAGCCCCTCGGCACCTTACCGCCACACATCAGGAGCATTGACACTCATGCAGCCTTCTGTAAGGCGATCAAAACTAGGATCTTTGTTTGAATATGTGGTTCTAACCTGCTTAGACTACCGCTGCGCCTGTAACCATGCAGCCTTGTCACTCTTATGTTGTAGAAACCTTTACCATGTTTAAGAATCCTCAGTTGCATTTGCTGTATGCAATCTAAGTACCGCCCTGTGTTATGTTTTTTACGTTGAGTTTAGCTAATTCTAATTCTACACATTTTTTTATATTTGATAATTCTTTTACTTTTTTACTTTTGGTATCAGCTTTTCGTTTACATTCTTCTAGGGATTTTTCTGTGATTATGGCATCTCCAGGAAATAATGTTAGACTCTTTGCATATAGTATCTTGGAATATAAATGGCCTAAATAACCCAAATTAAAAGGAAAACATTTTTGTTGCTTTTAAAACACTTAAAAGCAGACATTATGTTACTACAAGAGACACATTTAACAGATTCCGAGGCTTCGAGGATTGAGAGGTTGGGCAGGACAGATGTACCATTCCACTTACTCTTCGAATTCAAGAGGTGTGACAACCTTGTTTAAAATGAATTTTCCAGGAACGATTACAGGATCAAAAGCAGATAAACAGTTTCAATCTAGATCCAAGATTTGGATTTCACAATATGTAACATCTATGCTCCCAATGCTATAACAGTAGGCCATTTATTAATGGGTTTGGTCGGCTTCTTTTAGATATAGGAGGGAAGAATCTGTTGATAGGAGACTTTAATCTTCTGGTGGATCCAGTTTTGGACAGAAGCAGCCAGATATTGAGGAATGGAAGGAAAAAACGAGAAGCTTCGAGATTATTGATGCAGGATTTTGTATTGGCAGATGTTTGGAGATTGGATCATCCTACAGGGAGAGAGTACACTTTACACTCTGGGGCTCATAATATCTTTTCAAGAATAGACAATATGTTAACCTCTGGGGTTTTGACACAAAACCTCAGATATTGTGAGATAGAGTATCGTCATTTCAGACCATGCAACCATTAGATTGGAACTTTCATTAATTATAAACATGGAGCATGAACCCCACAGTTTTGAGAGGTGAAGAACTGAGGAGTATTTTGGTGTCTGAGGCAGAAGAATTTATCAAGGCAAACGTGAATGGTGGAGTAGGATTGGATATGGTGTGGGAGAGTTTCAGTTGTTATGCAAGGTGTAGCCATGAGTGTGTCTGGAATCAAAAAGAGGAAAAGAGATGATGAAATGTTCATCATCAATTCATTGTTTCAATTAAAGAATTGGAAAAGGAGTTGATGAGATCGGCAGATAGTGGAAAACAGTTGAGTTTAATGAGGGTATAATATGATTTGAACAAAATTATAAGTGAAAAGGCAGAGTTTTCAGTATTCAGGACTAAATGTAGATATTATGAAGGAGGGGAAAAATGCGGGCGATTGTTGGCTCATTGTCTGAAGTTGAGAGAGAAACGGAACCCGGGGCCGCAAGGTGCGTTCGAAGTGTCGATGATCAATGTGTCCTGCAATTCACACTAATTCTCGCAGCTAGCTGCGTTCCTCATCGACGCGCGAGCCGAGTGATCCACCGCCAAGAGTCACAGGCAACTTTTTGTTTGGTTCCAGACGTCGGCCCGAACCTGCCGGTGCAGCAGAGGCCGGGGGGGGTAGGCAGCGCCGCCCGTCCCGCCAGGGACACGGCCCGGCGCCCCGTCTAGCTGCCCCACTTGGGAGTCGGCCGAGACCATCTGGGGTTTTAAGAGAAAACAAAAAAAAAACATCCAGGCGCTCAGCCCGGGAAGCCTGTGCGGCGGCAGGGCTTCCCACGGCGACAGAGGCAGGCCGCTCCGCCGCCGGCCCGGCCCGGTTCCCGCCCGGCCTACCCCCGACCCCCCTCCGCCGCTCCCCTTGCGGGGAGCCGGACAGAGGGGCGGGCCAGAGTCGGCACGGGTGGGGGTGGGGGGGTCCGGTAAGGGACCGCTAGAGTCTTCAAACCGCAGCCCGGCTGCAAGGGCCGGGCTCCAGGTACCTGGTCAAGAGGGAAGGTCGCCGGCGGGCCTGGCCATCGCTCGCCCACGTGGACGTGGGCGGCCGGAACCTCAACGCCCGCCCGTCAAGTACGCCCGGCTGCGCCATGGCTCAGGGCTCGCCCGGCGTGCCGGGCCCCTGTCCGCCCTGGGGAGGCGTCCCTCGAGAGCGGCCGGGCTTCCCTCGGCTCCCGGCTGCTCTCACTCGGGGGCTTCCCTGCCGACCGGGCTGCGCCCTCTCCGACGCCCGGCCCGCTGGCGGGTTGGGGTGGAGGAGCGCGCCCCCGCCCGGCGCAGCGGCTCAGGGGCCGGCTCGGTGTGGAGAGGTGCGAGGGGGGGCCCCGCTCGGGGCGCGCCTCCCTCTCCCCCTTCCGGTTGGCCGGGATGTCCAACCCCGCCGGGGGGTCCCCATCCGTCTGCTGGGTCGCGGACCCCCCTCCGGCGGAAGGGGGTCCCGCTCCCCGGGCTGTGGGTCGTGCACGTCTGGGACGCAACTGAGGTCGGGCCCGCGGCTCTCCCTCCGGCTGCTCCGCCGTTAATTCTTGGTATATTTATGAATATGTGTATGTATCTTTGTGTTTGATAACGTGATTAGTGTGCATTTTAGGCATTTCAAAGGATTGTGTTTTATTTTCCTTTCTCTTGTCTATCCACCTAGAATTTGTATTTGACCTATAATGAGGATTGATAGGGGTGTGGAGGGTTGGCTTAATTGTTGCTGAATTTAGATTGGTTGCGTTTTTTAATTTGTTTAATGTTTATTTGCTTGTTGAAAAATGTAATAAAACTTGTTCCAAAAAGCCTCAAAAGCTTTGTATGGCAACACTAAAGGAGGTGATCCTGCTGCTAAAACAAGGAGATTTCATGGAAACGTTGTACATGAAAGATGCATACTTTTGCATTTCAATGTTGCCAGCGGACAGAAAATACCTGCGGTTGAAGATCGCAAACATACTACCAATTCAAAGTCCTCCCCTTCTGCATTTCATCAGTGCCAAGGGTGTTCACTAAGGTACTGGCAGTAGTAGCAGAGCACCTACTTAGAGAATCGATCCCTGTTAACCCTTATCTTGCCGACTGGTTGACACGTTTTCAAAAACACCCATAGAACAATCCATCTGTTCGATTTGGGGTTCTCCATCAACGAGAGAGGGTCAAGTCTCATCCCCAATGAAGTAAAACCATTCCTGGGAGCGATTATGAAAACTCAGGAGAAATTTGTTTTCCTCTCAAATGATGAGAGAGTACAAAACATGTTATTTCAAGTACCTCACTATATAGCCAGTCGGAGAACGGCGCGCAAGGAAATACGCCTGCTTGGGATGATGGCTTCATACATTCATCTTGTTTCACATGTGCTGCTGCGCATTCCCTTGATGTAGAAATGGCTAATCTCGGGTAAGCGGTCAGTGGGACGATATAGTGGTTCTTTTGCAAACATTAGTACAGGTTCTACGCTGGTGGACAAAAGACAATATGTCAAAAGGGAAACCTTTTCACAAGCCACTCTCAACAGACGCCGCTCTCTCAGGATGGGGAACTCATTACCTTCACACTGCACACAGCGTGTGAACACAAACGGAAGAAAAAAAACACATAACCCTACTGGAATTGCTTGCAGTCCTGAACGTCCTTGCAAACATTTCAACAACACATAGCAGGACAAAACGGTTCTAGTCCTTACTGTTAGGCAGAAACCTGTGCAGTTTCCTCTGGGACCACTGCAAAAGATTTAGGACTACAGGTGTTTGGCAGTAAACCCACTTGGTAGCAGTCTGTAACCCACAGATTCACTTGGTAGCTGTGGCTGAGCAGTCAGACTTCCCTCAAGAAGAGTTAGGCAGTATTCACAATAGGTCAAAAGAACACAATAGAGCAAGTAAACACTGACCAGAGCTTGGTGTAAAAGAGATAATTATTTATTTAAAACCACATCTAGAAAAACACACAGGCACTAATAGTATGCAATTCAAAAACAGTCACTAAAAGATATACACTCCCTTAAAAGAATATTAGATAAGTCTTAAGTAAAGCCCCACTTATTTTCAGACAGCAGTGAGCGCTTAACGTAGATGGCACTCTAATAATTCGGTTTTAAAAGGGAGAGAAAGCAGAGAATAAATTGAAACAGATCCCAACACTTTTTCACGAACACAACAAGAGAGGAAGGCAAAGTAACACCGTGAGATTAGAGTCAGTAGGCCGGATCCGCTTTAAGAGGATCAAAACGAAATGTGTCCAAGGTCACACGGTTGCAGTGCACAAAAGTCTTGTAACGGTTCAAAAAGGAGTTGGACCAAAGAAAGGGACCAGTTAGAGGGTCAAGGCGGCCAGCCCAGTCCAGAAGGTTAAGGGGTTATTATTACCTTGTAGCAATCTTTAGAAAGGGAGGCTTGGCGGACACGGTACCTTAAAGTGGTGAGAATACTCCATCGGGGGCAGTTGTTCCTGGCAGCGGATGCAAGTCGGTGCTTCGTCGGGGGAAGAGAGGATCTCGTCGGGGAGGAAGACAGGAGTCCGTTGCACTGCCAGGGAAGAAACCAGCCGCAGAGTTTCTCAGGTAAAAGGAGCGGTCCTTTAATTTGCGGTCCAGTGGTAAGTGGCTATCCGGTTGCCGGGGTGCTTGGCACGGGCAATTCGACCACAAGCCGGTCTGGGGTGCGAAGAGAAGAAGGTAAACTGGTTGTGCCCACCAGTCAGGGGAAGAAGCCTCTCCAGCCGGGAGATCTTCTCTGTCGTCGGGAAGTGGCGAGTCGGTTCCGCAGGGCTCCACCAATGGTGTCGTCGTGGTAGGTCGGCTCAGCTTCTCCCTCATCGGATTCTCAGGTCCTGTGGCGACTTCTGAAGTTCCAGTCCCCAAAGCCCTGCTTTTATGCAGCATACCCCCATTCACTCAGCCTAGCTGTCAATCAAACATGCTAAGTGGTGAGCCGGCTGGCTCACCACTTGGGCCAATCACACAAGAGTGCGACTTGAGTTATCAAGGAAACTCAGTCCAGGGTGCCTAAACCCCCTCCCACACCCTGTGTGGTACCCAGACAGAGTGGCACCACTTTTGGAGGCTTCTGTGGAGAAGCCCGCCAAAAAGTGGAACAAAGGGCTCAACTTGGGTTGGAGTCACAGAAGAGAACACAAACGCCATCTTAGAATCGAGTCCTGGCAAAAAATACCAACCAGTGAATTAATATTAAATAAAAAATCCGACGGTATGTTCGAGGCTATCGTAATTAAATAAATAAAGATAGTAGCCTCGAAAAATGGGAAAATCCCATAGAGAAATATTCGCGGTCGAATATAAAAAGTAGTATCCACTGCCACCAGTCAAAACTCGATCAGGGGGGGCGGAGACGTGCCCCCTCGACTAACAGACCCCGGGGCAATCTAATTGCCCCTACCAGTACGTCCGCAATATGATGGTTTTTACTGGTTTCTGTTACTAATTTGGGACTAGTAAAGCCAATGGTGACTTTACATGCCCTGGGAGACAGTAGTCAGTCCCAGGGTATGGAGTCTATGGTGGGGCGTCACCCCTGTGTCACTGCACGGAGGGTGCTGTGTAACAGACATAGTAAAAACACATGAGACCCTATGGAGTAAAGGAGCCCATAAAACACATTAACAGTCAAAGGAACACCATAAATCATGTCCAAGAGTGGGAGAAAAAGAGTCTCACTCTTGGCAGGAGAAAAAAACAAACTCCAGAAATCCAGCAAAGCTGCTGGGGGACTCACTAGGTTAGGAAATTCAGCCTAAAGAGAGAATTCTCCCTAACACTTACATACAGTGCCACTGCCATATTTTATCTAAACAAACAGGGCTGGACACACTCTCTAAGTTTGTCAAGATTATCCCAAAAGATTTGGAAGTGGTCTCTCAAATGAAACGTTTTCCTAGTGTCACATGTTTCATCGGAATACAAGTCACTAGCAGACACACTAAGCAGAAGTCTACAGCTACCTGCAGAACACGAGTGGCAAATTCACAGATATTTTAAGCCATATCTTCACCCAATGGTGACATCCAACTCTATTGTTCGCAACAAAGCAAAACGCACAATGCCCAGACTTGGCATCCAGGTTTTCCCAAACAGTATCCAGTTGGAACGCCCTGTGGATGATTTGGCACAGGAAATGGGCTTACGCTTTTCCTCCAACACCACTCCTGAACAAAATAGTGCACAAGATGCACCGGGAACAAGTCACACTAATTCTAATGGCCCTTTGTGGGCGTGACAACAATGGTTTCCACACCAACACAAACTAGCAATGTGCAAACCAATCAAGCTTCTGTGCCCATCCAACATGTCCCAACACAAGGGGACGACATTCCATCCATACCCTCAGTCTATGAAATTGGCAGCTTGGCTCCTGAAGTCAGAGTGTGAGCATCTAGAGCTTCCACAAATGTGTATGGACATCTTTAAAGAAGCATGGAAGCCTATCAAAGGACAATGTTATTTTAACAAGTGGAAAGGATTTGTCATTTGGTGCCGGTCATGCACCATTTGAGTGTTCTCCATCCCACATACTTTACTATATGCTTTACCTACTAGACTCCGGTTTAGTCTTCAATAATATCTAAGTACACTTAGCAGCATTGTCTGCTTACACTACATCTCAAAATAAAGCATCATGGTGTAAAGTTCCAGTTATCAAAGCATTCGTGGAAGGAGTAAAAAGACTATACCCTCCCATTTCTAATCTACCAGGTACCTCAATGTGGTCCGCGCACAACTCATGGGTCCACCCTTTGAACCTATTCACAAACCCAGTCTTAAGCCTTTAACTTACAAGGCTGCTTTTCTGGTGGCTATCACTTCTATAAGACGAGTCAGTGAATTGCAAGCACTTTCAGTACAAGACCCTTTAATTATCATCCACAAGGACAAGGTGGTTCTTGGAACAGATCCCAGGTTTTCGCCAAAATGCATGTCAAAGTTCCATGTTAATCTATTGGACTTCCTACCTTTTTCCAATGTCCTTCAAAATCAGCAGAAAATAGTTTCCATTCCCTAAATGTAGTGAGGCCAGTCTTGTACTACATGAATACAACTAAACCACTGAGGAAAACAGATCAACTCTGTTTCCATAGCAATTGGCAGAGAAGATCATATTTCTAAAAATGCAATCTCCAGATGGTTGGTCAAATGCATCCAATTTAGCTACTCACTGTCAAAGAAGACTACCTTTTACAACAAGAGCACACTACACAAGGCACAGGGGCTTCTTTAGCATTTATTGCAAAGGTTCCTTTAGACACAATTTGCAGGGCTGCTACTTGAGTTCTATTCATACCTTTACTCTGCATTACTGCTTAGAAGCACTAAAGCAGATTCACAGGTGGCACAAGCGGTATTGAAACAAGTATTTGTCGCTGTACCTTCTCACAACTCACCTCCTTCTCCAGGTTCTGCTTGCTAATCTGTGCATAGCATGATATCCAAGCAGATCCACAAGCCTCAGAAGACACATTATTAGCCGTAATAATATTTCGAAGGGATTGTCCTCCGACGTATTCCTTATCTTTGATAATAGATCATCTCCAGCTTGCTGGCCTTGGAATTTTTTTTCAGTAGAGGGCGCTGCGCGTCGCCGTCCCTCGAGTCGATGTCCCTCGACGGCCTCCGTACCGATGCCGATGTCACCACATGTATAAATAGACTTGCTCAGTGTCCGTTTTTCCGCGCTTCGTGGGGCCTCGGAATATCGTTGCTCAGTTCTTCAGTCAAATATATCGATATATTCCTCGTGAATACCGACTCGTACTCGATGGCTTCCTCACCCGAATCGATGACTCCACGGTCCGGCTTCAAAAAATGTCGAGACTGTGGAAAGAAAATGTCATTGACGGATCCTCACAGGTTCTGTTTGTGGTGCCTGGGAATCGAGCACCATTGTTCGGAGTGCGAGGGCTGCATGTCCATGACGGCGAAAGCCTTGAAGGAGCGTAAGGGGAATCTCCAGAGAGGTAAGGCAGTTAAGTTTCATCGGCGGAGTCAAGACATTCGTCTCCTCGCCATCATAAAAGACATTCTCGTTCTAGATCTCGAAGCAGTTCCCATCACTCTTCGAGATCTAAGCATTCAAAAAAGAGACGTCGAAGATCCCCTTCTTCGTCTTCCGTTTCCCCAAAAAGGGTCTCCTGTCCCACAAAACATAGCTCTCAGGCTGAGTGGGAGGAATTCAGGAAAAAGATGCTAGCATCTTCGAGAAAGCGGCCTCGACCCCCTCGAAGACTGCTGAGGGTGATACCCTGGGTGAAAGACCCGAAAAATCTAAAAGCCGCGAGTCGCAGTACCCGGCGAAAGAAGCCACTCGAGAGCGTCACAAACCTTCTAGTAATGGCAAAGTTGCGTCTTCGACGCCGTCATCGAGGATCCCTTCGACACATAGATCGGCGTCGTCGACACCGTTATCGAAGGGTTCTTCGACACACAGGTCAGTCGAGTCGACGCCGAGAAAGGACAAACCCATGGCCACCTCACAGCCAGTGGCCATACACAGCCTCGAGCACGAGAATGTCGACAACCTTGAGTAGAATCCTGATACTCTCAAGTTCGAGGCCTCTACCACCTTTCTCAACGACTTTTTTGATGGCTTCGAAGCCTTTAACATCTGCGTCGACAACGTCAACGTTTTCTCAGCCAATCGTGACAAATCTGGCTCCTTCTGCTCTGGAAATGGGATTTATACCATTTTTAAAACCTGACCACTCCAGGGACTTTTCTTCTATTTATGAAGAAGGGGAGGATTCAGATGAGGAAAGGCCTTTTGAGTTGCAGGGATCTGCAACTCCTGCACTAGAGGAATTTACCTCTGAGGAAGGTAGGTTGAAAGACCTCCATGAAACCCTACAGGAAGCAAGTGGGTTGGACACTTACCCAGAAGTGGAATTTGCCACACCAGACCCAGGGGAACATGCTGAAACCCCTCATAGAACCTTGATGGCAAGGATAATAGAATTTATGGGATGGTCTACACCCTCACCTGCTTTTCAGCAAGACGACCTCAGACATCTTGGTCAAAGGTCCACAGGAGGATCCTGTAGTGCCATTTCATGCGGCATTACAAAGGAAAATATTGGCAAACTGGGAAACACCTGAGGTTATCCCAGCAGTTAACAAGAAACTATCAGCTAAATATCGGGTGTCTTCTGCTGACCCTGAATATTTATCCAAACCCCCAACTCCGGAGAGTCTGGTTGTTCAGGCAGCTACTTCAGTAGGTAGTAAATCGGCTTACCCTACTGTTCCACAGGACAGGGATGATAAGAGATATGACTCTATGGCCAAAAAATATTTTCCGCATGTAGCATGGCGTTGAAATCCATCAATGCTACTTGTACGCTCGCAAGGTTCAGCCACACACTTTGGGAGTGTGCTTCATCAGCGGCTGACTGCCTCCCGGAGGGAGAAGAAAGGGAAGCGTTTCTCAACATCATTAAGGATGGTAAGGACGCAATGTGTGAATTCCTTCAGACTGGCATCAATTCTGCTGACAGTATCAGCAGGGCCATGGCGGCAAGTACAACAACCAGGACATTTGGTTGGTTGCGAAAATCTGGTTTTGCTCCAGATGTGCAAAGCGGACTATTGAATATGCCCTTTGACGGCTCTTCTTTGTTTGGTAAGAAGGCGGACGACAGTTTAGAAAAACTACAAACATCAAAGGCAGCAGCAAAATCCTTTGGAGCTGTAATCCGTCAGACACCATATCGCCCCACAGGAACCTCTTGGAGAGGTAAGTCCTTTCGCTTCTATTCCGCATTCGGAAAGGGCAGAGGACAGCCGGTTCAAAGGGGTCAGAAGAAATTCACCCGAGGTGGTCGGGGTAAAAACACAAAAGCCGCAGCAGGTGCCTCTTTACCCTCGGCATCTTCATCAGCCGCCTCCAAACCGCTCTGAGGACTCTCTCCACAAAACACCAGTAGGGGGCAGGTTAGCTCAACATCTGACGGAATGGCAGGCCATTGCGTCAGATGCTTGGGCATTGGAGACAGTTGCCCAAGGTTACTGCCTGCCTTTTCTACGCATCCCTCAGTCATCCACCGGGGAACAGCTCTCTGAAAGTTCCAGATCCGCTCCTCTTGCAGGAAATTGTAGATCTGCTAGAGAAAAGGTGCCATAGATCCGGTACCTGTAGCGGAGAGGAACAAGGGCTGGTACTCCCCCCTACTTTCTCATACCGAAGAAAGACGGAGGACTGAGACCTATCTTGGACTTACGAGAATTGAACAAGTTCCTCAGGAAGGACAAGTTCAAGATGGTAACTCTCTCTCGGATCCTTCAGGCCCTCCAGCTCCAGGACTGGCTGGTATCTCTGGACCTCCAGGATGTTTATTTCCATGTGCCAATCCATCTCAAACACAGGAAATACCTGAGGTTCGCAATTGGCGGCTCTCATTATCAATTTAGAGTTCTGCCATTTGGGCTGACCACCGCCCCGAGGGTCTTCGCCAAGCTAATGTCGGTAGTGGCTGCAAGTCTAAGGAGGGAAGGGATCCACGTCTACCCCTACCTGAACGATTGGCTGATCAGAGCTGTATGTTCGGAACAACCTCAGATCCAGCTAGATTATGTCTGCCACTTCCTTCACAAACAGGGTTTCTACCTCAATTTAAAGAAGTCACAGATGATGCCATCACAGAGACTCCAGTTCATTGGAGCAGTCCTGGACACTTCCCTGGGAAAAGCCTCGCCACCAGAGGTGAGGGCTCAAGATATTCTGCAGATGGTCACCAAGTTTCAAAATGCCCAACGTCTCCCAGCCTTCGACTTTTTGAGGTTGCTAGGCCTCATGGCATCCTGCATCTTCCTTGTGCCAGAGGCTCGCCTGAGAATGAGATCTCTTCAGTGGCCACTGAGAATTCAGTGGTCGCAATTCTCAGGGAAATTGACAGACCTTCAGATTCCAGACAAGGTGGCTCGAGACCTTCAGTGGGGGGGCCTGCCAGGAAAACCTCTTGAAGGGGGAACTGTTTTGGCAACCATGGCCGGAGATAACAGTAGTCGCAGATGCCTCACTCACAGGGTGGGGAGCCCATACCAACGACTTGACCATCAGCGGTCGTTGGTCTCCATCGGAGTCCAGACTACATATCAACCTGTTAGAGCTGAGAGCAATCAGACTAGCGCTGAAGGCTTTTCTGCCATCTGTACAGGGCAAAAATGTCCTGATAATGACGGACAACACTGTGGCCATGCACTACCTCAACAAAAGAGGGGCATAGGATCACTACCCCTGTGCAGAGAGGCAATGCAGCTCTGGTTTTGGGCAATTCAAGAAGGAATCTCTCTATCGGCAGTCCACCTAGCCAGAGAGAAGAACTTGACGGCGGACGCTCTGAGCAGGCAGGGCACAGTCTCCAACGAGTGGGAACTAGCTCAGGAAGTCCTTCAGGAGATCTTCGCCCTTTGGGGAACCCCTCAAGTGGATCTGTTTGCCACCAGTACCAACAGAAAATGCGGTCTGTTTTGTTCAAGGGAATTTCCCCCCAGAGGAGCTCTAGGGGAAGCGTTCGTAGTGGACTGGGAGTTTCCACTCCTGTACGCATTTCCAACCGTCCCTGTCATTCCTCAAATGATCAGGAGGTTCAGAAGATTCCGGAGAACCATGATCCTAATTGCCCCAGACTGGGCCAGGAGAACGTGGTACCCGGACCTTCTGGACATGTCCATCTGCCCTCCAATTCGTCTTCCAC
Organism: Ambystoma mexicanum; assembly: GCF_040938575.1. Taxonomy (NCBI): domain Eukaryota; kingdom Metazoa; phylum Chordata; class Amphibia; order Caudata; family Ambystomatidae; genus Ambystoma; species Ambystoma mexicanum. The sequence continues at coordinate 1,268,181,466 of NC_090928.1, read as the reverse complement.
TCAAGGAGAATCTTCTCTCACAGAAGGAAGGTCAGTTCTCCATCCAGACATCAGAACCCTCAACCTTCACGCCTGGCTTCTGAAAGGTTGAGATACAAGTATTGGGACCTCCCTGATGACATCAAGGAAGTGTTGCTTTCGGCCAGAAGGCCAGCAACAAAGTCTTTATACCGCTGCCGTTGAAACAAGTTTTGCAGCTGGTGTAGAGAAGAGAATATCGACCCCTTTTCATGTGGTACACCAACGGTGTTATCCTTTCTACTTGGCAAATTCAGGCCTTCAAGTTAGCACTATCAAGGGCTATCTCGCAGCGCTATTGATCTTCAAGCACACTGCGGAGGAACCTTTGTATTTCAAATTACCCTTAGTAATACAATTTCTAAAGGGATTAACTAATGTCTACCCTCCAAGACCTTTCCAGGTTCCTTTATGGGACTTAAATTTCCTGATGGGTACTCCTTTCGAACCACTCCACTCTTGTTCGCTAAGATTTCTCACCCTTAAAACTGTCTTATTAGTGGCTTTGACATCTGCTAGAAGGGTGAGCGAATTACAATCTCTATCTTGTAAACCCCCTCATACAATTTTCCATAAAGACAAGGTGGTCCTACAGGTGAAGCCTAATTTCCTCCCAAAGGTGGTTTCTGAATTTCACATCACTCAGAAAATTACCTTACCTTCATTCTATCCACCTCCCCATCTGGGGAACGAGGAAGAAAGGCTACATAGGCTGGACAAAACAAACCATTTCCAAATGGATTATTTTGGCCATCCTGGAATGTTACAAACTGGCAGGAAAAGAGCCTCCTCAAAATCTTAGGGCTCCTTCAACCAGGGGTATCGCAGCCTCCTCGGCCCTCCAAAGAGGGGTTCCGGTTCGAGACAGATGTGCGGCTGCCACATGGTCGTCCGCACATACCTTCACAAGATTTTACAACCTGGATTCCTCCTAGTCAAGAGACTAGGTTTGGCAAAGCCGTATTAAATTCGGTTCATTCCTAAAAGGAAACATGGCGTTTTACTCCCACCTCCAATTGCACACCACTGCTATGGGAGTCTATCAAAGATAAGGAATACGTCGGAGGACACAATCCCTTCGAAGCACAAGTTACTTCATACCTGGTAACGTTCTTTCGATGGGATGTTCCTCCGACGTATTCCTTATCGCCCCTCTCATCCATCCCCGCAGTAATACTTCCCTTGTGGTTGCAGCTTACTCTCCTTCAAGGTCAATAACCAATTCATGTACAACATCTATTAACGTCAAAACGGAACTGAGCAACGGACGCTGCGCAAGTCTATTTATACGTTTGGTGACGTCGGCGCCGATACGGAGGCCGTCGAGGGACATCAGCCCGAGGGACGTCGATGCGCAGCGCTCTCTACTGAAAAAAGTTTCCAAGGCCAGCAAGTTGGAGATGATCTATTATCAAAGTTAAGGAATACGTCGGCGGAACAGCCCATCGAAGGAACATTACAAGGCAAGAAGTAACTTGTTCTTCTGATGCTTGTATCTGCTTAGATGCACATGGGCCCACCCTCCCCCTTCCATACCCCCTGGAGTTTGAAGGTGCATAGATGTTCTATCTTTGCCATTCTATTCTATCTTTGCCATTCTACTTTTTATTGTACCCAAGCAAACACTATGCACCCTCATGTCAGAAATAAAACATTCAAATGGATTGTGTCCTCCAACGTATTCCTCATCTTTGACATGTAATGCCCAACTTCAGCTGCTTTGGAAAAATAATTTCGGCTGAGGGCGCTGTGAATCGATGGCGTCTGTCCCTTGAAGGCCTCTTTCAAAGGTGATGTCATCGGAGGATATATGTAGCACGCGCTGTGCCTTTTGGCCTCAGTTTGGTTTCCCATAAACAGCGTTTGCTTCATGTGAAACTTGACACGCCTCATACTGTGACATTTTTTACTTCGGGCGATTGTCTTCAAACTCAACAATTATGTCTTCATCTACACTGTCCACACAAGTCTGGTTCAAAAATGCAGAGATTGCGGTTCGAAGATCTCCCTAACTGACCAACATCTAATCAGCCTGTGGTGCCTCGGGGAGGACCACAATACTACAGTTTGCTCCAAGTGTCAGTCCATGACAGGAAAAGCCTTGAGGGAATTGAAGGGAAAACTCAAAGTAGGAAAAACACCCTAAGCCCCGACCTGCTAGGCCTTCGACTGATGAATCGAGAGGAGACTCTCCTCGGAGGAAGAAGGCCAAGCGTTCCAGGTCGAGGAGTGGTTCCCGCCACTCGTCTTCGAAGAGGTCGAAGATGAGGCACCACAGGTCGCCTTCGTCGACTTCTTCGTCTGATGGATCCCCCGTAAAGGTTGCGTGCCCTTCGCAAAAGTCTACTCCAGCGGAATGGGAAGATTTCCGTGTGGAAATGCTAAAAATATACGAAAAACAAAGCTGTGCTCCGAACAAGCCTTCTAAGGAAGCCGTAAAGGAGAGGTCTTGGCCTAAAACTCGTGAGCCCGGGTAAGAGGCCTGATCCTCATCGAGAGCCCTAGAGGCCTCGATCTGAGAAATCGAAGGATCACTCGAGACATGGGGAAAGGTCGAGGTTCTCAACGCCTTCGAGACCTACGACGCCATCGGTGCCCATCAGGCTTTAAACTCCATCGATGCCACTGTCGACATCAATGCTGAAATTGTCAATGCCAGCTGCAGCAATTTTGCAAGCTAAACCATCTGAACCAAGTGACCTTCCTAAAAAAGCACTTTAAGAAAATGTCGATGACTTCGACAACGTCTAAGCCTCTGGGTTCAAGATCAGAAAACATATAAACTCCTCTCCCGCAAAAATACTTTTTCAAGTCTCTAACTTCCATTTTTGAGGAGGAAGAGCATTCAGAGGATGAAGATGCCCCTTTCCGGCTTCAATACAGTACACCTAACGTGCCTAAATGCCTAATTTCAGAGGAAAGCAGAATGCAGGATCTATATGATATGCACAATGCAAGTGGAATTAACACATTTCCAGAGCTGGAGTTTGGAAAACCAGAACCAGGGGAACATGCAGACTCCTCTTACAGGCAGCTCATCTCTAAAGTTGTCGAGTACTTAGGTTGGTCCAGGCCTCCAAACACCCTATGACCAAGACCATCTAACTGACATTCTGGACAAGAGTCCCCCTACTGATCCAGTCTTGCCTTTCCATGTGGCACTTCAATAAAGGATGGCCAGGAGGAGACTCTGGAAACTAATCCGGCAGGTAACAAGAATCTCACCAAAAAATACTGTCCCTCCAGTAGCGACCCCAGAGAGTCTGGTGGTCCAGGCAGCTACGGCTACTTCAAAACAAGCAGCTTACCCTACCATCCCACCTGATGGGGACGACAAGCGCGTAGATGGATGGGCGAGAAAGGTATTTTCCAGAGGGAGCATGGCATTAAATCTGCCAACTCCACTTGTGCCCTTGCAAAGTTTTCGTATACTCTAGGGGAGTGTATTTCTATGACGGCAGAGCATAATCCTGAAGGGGATGAAAGGGACTACTTCTTGGATATTAAGGACGGCAAAGAAGCCATGTGAGAGTCCCTTCAATCTGGATTGGATTCTGCAAATAGCATCAGCAGGTCCATGGCAACCAGGACAGTGATGCGCAGATTTGCGTGGTTGTGTTGTTCTTTTTATAAAGAAGCCTCAGAACAATCCACCGGAGAAACACTCTTTGTACATCCAGTTTCCAGGGGTAATTAACTTCATCTGGGGGACCTCGACGCATGAAGGACCATGGATACAGTAGATGTCACACTGGGGCTAGTATTACAAGCACGCCCAGTCGAAGACCCTTCTCTGGTTACGAGAAAGTCATGCAATACACTAGATGTCAGCCTATGCAGGCTGGACTTCTCAACATGACTTTTGACGGTTCTGTCAAGGATGGCACTCTATTAAGAGCGGCACAGGACACCCAGAAAGGGTTTGGGTGGTTGTGCCAAATAAAGTGGACAGATAGGAACAACCACAGCGGAAAGGAAAGGGAGCGAAGAGTAGGCAAGAGTAGCAAGGGAAAGGATGCAGAATGAATACCCTCTTGGGGTGAATGCAGATATAGGAAAAGAGTATTCCACGAACCTTGGAAATACTCTAGCCTTCTGCACAGTTTGCTATAACAGAGGCCCACGCTATTTGCTCATGACTTGGAACAGCAGCTATGGGTGTCTGTGATGTAGAAACGGGACAAGGGAAGGGGCAGAGGTTGACTGATGGGAACCAGCAGACAAGCCCTGTACAAAAGGGTCTACAAACAGTACAGGAGAAGATACAACAGACAAATCCGGGAAAGGAGATGATAGCAAACTAGCAGAAGGATATGAAGGGAAAGTCTAGTAACAGGATAGGATGGCAGAGGACAGAAGGGTAGGTAGAGAGCTCAGAGGAGCAGGAAGGCAATGAGTAAGCCCACAGGAGTGGGACTGTAAGGTAGAAATCCCAGAGGAAAAGGTCTTAGGGCAACAGAGTAAAGCAGACTGCACGGCAAGGATCCCAGAAGGGCCGGGCAGCAAGCAGTGAACCCTGAGGGGCAGGGCCGCTGAACGTAGAAGGTTGTAGAGGGCTGCTAGGCCGAGGACCCAGCGGGAAAAAAGGTAAGGGGTAGGCAGCGGAGCGTGATAAGCTGCAAGTAGGAAGCCCAGAGGACAAGGGCTGTAGGCAGCCGGAGAAAGGGAGGCTGTAGAGCAGGGAGCCCAGAGGACAAGGGCAAAGGCAGCCGGAGTGAGGCAGGCTGTAGAGCAGGGAGCCCAGAGGACAAGGGCTAAGGCAGCCGGAGTGAGGTAGGCTGCAGAGCAGGGAGCCCAGAAGACAAGGGCTGAGGCTGGAAAGCAGCAGAGCGTGATCAGCTGCAATGTGGAGAGCCCGGCAGGGCAAGGGCGAAGGCTGGAGGGCAGCAGAGCGTGATCCGCTGCAATGTGGAGAGCCCGGCAGGGCAAGGGCGGAGACTGGAAGGCAGCAGAGCGTGATCAGCTGCAGTGTGGAGAGCCCAGAGGAGCAGGGCTGAGAGGCAGGGAGCCTGGAAGGCTATGGCTGGAGGCAGCCGGGTGGAGCAAGCAACAAGGCAGGGAGCCCAAAAGGCTAGGGCTGTAGGCAGCAGGGTGTAACAAGCTGCAAGGCAGGGTCCAAGCAGGAGTGAGGGTAAACAGCATACAAGGATCCGAAGACTGACGCGAAAAGTGCAGGAAGGACTCTCAATGCAAGAGGCTGAGCCACTGCAGACAGCAGCCTTATATACTGCCTAGCCCAGCACAGAGGCAGGCTAATTGGTAGCACCTGGCTAAGCGCACCTGCAGGCAATCGGCCACCTCCCTTTCTGTTCCTAGGCTGGTGGAAGCAGGGCAAGTCCCTAGGGCTTCTGGGGGGTGTAGTTCCTTTGATGACAAATAGGAACAGCCAGGAATCGATGTTAGTAGCCAGGTGCATTGTGGTATACGTAGTTTGTTGGAGTCTGTTAATAAATGATAAGAAAATAGTCCATATAGAGCGTAAATGGATGCGCCCATGGCGCAAGCATGACAGGTTCTCATCTTTTTGGCAGCAAGGCTGACGTGAGCCTTGAGAAGTTGCAGACCTCAAAAGCGACTGCCAAATGTTTAGGCGCAGCCGTTAGGCAACCTCACCCTTTTTGTCCTAGTGGACAACCTTGGAGGAGTAGATCTTTTCGCTACTACTCATTTGTACGGACAAGAGGAATGGCCAGTCAAAGAGGCCAAAGAACATTTCCTCGTGGTGGATGAGGTAGAGGTGCCAAGCCAGCTCAAGCAGCAGCCTCTTTACCATCGGCCTCTGCAACAGCTGCAACAAAACCCACTCTGAGGGATTGAGTCACAGCTCACCAGTGGAGGGGGGCAGACTGTCTCAGCATCTAGAAGAATGGCAAGACATTACTTCAGATGCTTGGGCTCTTGAACCGATAGCCCACGGTTACTGCCTTCCTTTTTATAAAGAAGCCTCAGAACACTCTATGAACATCCAGTCGAAAGAATGTTTCCAGGGGTAACTTGTTCATCTGAGGGACTGTGACGCGTGAAGGACCATGGGTACAGTAGATGACATACCAGGGATAGTTTTACAAGCACGCCCAGTCGAAGACCCTTTTCTGGTTACGAAAAAGTCATGCAATACACTAGATGTCAGCCTATGCATAGCATGTGAATCTAAGCAGATACAAGCATCAGAAATACGATTACGTTGAGTAATGTACTCAAAATATATATATATATATATTTCTGAGGCTTGTGGAATCTGCTTAGATCACATGCTGTGCATAGGCCGACATCTAGTGGAAGCTGCGGAGTATTACAGTTTGTTTTTCGAAGTCGAAAAATGGGCGTCGACACAGGGCGTGCCAGTAATACTATCCCTAGTGTGACGTCCCCTGTACCCATGATCCCTCACGCGTCTAGGATCCCCAGATTGTTTTTTTCCGCCATTCTGGTCGGAAGCACTTCATCGGAGTTCCCTGGCTTTGCCATATTTTCACTCTAAACTAATTCTAATTTGCCCCGTTTGGCCAACCTTTCGTCGATCAACATCTCGACGCCGAACCGGGGAGGAGATCAACGTCGAATACCCGACGGATTGGGCGTTGAGGCTTCCGCCTCGGCTCGGGCCTGGGCCGCTGGCCTCGGCCCTACAAGTAGGGAGAGTGGGGGTGGTACACTTCCACACTCGACACCTTATTACCTACACACACTTGCCCGCTGCCCACAGGCGCGTATGGAGGGTACGCCCTTTCAGTTTTGCCCCAAGTGTAATAAGAAATACCCTTGGGTAGATAAGCACGCTACGTGCAACCTTTGCCTACCCAGAGACCACCCCGAGACGGGTTGCAGGGCCTGTATATAGGTTTAAGGCCAAAACTCTTAAGGACCGCTCCACCAAGCGTTGGGCTCACCACGCCAAGCTAGCAGCTATGGAGGCGGAGGGTACCTTCAGCGACGGCAGCGACGCCGAACTTTCGGACGGCGAGGGCACCAAGGCGTCGAAGGACAGCCGAACGCACGTCCCCGGCCTCGGAAGGTCGTCCGTCCCGGCGACTATGGGGAAGTCCCCCGGCGACAAAAGCGTTACACATACACACGCTAAACACAAAAAATCCACCCGAGATTCGACGTCGTCGAAACCTCGGAAAGAGGCACAGAAGGAGCGGTCCGAAAGGACGTCCTCTGGGCGGTCCCGGTCGAGGTCGCCGCACGACGTCAGGCAAGCCTCCACACTTGCACAGAGTGCCTCGACCATTAATATCCCGGAAGATCAATCGTCCGGAGACGAACACGACTTCCACCCCCAGCCTGCACCCCAGGAAAAGGGTACATCACTTGGGAGTAAAGAGGGGCCAGTTTCGAAGGCTAGTTCGAAAGACAGGGATTCCACCTCCGATCCTCGACGCCAGGCGTCGAAAGATAAGGGAAAGGGGAAACACACTTCCACCCACGGGGAAGGGGGTAAACAGCAAAGGAAACAACCCTTGCAGTCCTCCACTACAAAAGAACTAACCAAGTCTTCTCAGGGCCTATCCATAGAAAGTCCCAGCAAGGTCACCCCAAGCTCAAAACTCTGGTCATGCGAGGACATTGACAGAGTAATGTCAAGGATGTCTTCCTTGGCGAATTTTTTCGAAAGACACCCTGAACAACTCCTAGCTTTAAACCCTCAGGAAGATTCTCCCTCAGGGTCAGGGGACCCTATCCCCTCAAATAAAAGACCCCGGGTCGAGACACCATTTAGGCCTTTAGACCCCATCGAGGTCCAACCCTATCCTTACCTCTTCCCTACAGACCAAGGAAACTCTTCCCTGATAGAAGGTCAGGAAATTGACACGCCAGAAGATCCTGCAGGATCAGATTATTACGGCGAAGACGAAGACGAGGATGAGCCAGAAAATAGCCCAGATATTTTCAGAATGGACTCACCAGTCGAAAGGGAAGCCCCAGTGTCTGACTCCCCAATAGATAATCAGCCCCTCCTGAATGAACTGCTCTTTCGGGCAGCTAACCACTTCCAAATAGACACACAAGGTGTCCAGGAAGAAAGGGACTTTGCGGAAGAACTAATAGGGGAAAGGAAGCCAGTAGCCCAGACCATTCCCATCCTAAAATCTGTTCAACGCAGAATAGCACCATCCCTTGTCAACCCAAACCTGACGAGACCTGTAAATCCGAGAGTGGAGAAGCTGTTTAAAGCAGCCCAGTCGGACCCCCTATATATTAGAGGTCAACTTAAGCCAGACTCTCTAGTAGTAACCAACACCCGCAAAAGAGCTGGTACACCATTATCTTCCTCTGAGGCTCCCCCCGACAAAGAAAGTAAAAAACTTTATGGTTTTGGCAGGAAAGTAGCTTCCACGGCAGCCTACCAAGCCAGAATCGCGAATTCCACCACACTGTTGGCTAGCTACAACTGTCACCAGTGGGAAGAAGTGGCAGCACTAATAGACTCTGCTCCCGAACCCCTTAAAAGCCAGCTAGCTCGCATTTGTGCGGAAGGAAGGAACGTGTCAGGCTGCACTGTAAAAGCAACTCTGGACGCCGCTGACAATGCGGGTAGACTTATAGCAGAGGGGACTGTCATCAAAAGGCATGCTTGGTTGAGGCAGTCGGGATTCAAAGCAGAAACACAAGCTGCGCTCTTAGACAAACCAGTGGAAAGTGATCTCCTGTTTGGGAAGGCAGTCGAGGACGCTCTAAAAAACGCTAAGGAAGAATTCGACACCCTCAAATCCCTTGGCCAGTTAACTACCAAACCACCTAACCAAAGAGGGAATGGCAATTTTCGTCGCCCCCGCGGCCAAAATTCCAATAGAGGAAATAGCTACTCCCACACCCAGGGTACACAGTGGAACACCAGCTCACAACAGTCTACCCAGGCGTATGGTAGGGGTAGTAAAAGAGGACGTGGTAGAGGCAGAGGCAGCCCCAGTAAAGGAGGAGGCACGCCTCCACCAAAGCAGTGACGCTCAGTTCAGGGTCCCTTCCCATGCAACCCCAGTAGGGGGACGAATATCAAGTTTCACCCAGGCATGGGAAGGGATAACATCCGACAGATGGGTGCTGTCAACAGTATCCAATGGGTACTGCATAGAACTACTGCAACGTCCCCTAAACCATCCTCCAAGACAAAAAGTCCACTCTTTACAACATCAGAAGATCCTCCTCGAGGAGATCGCCATTCTGCTAGAAAAGGACGCGATAGAACTCGTCCCGGGACACCAGGTAAACAAGGGTATCTATTCAACTTACTTCCTTGTGCCAAAGAAAGATTTAACAATGCGTCCACTTTTGGACTTACGGCCTGCCAACAAGTATGTCAAGCCCCAAAAATTCCGTATGACCACACTACAAGAGGTAATCCCACTCCTAAAAAAGGGGGATTACATGGCAACCTTGGATATGAAAGATGCCTATTTTCATATTTCCATGCTCCCGGCGCACAGAAAATACTTGCGCTTCAAGGTGGACAGTCGCCACTACCAATTCAAGGTACTGCCCTTCGGGATAGCTTCTGCACCAAGGGTATTCACCAAGGTACTGGCGGTGGCAGCTGCACACCTACGCAGGGAGGCAATCCCAGTGTACCCTTATCTGGACGACTGGCTCATAACGGGGGAAACCCCAGGAATCTGCAGGTCAAACATTCAGAGGACCATCGACCTCCTCCACGAATTAGGCTTCTCCATCAACGAGAAAAAGTCAAGTCTGGTGCCAAGCACCTCAAAACAGTTTCTAGGAGCTATCCTAGATACTCAGAAAGGATTGACCTTCCCTTCGGAAGAAAGAATTCGGAACATACTTCTGCAAATTCCGCATTATCAGTCAGGTCAACAGATAACAGTACGCAAAGCTATGCGGTTACTCGGCATGATGGCGTCATGCATTTACCTGGTCCCCCACGCGCGTCTGCGCATGCGTCCCATGCAGGAATGGTTGGCGAAACAGTGGTCTCAGGCAAGTGGTCAGTGGGACGATCTAGTGGTAGTTTCGCCAACACTCGTACAGAACCTACACTGGTGGACAAGAGAGAATCTCGCAAAGGGGAAACCCTTTTACGATCCCGAAGTACAGGCAGTGGTGACGACAGATGCATGCCTGACGGGGTGGGGAGCTCACCATCTCCACCACACAGCTCAGGGTCTCTGGTCTCACTCAGTAGCCAAGAACCACATCAATCTGCTAGAGCTTCTGGCAGTATTCCGAGCGCTGCAGGCGTTCGAGCCCCATCTACTAAACTTGTCGGTGCAGATCAGGACGGACAGCACGACAGCCATGTTCTATCTGAACAAGCAAGGAGGGACTCGTTCGCCAAATCTGTCCAAGCTTGCCCAGAAAATATGGATATGGGCACTCAGACGGAACATCTTCCTGTCATCGCAACATGTTCCAGGGGAGCTCAATTCCCTAGCGGATGCTCTAAGCAGAGACTCCCTCCCAGAAGAACACGAATGGGTCCTTCACAAAGACGTAGTAGAAGATCTCTTCTCTCAGTGGGGTTTCCCCACTATAGACCTATTCGCCACAAGCGAAAACAAACAATGCCCAGGATTTGCATCCAGGTTCCCACAACCGGACTCCCAGGGGAATGCCCTGTGGATGAACTGGTCAGGGATGTTTGCGTACGCTTTCCCACTAACTCCTCTCATCAGGAAGGTGGTGTACAAGATGAACAAGGAATCGATGACGCTCATCCTAGTTGCTCCCATGTGGGCGAGACAACCATGGTTTCCACACCTACGCAGGATGGCGGTATGCGAGCCCATCAGACTCCCAGCCTGGTACAACCTTCTGTCCCAGCAACAAGGTCAAACAGTGCATCAGGAACCCAACTCTATGAACCTAGCAGCATTGCTCCTGAAGTCATAAAGTTTGGACATCTCAAATTACCACAGAGGTGTATGGACATTCTAAAAGAGTCCAGGAGAGTAAAGAGACTTCACCCTCCTATCTCGAACCCACCGCCAGGATGGGATCTCAATGTGGTGCTATCTAAGCTCATGGGGCCCCCCTTCGAACCCATGCATAAAAGTAGTCTCAAACACCTGACTTATAAAACGGCCTTCTTAGTAGCCATTACCTCCATAAGAAGGGTCAGTGAAATTCAGGCTCTGTCAGTGCAAGATCCTTTCTTTACTATCCACAAGGACAAACTGGTTTTACGCACACACCCTAGATTCTCACCAAAATTCATATCCAAGTTCCATGTAAACCAGTCCATCGAGCTTCCGGCTTTCTTCCAAAACCCACAAAGCTCAGCTGAGGTGAAACTACACACCCTAGATGTGCGTAGGGCGGTCTTATACTATGTAAATAAAACCAGACCGCTAAGGAAAACAGATCAACTGTTTGTCTCCGTAGCTACAGGCAGAGAGGGGGATCGCGTCTCTAAGGGCGCTATCTCAAAGTGGATTATCAACTGTATACAGCTGTGTTACTCTCTTTCTGAAAAAACTCTGCCTTTTACGCCAAGGGCCCACTCTACCAGAGGCATTGGGGCCACTCTGGCTTTCATTGCAAATGTTCCCCTTGACACCATTTGCAAAGCAGCTACTTGGAGCTCTATTCACACTTTTACTCAGCATTACTGCATTGACACTCATTCCAAGGCAGATACACAAGTGGGACAAGCGGTTCTAAGACACCTGTTTGCTCATGACCCTTCTCACATCCCACCTCCTTCTTCTGGTACTGCTCGCTAATCTATGCACAGCATGTGATCTAAGCAGATTCCACAAGCCTCAGAAGGGATACATTACTCACCGTAATCGTATTTCTGATGCTTGTATCTGCTTAGATTCACATGCGACCCACCCTTCCTCCCCTCCGAGAGAAGGCGCATGGTTGCTTGTAGTCTTACCTTTCTGTCTATCTGCTTGGACTATCTGTACTCACGCTACTCCTCATGCTACCTCATGTCAGGAAAAACACAATCTGGGGATCCTAGACGCGTGAGGGATCATGGGTACAGGGGACGTCACACTAGGGATAGTATTACTGGCACGCCCTGTGTCGACGCCCATTTTTCGACTTCGAAAAACAAACTGTAATACTCCGCAGCTTCCACTAGATGTCGGCCTATGCCCAGCATGTGAATCTAAGCAGATACAAGCATCAGAAATACGATTACGGTGAGTAATGTATCATATATATATATATATATATATATATATATATATATATATATATATATATATATATATATATATATATATATATATATATATATATATATATATATATATAATTTGAGGCTTTTTGTATCTGCTTAGATCACATGCTATGCATAGGCCGACATCTAGTGGCAGCCGCTGAGTGCCAGTAATACTATCCCTAGTGTGACGTCTCCTGTACCCATGGTCCTTCACGCGCCTTAACTTAAACAAAATTTAAATGTAGACTTTCTATCCTTTCGACGGCCGTACACTGCAAGATCTCCGGTGACGACGGCTTTTGAGGATAAGACCATTTGTCGACGGCAATGACTCGCCCGTCTTGACGGGCCTCGGACCTGCACAGTAGGGAGAGTGGGGGGGGTTATAAGTCATCTCATTTAGAGAATGCCTATTTCCCTGTTCTTGCTTTTACATCGCCAAGCTGCCATCTTTCCATAATATTGAAAACACACAGTTTAAATGCTGTAACAGGACGTTTCCCAGGAAGGATTCACACAGTGTGTCATCTCTCCCTTCTGTGAGAAAACTGAAGGTGTCTCACCCGCTAGTTCCTGGGGATCTGTCATCCAGGTGGCCAGGACACGGCCATTGATTTTGGATCCAGTTCCTGGGGGTGGACCAGTTTGGGAGGATCACCTGGATGAGGGGCCCTCGGGGAGTGGAAGTGGGACACCGGAGTGTGAGACATGGTATCTACTTACCAATAACACCTTTTCCCCATCCTACCAGGTACGATAAATAGGAATTCAACCCCCCACCCCCTTTTCCAACACGTACACTTTTCTCCTGGACAGTTCATCGTGAGCGATGAAGGACCAACACTAGAGCTGTAGTCCTGACATGTCCCAACACTAGGGTCAGGCAGAGTCAGGCAATTACTGATAATTACACACACTGGACTTCCATCACGCTTCCCCACACAGATAAAAGGCGGAACACGAAAGCACTCTGAGCAAGGCAACAAGCATGAGGAAGCAGCAATTCCGAGGTGGCAGTTTAAACCGAGGAAAAAAAGCTGCAAAACCAGAGAGGGTTACAAGGAGGGAACTGCACTTGACCTTTTCGGAGAAGACCCTCGACTTTCAAGCGGCCTCAAGAAAAAGAAACATAAGACCAGGAATTAAAACTGAACAACGATTCAGTGTGTGTCAAATGTACACTGGGTCCTCCTGCATTGATGGCCAAGACGGAGAGAAGCGATTGCTGCTGTGGTATGATGTGATATTTTATTTGTATCGCGCCCATACACAAGTGTTTCAGAGCGCGACGAGGCAAGGGAGTGGAAACGAGGGAGGATAAAACAACGATCTTACTAGGCCCAGTGACATTGAGCGTGCAAGTACAGGGGAGAGGGAAGGTGGAAAGTGTTGGGGGGTGGGGGGGGAGTGGAAAGTGCTAGACACGTGATAGAACAGGTAGTGCGGCCAGCAGGTGGTAAGTGCCTGATGCAGAAGGACGTAGTTGCCTTGGCCAAGAAGGGTTGGCTCAAGCCTCACTCAGTCCAGTCGGTGAATAAACGCCTGGACGCCAAGTACAGGCCGATGGAGGGGGATACGGTCTTGCTACCTGCCCATCCTCTGCCACACTCTTCAGTGATCGCTGCGGCATCACTATACTCCAAGCCTCAGTCTTCCTCAGCCTCCTCCTATGTGGCGCTGCTAGAGAAGATCTTGGAGGGGTACAGGGAGAAGCTGTATTCCAATGCGTCCTTGCACCTTTGTCAAGCCAACGGGGATGCCATGCTGGCAGCTGTTAACCAGGGGCTCTGGCGGGAAATAGCAGATTACCTCCCAGAGCTTCCGGCACAGAGCCAATCAAGATTCAAGGCGGGATTGGCAGAGGCCAAGATGGTGGCGGAGGACATCATGGAGTCCACCGTGGCCCACATCACACCTCTGGCCGTTCCGTCTGCATTGCTGCGGACGGGAGTAGAACGGCTTGGCTCCGTGCTACGAAATTCAACCTGGATGTCCAAAATCGCATCTTAGATCTTCTGTTCGAAGGGGGTGACCTCTTCCACTCCCCAACCGACGACGAGCTGGACAAAAAGAAAAACGGCTGACAAACGGCCATGTCTTTCCATCTTGACAAAGACCACCCCCAAAATGTACACCCAGTCACAGCAGCGCTCGGACAAAGGGGCGTACATACGGATGGTTCTGTGGCTTCCAAGAACAGAGGTCCAGGCAGCCTGTCCGTTCGCCGACTCAACATCGGCGCAAACAAAACAGTGGGGGGGGGGGGATTTAAGGGCTTTTACCAATCCCCTTCTCCGCAACTGCCTCTGAGGGAAAGAAGGCATGACACGCCCTTCCGGGTCCATGTGTCTCCAGTGGGGGGCAGGCTTGCTCTCATGTACATTTCTGGTGCCTGAATTTTGCGGACCCACTGGATCCTCTCTGTAGTCTCCACAGGGTACCGCCTCCCTATCCCAGCCTCTCCTCACCCTCCTCTCCCACAGGTTGGGACAGCAACTCTTTTGGCAGAGATCCGGTCGCTCGTCCAGAGCCAAGCAGTGGAGGAAGTCCCAGCCTTCCAGCGAGACTTGGGCTTTTACTCCAGGATTTTCGCCATTCAGAAGAACCAGGCGGGCCTGAGAGTTGTGCTGGACCTTTCCACCCTCAACCTCTCCCTACCTCTAAAAAAAATTCAAGATGGTTACACCAGCTTTGATAGTTGGAGACATTGTGCAAGGGAGACTGGATGTGCTCCCTGGATCTGAAGGACGCGTAACTACATGTCCCGATCTGGCAGCCTCATTGTTGTTTTCTACGATTCCGGATCGTGGGATACCCTTTCCAATACAAGGTGCTTCCTTTCGGCCTCAACTCGGCGCCCAGGGTCTTTACCAGGCTAAACACGCTCTTATGAACACAATGCACGAGCTGGGTTTTTTACTCAACCCCAAGAAGTCGCAGCTGCAGCCCATACAAAGACTGACCTTCTTGGGTCTCATCTGGGACCCGTGCTCCGGGAGAGTTTTTCCCTCGGAGGACAAGATCACGGCCTTCAAGAGGACCACCACACACTTGCTCAGCAGAGAAGTGACCTCGGCCTGGTGGTTCCAACACCTACTGGGTCTCATGGCAGCAGTCCTCTTGGCCAACCCCACACGAGACTCAAGATGAGGAGGATACAGCTGCACTTTGCAGCCTCTTGGAACCAGTCAGAGATGTTTAACGTTCCTCCATCATTTTACCCGGACCTTACATGGTGATCCAGCGACTGCAACCTTCGGCTGGGCAAGCCTTTCTGGCAACCTACCCCGCAGGTCACCATCACCACGGACTCCTCTCTCGAGGTTTGTAGGTATCACCCTGGACAACCACTGCGTTCATGGCACCTGGACCCTGCAAGAGCTGGAGTACCACATCATACTCCTACCTCCCGTCCCCTTTCCTCCATACTTATGGGGACATCTCTCCGTCCTGTGGGACAGGACCGGAGCACTTTGTAAAAAGCATCCACATTTATTTCAAAAATGTGTCCCTCCTCTCTTTCCTGCGCTGGGCCCGGCACGCGGCCGTAACCTCGCCCACCTTGCCTCCGCCCCGCGCATCGCCCATCAGTCCTTTTCTCCGCACGATAGGGCGGAAGATTTTCTTCCCGTTTTTCCCCTCTGGCTCTCGCTAGCGTTCGTTTACTAGTCTGTCTGTCTTTTAAACTAGATTTTCCAGACTGTTCATCGTGTCGCCGTCGCTTCGAGAGGGCGGATCCCCATCCTCTTTGTTTAGAGTGTTTGGGTCCGGAACACGTTGGGGCTCCTGTTTTTACTGTGATTCGCTTTCGGTCCGGGCACTTCAACGTCGGTTGGAGTGGTGGGAGGAGGTGTTCGGGCGGACTCCTCCTTTGCATTTTCAGGCGTTCATCAGAAAAAAACGCCCAGTAAGTTTTCAGAGCACCCCGGCCGGGGGATACCTTCCCGGGTTCCTCTCGAGCCGGGAGGGGTGTTGATCGCTCTGTTACTGGGGTTCGCCCTGAGGTGCCTGTCGGGCCTAATAATTCTGCCAGAGCTTTCTCCGAGGGTCTCGGACACTCTGAGGCCCCTCCTGTGGGGGCTGTGTGTAGACCCAGTTCTACTGAGTCGTGGGGTACCAGAGCTTGCTCTGAGGCCGCTCTTTCGGCTTCCCTCAAAAACAAAACCGGGGTACGCCCCGATGTCTTGGCTGGGCTTGGTTACCGAACGCATGTTCAAGGCCCGTGCCGATAAGGCTTCTACCGGGCATAGGTCCGAGGTCCCTCGTACAGAGGTTAAGGCTACCAACTGTTCTGAGGGGCCGGGCTAGGCCCTGTCGGTGACAGCGCACCGTTCCCGCTCTTGTGGTGACACCAGATCTGTTGAGGGGGCAAAGAAGAAAGTTTCTTCTTTTACCGGCAGTGCCGAGGCTCTTCCTTCGAAGGCTCAGTTGGCGGTTGATATGTCGCTGAAACATTCCAGGCCTCATAGTACCAGCTCTGCCGAGATTCCTTACGTTAAGGCTAAAATGAAGAACCCTGATCCATCAACGGGGACCCCTGCCTCACTTCCTCACGTGGCGCAGTTCCCCTCAGATGAGGACAAAATGGCGCCCTTCCCGCCACGACCACGGCGGCCATTTTAGGTACTACCCCTACAACTACGTCATCGGCCCCTGGTGTAGGGTTCGGTCCTTCGGGTGGACCTAAGGTCCCTTGTGCGCATCCTTACCGGCCGGTTGATGATTGGAACGCCCGGATGCCTATTCCGCAACAATGTTTTGTTGCCCGCGGGGGACAGCTCCCTTGATTTATGTGGATACGTCGGCGGAGGGGCCGGTGTGGCACCCTTCCCCGTTGCGTCCCTGGATTTGTCCACCTCATGAGAGGCCTCCTCAGGTTCTGAAACAATCTCCCGAGGACGCCTTTTTTAGTAAATTTCAAGCACTTATGCGCACCGACCCCATGAGGGAAGATTTCAAGGGGCTTTTCAACCCTTTACCACCCGCGCCTCCGGCTCCACCCGTCCAGTCGGTGGTTCTGCCGGCGCCTCCCTTGCCCTTGGTGCCTCCCCCTGCGCTTCCGCCTGTGCCACCATGGTCCCCAATGGACAAGGCAGTGCCTGACTCGGCTCAGCGGGAGCTGGACCGGTCGGATGACCCTCAAGGCGATCAGGACAACGAGGACCTGCCCCGCTCTACCAGAGCTTTCCATGACCGGGTACTGGACATGATGAGCTTCTTAGATGTTCCGGTGCCCGAGGCACCTGCTCCGCAGGAGGGCGTGCTTTCTGGGGCGTTCACCTTGACTCCTTTGGAGCATACCGGCCTGTTCTTGCAGAAGGACGTTCTGGCCGAGGACCGAAGAGTTTGGGAAAAGCCACACTCGGGACTTTTTGTAAATAAAAAGATTGATGCGAGGTACAGGCTACATTCCTCGGAAGAAGTGGCCTTGTCGTCTTGTCCGCCTCCCTCCTCCACAGTGGTGGCTGTTGCTACGTTGCAATCCAGACCTGCAGCTTCCTCCTCCACGACGGCGACTCAGGTCTTGGGAAAGGAGGACAAGCTCCTGGACTCCCTAGGGAGGAAAATCTTTGCTAATTCGGCCTTGCAGCTCAGACAGGCCAATGCAGAATTGATTTTGGCGGGAGCTAACATGCGGATGTGGAGAGGTCTGTCGGAGTTTGAGGAGCACATTACGGTCGAGAAGCTGGAGGATTTCAGAGTAGGCCTTTCCAATGCCAGAGCCTTGGCCCAGGATCTCCTGGAGGCTGCGGCTCATCACGTAGACCCCTCGGCTCGGGGTCTGATCCTGGGGGTTGATACCTCGCGGCAAGCATGGCTGCATGCCACTAAGTTCTCAAAGGAGGTGCAAGACAAGGTTCTGGACCTTCCATTTGATGGTAAGGAGCTTTTTCACTCTTCTACCGATGTAGAGTTCACCAAAATCAAAGACAGCACTCAGAGGGCCAAATCATTGTCTGTTCTGGTTAAACCTCCCTTCAAGACTCAAAGGCCGTTGTCGCAAGGTCGACCTTCCTCTGGTTTTCGGGGCTTCCTCGACCGCAAAAATCGCAGAGTGGATACTCCTGCGGGGAATAACCACTGTAGACAACAGCGTACGCGGTATTTCTCCCGCTCCTCAGCCTGCTCATCAGGTTCAGGTGGCACCGCCACCGATAAACCTGCCAAATGAGGGTTTTCCACGCTCGCACAAGACCCCGGTGGGAGGACGCATTGCGTCTCATTGGGAGGCGTGGCAGACCATCACAGAAAACAAATGGTCTTGTCAGTCGCTCGAGCAGGCTTCCGCTTACCTTTACCCCCTACCCCACCCCTCGGCTCTCCTTTTCAGCTGTCGGGCTCACCCTCCCTCAAGGCTGAGGTTCAGAAACTTCTGCTCCTCAGAGCTGTGGAACCTGTTCCCCTTGGGGAGCGAGGGGAGAGCTTCTACTCTTGGCTGTTTACAGTGCCCAAACCCAACCAGGCTGGCCTGCGCACCATCCTAGACCTTTCCCAGTTCAATCTTTCCTTCCCCCAAGAGAAATTAAAGATGATCACGCCCGGCCAGATTCGCTCCTCGTTGCAGGCGGGCGATTGGCTCAGCGTGGTGGATCTTCAGGATGCATATATGCATATCCTGATTTGGAACCCACACAGGAGATACCTCCGTTTCTCTTTGGGAGAGGAGCACTTCCAGTTTTGGGTGCTTCCTTTTGGCCTCAGTTCGGCGCCGCGTGTCTTCACGAAGATGTCGGTGATCGCGGCCCATCTTCGTCTCCGGGGTATCCATGTGTATCCCTATTTGGACGACTGGCTCCTACGCAGCCCTTGCCCATTGGCAGCAGCGGGCAACCTCCAGTCTCCTTCAGCTCCTGTTCCATCTTGGGCTGTCGGTGAACTGGCGCAAATCCTCCATGCCATTCTCGCAGGACCTGACTTTCCTGGGTTTTCGTTGGAACACGATAGACTGCCGAGTATATCTGTCCGGGGACAGAATGGCGGATCTGTTGGCCACGTGTCAGATGTTTACGCAGTTGGAGAGCATGTCGGCCTGGTGGTTCCAGAGGCTTCTGGGCCTCATGGCCTCGTGTGTACTGGCCCTTCCTCTTGCTCGTCTCAAAATGAGACAGTCCCAGATGGCTTAGGCGTTCCTGGCGTCAGGCTGTGGACCCGGATTCCAAGCGGATAATGATTCGGGATTGCATGAGAGTGGACATGGACTGGTGGTCATCTCTCAGCAACCTGTCAGTGGACGTGGGGTTCCAGGACCCAGCCCCCATGGTGACGATCACAACAGACTCCTCCCTTTTCGGGTGGGATGCAACGTTAGATCTTCTTCAGGTCTCGGACCTCTGGTCACCCCAGGACAAGCTCCTGCACATAAATCAATTGGAGCTTCTGGCGATTTTTCTGGCGCTCAAGGCATTCAGACCTCTCATTGTCAACAAGGTGGTCCGCATAAGAACTGACAATACGGTGTCAATGTACTACATAAACAAGCAAGGGGGAACAAAGTCTCCCCCTCTCGTGGATCTGTCCATTCAGATTTGGGAGTGGGCCGTGCTTCATCGGGTCTGGCGGCTTGTATTGCACATCCCGGGCCGGCTGAATGTCACCGCGGATGCCCTCAGCCGGCGGACAGTGGTCAGCTACGAGTGGGAGTTGAAGGCGGAGAGTCTCTCATGGATTTTCTCGCGTTGGGGCACACCGGAGGTGGACCTCTTCGCCACGGCGGTAAACAAGAAGCTTCCTCAGTATGCCTCCAGAGGGGGGCTGGGAGCCTCCTCTCTGTGCGACGCACTCGAGATCCCATGGCACAACATGAGAGCTTACGCCTTCCCGCCTCTTCCTCTGGTTCATCGAGCAATTTGGAAGTTGAAGAGTTCTGTCAACTGTTCTCTTCTACTGATAGCTCCGTGGTGGCCGGCCAGGTTTTGGTTCTCAGAACTTCAACACCTGTCAGTGTGTCCGCCGATCAGATTACCTGTAACTCCCGATCTTCTTCACCAAGGGGAACTGCAGATGTGGCACCCCTCCCCACAATCGCTCAACTTGGAGGCATGATGCCTGAGTTCACGGCTTTAGAGCCTTTGGGTTTGTCTGCGCATAACATGCACATTATCCAGGCAGCCAGGAAACCCTCACCAGATCCCAATACAAGAGTAAATGGCTCAGGTTCTGTCATTGGTGTTTGGAGAAAGAATTGGACCCGGGGGTGGCGATGATTGACACGGTGCTGTCCTTTGTCCCCTCCCTAGCAGAGTCAGGGGTTCATGTCTTGTCCTGCAGGACTCATCTCTCGGCGATTTCCGCCGACCTCTCTACAGACCGGTGTTCTTATTCGTTAACTAACCCGGTGGTGAAGAGACATTTTGCTGGTTTGACACGCCTCTACCCTCCGGTTCGTGGTCTGCACCCGCTTTGGGACCTAAATGTAGTCCTGACGGCGCTGTGCCATAAACCTTTTGAGCCAATGGCTATGGTTGACCTCAAGTACGTGTCCTGGAAAGTGTCCTTTCTGGTCGCCGTTACGTCAGCGTGGAGAGTGAGTGAGCTCCAGGCATTGTCGGTGGAGAATCCTTTCTTGGTCTTTCACAAGGACAAGGTAGTCCTTCGGACGAACCCAGCTTTCCTACCAAAGGTAGTGACCGAATTCCATCTGAATCAGTCGATTTCCCTTCCGGTCTTTTTTCCGACCCCTGCCTCAGAGGCGGAAAGGGTTCTACACTGCCTGGATGTCCGAAGAGCTCTTAAGTTCTACCTGGACAGGACTGCCGGGCTTCGGAGCTCTTCCCAACTGTTTGTGACCTTCGGTAAACCCCAGGGCAGGCCGGCGTCTAAGGCATCCATTTCAAGATGGATTGCTGCCTGTATCACAGAATCTTTCGCCGTACAAAAGCTGAAACCTCCTAAGGGTATCCATGCACATCAGGTGCGAGGCAAGGCAGCTGCGGTTGCTTTTCAGAAGTATGTTCCTTGGGAGTCCATCGCTAGAGCGGCTACTTGGGCCTCCCCATCTGCTTTCTGTAAGCACTAATGCCTCGATATGGGCTTTAGGGCTGACGCTCAGTTCGGTCAGGCTGTGCTGAAGAACCTTTTTCAGTAAGGGGCATTTCCATCCACCAATAGTTCCTGTAAGGAGTGCTTGGGAATCTCCCATAAGTTTGGAGGAAAGGGGACGGGACGTAGGAGTATTGCCATGTTACTCACCGTAGTGACCACCTTACTCCTAGTCCATAGTCCCCTTTCCTCCATACGCCCGCCGTCCCCTTAATAAGGTTCCTCTGTTATTGCTAATGGGTCTTGGATCCTGCGATAGAAAAGGACTGATGGGCGATGAGCGGGGCGGAGCCAACGTGGGTGGGGTTACGGCCGCGTGCCGGGCCCCGCGCAGGAAAGAGAGGAGGGACACATTTTTGAAAAAAATGTGGATGCTTTTTACAAAGGGCTCCGGTCCCGTCCCACAGGACGGAGAGATGTCCCCATAAGTATGGAGGAAAGGGGACTATGGGCTAGGAGTAAGGTGGTCACTACGGTGAGTAACCTGGTAAATTGGCTGGAACTGAAGGCCATCTGGTTAGCGCTCAGAGCCTTCCTTACGGTTATCAAGGGCAAGGTGGTCCTCATTCAGACAGATAACTCAACCAGCATGTTCTATGTCAACAAGCAGGGAGGTACCAGACCCCCCACCGTGCAGGTTTGCAGTCATTATTTGGGAATGCACCCTGGAGAACAACATCTACCTCACGGCTGTCCACCTGCCGGGGGAATACAACCCGATGGCTGGCAGGCTCAGCAGATTGGGGGCGGACAACTACGAGTGGCATTTGAACGACCTAGTGCTGCAGGAAATCTTCTACAAATGGGGACACCCCCAGGTGGACCTCTTTGCCTCATGGGACAACAGGAAATGCCAACAGTTCGCTTCCTGGGCGATGCATTCCAGATTCAGTGGGACGGCATACGCCTTCCCGCCCACTCCACTGATAGACAGAGTGATATGCAAGATCAAGGAATCTCGCCACCTCAGCGTCATCCTAATAGCACTGTGGTGGCTGGTCAAACCATGGTTCTTGGAGCTGTTCAGCCTCTCGGGGAGGCCTCCCATTTGCCTCCCGACAAGCCCAGGCCATCTTCTGGCGCAGCAGGGGGGGCACAGTCGTCTACCCCGTGCTACAGTAACTAGCCCTCGCAGCGTGCCATAGCCCGCTGGATGGTCTCGGCCATCAAACGAGCTTACGAGGGACAGCATAAGCCTCTGCCGGCTAACAGGCACGCCCACGCAGGCAGAGCCAAGGCAACGGCCATCGCTTTCCAACAGCATGTCCCCTAGTTAGTCATAAGCAGGGCGGCCACATGGGCCTCTCTATCGGCTTTCTGCAAGCACTACTGTTTGGATGCCGGTTCTAGAGCATACGCAGCTTTCGGACAGTCGGTTCTTAGAAACCTGTTTGATTAATGAGGGTCTCCTCTCCACCCTGGGGCTACACTCAGTTGTAATCGCCCATGCAGTATGGAGGCAATGGGACGAGACGTAAGAGTAATTGAGTTACTCACTGTAGTGACTCCCATTTACTCCTTACATCCCACCAACCTCCCCCTTAATAAAACTGGTGTCATTAGGCAATGTTAATCTATTACAGACACGTCTATGGGGACTGAGGTGTGGTGCCGGAGGGTGGAGTCAGGGCAGCGCATGCTCCCAGGGCCGCAACCCAGCGTGCCTCTAAATTTAAAGAGGAGGAAGGTTTTTTCTGATGAAAAAGGTTCTGTCTCCCGTCCCTTGGAAGAGACGCCCATGCAGTATGGAGGAAAGGGGACTAGAGTATGTTAGTCACTACGGTGAGTAACTCATAATTTATCATCCTCATAGACCTTCTTGGCCCCAGCATGCTTTATCGCCCCTACCCTTCTAGTGTTTCTTTGCTCACGCAGTCTCCATGCCAGTATCTTGTCTGTGCACTCCCCCCATTTCCATGTATTTTTGTTTTAGGAAAGCAAGCTTTTGCTCCGTCTGGTGTACGAGTAGGGCCCTCAACTGTCTTTTGTATTGCTGCATTTTGGCAAAATGTGTGGGGGAGACTTGGATCTTGGGGTCCCTTTTGGGTTTTAAGACATCTATCTTTCCCCTTAGGTCTGACCCCACCCTTTCTCTCCCTTTTTTTCCTTGCCCTCAGCCACAGAAGCTCTCCCATATTGAGGCCTTGAATGCCTCCCATACTGTTATCTTTGAACTGAAAGAATTCTTTTATAGATTTTAACAGCCCTGGGCTGTTTTGTCTTTCAACAGTAGATCATTGCATACCCATCTTACCCCTCTGGGTCTGCCCAGTCCAATTTCCCAACTTGACTAGTCATGGTCTGACCATGGGATGGGCTCAGTAGTGGTTTTGGATACCTTGCTTGACTGGGAGGTAGGTTCGTCTTGCACCTATCCTTCCGAGCATCATAGACCCAGACCAGACTGGGTTTATAAGTCACAGGTCGACGAAAGCTAACATTCGCAGAGCACTGAACCTGATAGAGATCGCCAACCGGGACTCCCAGCAATTGGCCCGACTGGCGCTGGACGCAACCAAGGCCTTCGATAAGGTGGACTGGTCTTACCTACGCCTCACTCTGGAGGCCTTTAGCTTTGGTCCGACCTTTGGGAAAATGGTCTTCGCGAACTACCAAGCCCCCAAGACCAGGCTGAGGGTCAACGGCCTCCTATCAGATCCAATCCACCTCACATGCGGGACGAGGCAGGGATGCCCTCTGTCCCAGCTGCTCTTTGCTCTGGCCATGGAGCCGCTGGCCCTACGGATTCACAAAAGCCCCCGGATCAGTGACCCGAGGGTCGGCTCCGAGCAACATAAAGTGGCCCTCTATGCGGATGACGTCCTGTTGACCATCACAAACATTGTAAACTCCATGAGGGCGGCCCTGACTGAAATCCACGACTTCGGGAGAGTATCAGGGTTCAGCATTAATTTTCAAAAGTCAGCGGTGCTCGGATTGGGCCTGACCCCAGCCGAACGAGAGACCCTAGAGGAACGAGGCCCGTTCCAATGGAGCACTCACTCGATCCCATACCTGGGGGTCCAGATTCCCTCACTCCCAATGAAAGTCTATCAGGCTAACTTTCCGCCGCTCTTGGAGGAATTGGAGAAGGATTTGGCCCGCTGGCAATCGCAAGAAATCTCCCTGTTGGGTCGCATCACGACATGTAAAATTAACCTTGTCCCCCGCTTACTCTACGCCTGCGCCTCCCTCCCAGCCCTAATTCCGCTTCCCCCCCCTACAGCGGCTTCAAAGAAAGATGGTCGCCTTCATCTGGAAGGGGAAGAAAGCGCGCATCCCGCAAAGATCAATGATGGCCAGCACGAGACTGGGTGGATTGGGGGGTGCCTGATCTCCGAAAATACCAAATTGCAACACAGCTGGCCCACCTTCAGGCATGGGGGGCTTGCCACAGTGCAGCCAAAATGGGTGGACATTGAGCAATCCTGCCTCCCTCTCCCCCTCCGCTTCCTCCCGTTTCTCCCTACGCCGGAGCTGGCCAGGAGTCCTGACGGCCACGAAACAATCAATAAAGGCTTGGGAGTGGGCCCTCAGACATCGTGGCGTCCCTGGAGAACTGAGTGCACGATCTCCAATCTTCCTCAACCCATCGTTCTCCCCTGGAGCCTGTGCAAGGAACTTTAAGAATCGGGTCGCGGGAGGCCTTGAAACCCCGGGGCAACTCTTCGATGGGGACTCCCCCCTAACCTTTGAATGCTGTAAAGCGGAATTCCAACTAGCGGAGACGGAGATACTCCTATGCCCAACTCAGGCACTGGTGCTCCCACCCCCAGACCCAGGCAGCGGCCACAAGACCCTTGAAACACTTGTGTATAGGCACGTTACAAATGCCATATCATATCATATATCATACTTCGCTAGAGCTAACAGTGGGCGACCTGCTGGCCCGGGGAAAGATCTCAACTGTCTATAAGCTGCTACAAGAGGACCCCTTTCGTTCCAGGCCCTCCTATATGCCTCAATGGGATGCGGACCTTGGGCACGCCATAGAAGACCATGCGTGGGTGGACATTTGGTCCAGAACACGCACAGCATCCCGCTGCATCACCAACCGAGAGTGCGCCCTTAAACTGCTCCTGCGGTGGTATTAACGCCCCTCCGCCTCCATCACTTCCAACGGGCCCTGGACCCTCATTGCTGGCGTCTCTGTGGCCTCCCAGGATCATACTTTCATATGTGGTTGACCTTTCCCAGAGTAAAGGACTTCTGGACTCATTGCCTAGCCACTATAAGGACGTCACCCAGGTGGCCATTCCACTTCGCCTGAGCACGTCCTCCTGGAGATCCCGCTACCAGACGTGTACCCGAGATCGGGGAGGAGAGCGGCCCTGGTATCCCAGTTCTTGCTGGCAGCCAAAGTCACAGTGACCTGCACTTGGAAATCCGCAGACGGTCCCCTGATGACCCTCTGCTGGATAAAACTGTGACATCCTGATCGCCGAGAAGGTCACGGCAGCTAAAGCAGGACTGCTCCACCGATTCATGGACATTTGGGCTCCGGTGCTGGAATATTACCAGAACTTTCTGGCCCTGACATTTAAGCCACACCTGATTGCGAGAGCCCTTCATTCGAAGGGATTGTGTCCTCCGACGTATTCCTTATCTTAGATAGAAATCCTTCAGCTTTGCTGGCCTCGGAAAATTTTTTCGCCAGAGGGCGCTGCGCGCCGATGATCGCCGAGTCGATGACCCTCGACGGCCTCCGTGCCGACGTCGACGTCATCCTGCCTATAAAGGCCGCGCGCAGCGTCCGTTGCTCAGTTCCGTTTTTCCGCGCTTCGTTGTGCCTCGGAACACCGTTGCTCAGTTCTCGTCAAGATAACGTATATAATAACTACTATTTACCTCGATATCGATGGCATCCTCCTCCGACCCGACGACCCCTCGGTCCGGTTTCAAAAAGTGCCGAGACTGCGGGAAGAAAATGTCGTTGACGGACCCTCACAGGGTCTGTTTGTGGTGTCTGGGAATCACGCACCAGAGTTCGGAGTGTGAGGAATGCCTTTCCATGACGGCGAAAGCCTTGAAGGAGCGTAGGGGGAAGCTCGAGAGAGGTAGGTCAACTTTAACTTCCTCGAAAGCTTCTTCGGTAGAGTCGAGACGTTCGTCTCCTCACCATAAAAAACACTCTCGATCTAGATCACGAAGTGGCTCCCACCACTCGTCGACATCGAGACACTCGAAGAAGAGACGTAGGAGATCCCCTTCGTCATCTTCGTCGAGTTCTCCTGAGAGAGTTCATTGCCCCACAAAACGCAGCTCGCAAGCTGAGTGGGAGGAATTCAGGAAAAAGATGCTAAGCGTCTTCGAGAAAGCGGCCTCGTCCCCCTCGAAGACAGCTGAGGGTGATACCCCGGGTAAAAAACCCAAAAAATCTAAACGCCGCGAGTCGCAGTACCCGGCGGAAAAGTCAACCCGAAAGCGCCTCGAGCCATCGGGAGATAAAGCATCATCGACGCCATCGTCGAAAACTCCTTCGAAACAGAGGTCGGCGCCATCGACGCCGTTGTCGAAGGATTCATCGGCGCATCAGTCGATCGAGTCGACGCCGACGTCGACGCCGATATCGACGCCGGTGAAGGAAAGAACCACGGCTACTCCACAGCCAACGGTTAGACAAAAGACCTCCGACTCGACGCCGAGAACGTCGACGTCGTTCTCGAGCAAGACTCCGATCCTTTCGAGTTCTTCGAGGCCTAGTACACATTTCTCGACGCTTTTCACGGCGCCTTCGAGTACTTTCACGTCGGTGTCGACGACATCGACGTTTTCAAGGCCTGTGATGATGGCTCCTTCTGCATTGGAAATGGGGTTTATACCATTCCAAAGACCAATGTATCCCCCTTTAACCTCGATTTTTGAGGAAAGGGAGGATTCAGACCAAGATATTGATTTACAGAGGACCACATCACCAGAGCCAGAGACTTTCGCCTCTGAGGAAGGAAGATTAAAAAATCTTCAGGATGCACTTCAGGAAGCTAGTGGCTTGGACACTTCTCCTGAAGCAGAATTTATCAAACCAGACCCAGGAGAACATGCGGAGACTCCATATAGAGCTCTGATGTCTAGAATCATAGAATTTATGGGTTGGTCTGCACCTTCTCCTGCCTTTCAGCAGGATGACCTCACTGACATACTGGACAAGGGCCCACAGGAGGATCCTGTGGTTCCATTTCACTCTGCTCTACAGAGAAGGATTTTGACAAACTGGGAAACGCCAGAAATTATCCCGGCAGTAAATAAAAAACTGTCAACAAAATACAGGGTGGCTAGTTCTGACCCTGAATATTTGTCAAAACACCCTACTCCTGAGAGCTTGGTTGTACAGGCTGCAACCTCATCAGGCAGCACATCTGCATACCCCACTGCTCCGCAGGATAGGGATGACAAAAAATATGATGCCATGGCTAAGAAGGTTTTTTCTGCCTGTAGCATGGCGTTAAAGTCTATTAACGCGACCTGTACGCTCGCTAGGTTCAGCCACACCCTTTGGGAGTGCGCTTCATCAGCGGCTGACTGCCTCCAAGAAGGAGAGGAAAGGGACGCATTTTTAAACATCATCAGGGATGGTAAAGATGCGATGTGCGAGACCCTACAAACTGGCCTAGATTCTGCTGACAGTATCAGCAGGGCCATGGCGGCAAGTACCACAATCCGCAGGCATGCGTGGTTGAGGAAGTCTGGTTTTGCCTCTGACGTGCAGACCAGGCTTTTGAATATGCCCTTTGACGGTTCTACCCTCTTTGGAAAGAAGGCGGATGACAGTTTGGAGAAACTGCAAACGTCCAAGGCAGCAGCCAAGTCATTGGGAGCTGCTATCCGTCAGAATACCTTTCGTCCTTCGGGATCATCGTGGAGAGGACGGTCCTTTCGTTACTATTCCTCATATGGAAGGGGCAGGGGACGACCGGCTCAAAGAGGCCAAGGAAGATTTACCCGTGGTGGACGGGGTAGGGGAAAGAAAGCCGCACCCGCAGGAGCAGGAGCCACTTTACCTTCGGCAACTGCATCAGCCGCTTCAAAACCACTCTGAGGTCTCCCCTCACAGAACACCAGTAGGGGGCAGGTTAACTCACCATCTGACGGAATGGCAGGCTATTACGTCAGATGCTTGGGCTCTGGAGACAGTAGCCCAAGGTTACTGCCTGCCCTTCCTACATATCCCTCAGAGTCATCCACCGGGGAACAACCCTTTGAAGCTTCCAGATCCGCTCCTCTTGCAGGAGGTTTTAGACCTGCTAGAGAAAGGTGCCATAGAACTGGTACCTGTAGCGGAAAGGAACAAGGGTTGGTACTCCCCCTACTTCATAATACCGAAGAAGGACGGAGGACTGAGACCCATCTTAGACTTACGGGAATTGAACAAATTCCTCCGAAAGGACAAGTTCAAGATGGTGACTCTCTCTCAGATCCTTCAGGCCCTCCAGCTTCAGGACTGGTTGGTATCTCTAGACCTCCAGGACGCTTATTTCCATGTGCCGATCCATCCCAGGCACAGGAGATACCTGAGGTTCGCAATTGGCAGCTCTCATTATCAATTTCGAGTTCTGCCATTTGGGCTAACCTCCGCCCCGAGGGTCTTTACCAAGCTAATGTCGGTTGTGGCTGCAAGTCTAAGGAGGGAAGGGATTCATGTCTACCCTTACCTAGACGATTGGTTGATCAGAGCTGTATCTTCGGAACAGGCTCAGAGACAACTAGATTATGTTTGCCACTTCCTTCACAAGCTGGGCTTCTCCCTCAATTTAAAGAAGTCACAGATGATACCATCACAGAGACTCCAATTCATTGGAGCAGTCCTGGACACTTCCCTGGGAAAAGCCTTGCCACCAGAGGTGAGGGCTCGAGATATTCTGCAGATGGTCATCAGATTTCAGAATGCCCAATATCTCCCAGCCTACGACTTTCTGAGGTTGCTAGGCCTCATGGCATCCTGCATATTCCTCGTGCCGGAGGCTCGCCTGAGAATGAGATCCCTCCAGTGGGCACTGAGAACTCAGTGGTCACAGTTCTCAGGAAGGATGACAGATCTCCTTCGGATCCCGGTCAAAGTAGCCCGAGACCTTCAGTGGTGGGCCTGTCGGGAGAACATCCTGAAAGGAGAAATGTTTTGGCAACCATGGCCGGAGATAACAGTAGTCACGGATGCCTCACTCACGGGGTGGGGAGCTCACGCCAACGACTTGACCATCAGCGGTCGTTGGTCTCCATCGGAGTCCAGACTACATATCAACCTGTTGGAGCTGAGAGCCATCAGACTAGCGCTGAAGGCTTTTCTGCCGTCTGTACGGGGAAGAAACGTCCTAATAATGACGGACAATACAGTGGCCATGCACTACCTCAACAAAAGAGGAGGCGTAGGCTCACTACCACTGTGCAGAGAGGCGATGCAGCTCTGGTTTTGGGCAATTCAGGAAGGAATCTCTCTATCGGCAATTCACCTAGCCGGAGAGAAGAACTTGACAGCGGACGCTCTGAGCAGGCAGAGCACAGTCTCTCACGAGTGGGAGATAGCTCAGGAAGTCCTTCAAGAGATCTTCGCCCTTTGGGGAACCCCTCAAGTGGATCTGTTCGCCACCAGTATCAACAGGAAGTGCGACAGATTTTGCTCAAGGGAATTTCCCCCGAGAGGAGCTCTAGGAGATGCGTTCGTAGTGGACTGGGAGTTCCCACTTCTGTACGCGTTCCCTCCGGTCCCTGTCATTCCTCAAATGATCAGGAGGTTGAGAAGGTTTCGGAAGACCATGATCCTAATTGCCCCGGATTGGGCCAGGAGAACGTGGTACCCGGACCTTCTAGACATGTCCATCTGCCCTCCAATTCGACTGCCATACAGAGAGGATCTTCTCTCGCAGAAGGAAGGTCAGGTTCTCCATCCAGCCATCAAGACCCTCAACCTTCACGCTTGGTGTCTGAAAGGTTGAGGTACAAGGATTGGGACCTTCCGGATGATGTTATGGAGGTGTTGCTTTCGGCCAGAAGGCCGGCAACTAAAACTCTATACCGCTGCCGTTGGAACAAATTTTGCAGCTGGTGCAGAGAAAAGAATATTGAACCCTTTTCTTGTGGTACACCTATGGTGTTGTCATTCTTACTTTACCTGGCTAATTCAGGCCTACAGGTTGGCACAATTAAGGGCTATCTCGCAGCGCTATCAATCTTTAAGCGCACTGCAGAGGAGCCTTCATACTTCAAAATTCCATTGGTAATACAATACCTAAAAGGATTAACTAATGTTTATCCCCCGAAACCTTTTCAAGTTCCCTTATGGGATTTAAACCTAATTTTAAACTTCCTAAAGGGTGCCCCTTTTGAACCACTACACTCTTGTTCATTGAAGCTTCTCACCCTCAAAACTGTTTTGCTAATAGCATTGACATCTGCTAGAAGGGTTAGCGAGTTGCAAGCCTTATCGTGTAAACCTCCACATACAATCTTTTACAAGGACAAAGTTGTTCTTCAGGTGAAGCCTAACTTCCTCCCGAAGGTAGTCTCGGAGTTTCACATCACTCAGAAGATTATATTACCTTCTTTCTACCCTCCTCCTCATCCGGGGAAGGAGGAAGAGAGACTGCACAGGCTGGACCCTAAGCGAGCCTTGAGCTTCTATATCAGCAGATTGGCTAAGATCAGACAAGCAGACCAACTCTTTGTAGGTTATGCAGGACATAAGTTGGGCCTTCCAATAACAAAACAAACCATCTCCAGATGGATTATTTTAGCCATTCTGGAGTGCTACAAATTGGCAGGAAAGGAGCCTCCTCAAAATCTAAGGGCTCATTCTACCAGGGGTATCGCAACATCCTCAGCCCTTCAAAGAGGGGTGCCAATTCGAGATATATGTGCGGCTGCCACATGGTCGTCCGCACATACATTTACCAAATTCTATAGCCTGGATTCCTCCTCTAGTCAAGAAACTAGATTCGGCAAGGCTGTGTTACACTCTGTCCATTCTGGAAGGGTAACATAACTTTTATTACTCCCGCCTCCAGTCACAATACCACTGCTATGGGAGTCTATCTAAGATAAGGAATACGTCGGAGGACACAATCCCTTCGAAGAACTAGTTACTCTTACCTTGTAACGTTCTTTCGATGGGATGTTCCTCCGACGTATTCCTTATCGACCCTCCCATCCATCCCCGCAGTATGACTTCCTGTGGGTTTGCAGCCTATGCTCCTTCAAGGTGATTAGTCTAATCCAAAAACATTACTGGGGACTACAAAACGGAACTGAGCAACGGACGCTGCGCGCGGCCTTTATAGGCAGGATGACGTCGACGTCGGCACGGAGGCCGTCGAGGGTCATCGACTCGGCGATCATCGACGCGCAGCGCCCTCTGGCGAAAAAATTTTCCGAGGCCAGCAAAGCTGAAGGATTTCTATCTAAGATAAGGAATACGTCGGAGGAACATCCCATCGAAAGAACGTTACAAGGTAAGAGTAACTAGTTCTTCTATGGACAATCCGTCGCCACTATTGGACCAGGCCGACCAGACCGGGGTACAGTGCTCACCGAGGGACTTAAAGGGGAGGCGGAGGAGGGTTTTGTGCCTTATATGTCTTGAGCTGCTA
Source organism: Ambystoma mexicanum (assembly GCF_040938575.1). Taxonomy (NCBI): domain Eukaryota; kingdom Metazoa; phylum Chordata; class Amphibia; order Caudata; family Ambystomatidae; genus Ambystoma; species Ambystoma mexicanum. The sequence goes on along the minus strand of NC_090928.1, from coordinate 1,268,149,696 downwards.
TAAGTACTGTGAATGTATATCCTCCTGTGTTGAGTTATAAATAAAAACATTTAAAAAAAAATCTGCAAGGAGCTGGCCAACCTCTCTACCCCTCCTGTTGCCTGCGGCTCTCTGCGATGCCCTTGCCCCTCACTTTATCTCAAAAACCCAGGACATCCTGTCCGCCCTTACTTTGCCTTCCCTTCCCCGCTTTTCTCTGCGTCTATGCCTGCTGACCTTCATTCAGCAAACCTCCTTCTCGTCCTGTCCTCATTTTTCCCCCGATGAGGTTGCTAGACAATTCCGATCTATGAAAACCTTGTCACAACGGGTTCATCCCTGTTCCTCTAAAACCATCAAGGACCACATTGACACCCTTGCTCTAGCCCTTGCTGACTTTTGCAATCACTCTTTTGCCTCTGTATCCTTCCCCTCCCCTCTGAAGCACTCCCTTGTGCATCCTCTTCTCAAGAAACCCAAAGCGGATCCTACCTGTCTGGCGAACTATTGCCCAATTTCCATTACTCCCTTTCTGGGCAAACTCTTGGAAAAACTGACCATCTTTCAGCTTAACCTTAATTCTGACAGTGTTGGCTGTCTCCATGACCGCCAATCTGGCTTCAGAGCTGCCAGAAGCATGTAAACAGCCTTCCTGAACATCTGTGAAGATCTGCTCTCCAACCTTGACGCTAACATTCCCTCTGTCCTCATCCTACTCGATCTCTCATCTGCCTTTGACACAGTCAACCATACCATCCTGCTCAACCGTCTCCTTGATAACCTCTGTATCACTGATCAGGCTCTGGCCTGGCTGACCTCTTTCCTCTCTGACCGACCCTCCCTGGTCAAACTTGGGTCCTTCCGATCATCTATCTCCCTCTCTACGTGTGGTGTTCCCCAGGGATTTAACCTCTCATCCTGGCTTTTCAACCTATACTTGGCAACTCTCGCCCACTGCATTGCCATTTTCTGTTCAAATTTCCAGTGCTACGCTGACGATACTCAACTTATCTTCAGGCTACCCTCGGCCACCTCCTCTCCTTCTCTCATCTCTTAATGCCTTACTGCCATTCAAGATTGGTGTTCCGCCAACGATCTCTATCTGAACGCCAGCAAGACTGAAATCCTCCTCATCGGGACACCTTCTCCATCCTTTCCCCTCACTTTCTGGCTGGCCTCCCTTGGCCCTCCTCCTACCCCCACCTGCGAGGGTAAGAACCTTGGGGTTATCTTTGAATCTACACTTTCCTTCTCTGCCCACATCTCTGAGTTCTCTAAAAAGTCACTTACTACTGCACCTCCTCAGACGTACTCTACCTTTCCTCTTTCCCCCAGAAGCTCACTGTCTCCCAAGCTCTGGTTCTCTCTAGGTTGGATTATTGTAACAGCCTCTTTCTAAATCTACCTGCCTCTTCTCTGCGCCCTCTGCAACTAATCCAGAACAGGATTGCAAGAATTGTCCTGGGATCGTAGCTCTCCAGCTCTTAAATCTCTCCATTGGCTCCGAGTGGATGCAAGGATTAAATTTAAAACCCTCTGCATTGTCCACAAGGTTTTCTGGGGCCTGGGTCCAAAATATCTCCAGCTATCCCTCCATAAATACCTCCCCTCTCGAGCTCTTCGCTCCTCCTCCTCCTCTAACTCCCTCAGGGTCACTAGTTTTTCAAAGAAACAAGCTGGGGGTAGATCTGTCTTCGGATGGGGCCTCCCTCTGGAACAGCCTCCCTGAGACTCTAAAACTATCAGGTTCCGGAAGCACATCAAGACCTTCCTTTGCTTCTGCCTTCTCTCCCCCCCCCTTCCATCTCCCCTGCTGATCTGCTCTCTTGGCACCTTGCATCGGTGTGAAGACTGGAGGGGGGTGTCTACTCCTGCTCTCTATATGGTAGAGGGGAGGCACAGAGGACCCCAGCCAAGATTCTCCATTATTGGTACGTGGTCGAGCAATCAAGGCCTAGCTTCTCAGGAGGTGATGCAGGCTGGTTCTTAAGTACAGTGTAGTCCCCAAGCCCCCACAAACGAATGTCCACACCCTGTATTACCTAAAACAGTGTTTATATAATTAATATTCAAGGTTATGTACGCTATCACAATAACTCACTTTGTGCTCAGAAAATCTACATTGGCAAATATATGCAGTTCTAAGTGGTATTAATAAAGGGAACCAACAATAGACATAAGAGGAAAGCAGTTGGTTAGAACAATTGGCTGAATACTGGCCCCCTACCCTTGGACACAGTTCTGTGTAGAGATCACCCCCCCCCCCCCAACCTGGGCAACCTGTAAAATAAAAATATTACACAATCCCAGTCCATATATTGTTCTAGGAGTCTTATTTCCTTCTATAATGTTCCCTCCCCACCCCCCATGTACCTGGTGTAGCAGAGTTCTTCGAAGAGGTGTCAATAGATCCTTCTTGAGTGACTCCCTTTAAAGCAGGAGCCACGGATCGTCGAGGGGCGTCAAAGAAGGTGAACTTGGCGTCGATGAAAGGTTCGAGGGTGCCGAGACCACGGCGTCGATCCAGGCGGTGCTCGTCAGCGACGTCCTCCGAGGATGAGGTGTGCGGGGCACCTTGGCGTTGGATAGTTCAGGACCGCAAAGAGTTGCTGAAGTACTGTGGCCCAACAAGGGCGTTGATGTCTTTGTGTGGCAGTAAACCCACCAGCGGATTCTCCTCGGCGCGTCAGCGTCCTCGACTTTCGCCGGCGGGATAAAGCGGTCGACGGTGCGGACAAGGGAGTCCTTCGATTCAACAGTCTTAGGCAAAGGAGCGGACGGCTCCGGTCTTCGGCAGCACAGCATCGATCGGTCTCCTCTTCTGGGTAACACGGCTTCGACGGTCCTCCAGCGGTTACGCCGATACTCCGAACCCTGGTCGACGGCAATAGACTTCGACGGCGTCTATGTCCGGGTGTTTACCTTCGTTCTCCTCGACGGTCCCCGTCTCCGGTCGACAGCCTTTCGAGGGTCTGACATCCAGGGAGCTTCGGCGAAGGTTAGCGGTGCTTGATGGTCCCTCGGAGCACGGGAAGAGGGCACCTAGCCAGGTCCTCTCTCCGGTCAGTCCTCGACTAACTCAGCCGCTTTCGGATCGGGTCGAAGCAAATGCAGCAGCAGTTTTTCTTCTTCAAGCTGGGCATCAAGGATCAGCAGTTCCAGTTACTCTTCAAGTGTAGACACAACTTCTGAACAATTTCCAGTGGTGAGAGGTCCCGAGATATACTATTCTGCCTCTCATCCACACTGCTGGGTCACACTCAGCAGCCAATCATACAGAAGGGCATTCATGCAGTCAGTCAGCCAATCAGGCATACAGTGCGTTCAGGCCATACTCCTCCTTCTCAGACACTCACAACAAGGAATGTGTATTGGGACAAGTACCCAGCCATTCAACACTACACACTGCATTCATACCAGTTTAGGACAGGGCTGTCTCAGTCTTTGTCTCTCATACCAGAAACCAGACACCCACAACAAGAAGTGCATATTGGTCACACTCCATTCACCCAGGTCCCACCCACAGGGTGTACCCACAACAGTCACTGGGAAGGCTCCAGCCAGTCTGGCCTGGACTTCACAACACCACCATATATGGAACTTCCACCCAACAGCCAGTTAGGGGGAAGGGACAGAGTCAGGGCTTCCCAGGACTTTGGGAAAACAAGGTAACAGGCAATAGAATGCAAGAGGCCACAGGGGCCATCTTGTTTCCTTTCAGGAATCAACTGATTCCAATGGCAGGGCCTGGGTATCCCAAAATGGAGGATACTCGGAGCACCTGTCAAATTCAGCATGGAGATGCCACCAACCCATACCCTGCTCTGTGGGCCACGCACAGGTGCCCAGAAACATACACTAGGGGCACAGGGTTGCACCCGCACCTATGGGTGCCATAAGGGTATCCCATGGGTCTGTACACCAAACCAAAAACAGGAAGAGAGCTGCACTGCCAGAAGTCCCACATGGATTCTTAGGCAGAAAACAATACAGAACAGAAATGAAAAAGGACTACAGGACAAGGACAGGGAGGCCCTCTCCCTCCAATGCATTTCCAGCATCACAATTGGGACACCCTCTGTCTCTGGTTCCAGGTTCCTGCTCACCCTGCCTCCGGCCCACCCCTTACACTGGGGTTTGTAGCTGTACCGATACAGCCCCCCCCTTTTTTCCCCCTCCTGCACTTATTAGACCCACCTGATCTGCTGCCGCAAACCTAGCACTTGCCTGCACTACCACTTTGTGCTGATTTTATTATTTATTTATTTTTATTATTTATCCTGTTTCTCCTTTGCTCTGCAATTTCCACTTTCTCCCTCTCCTCCATGCACTTTCCACTCCCCATCTCCCATGCACTTGCACATTCTCAAAGTCACTAAGCATAGTAAAATCGTTTCGTTCTCCCCTGTCCCCCTCCCTTGCCTTGTCACGCTCTGAAACACATGTGTATGAGCGCAATATAAATAAAATATATCATGTCCCGGTGCTGTACCTGTCCCTCATTGGAGCAATTAACTGAAGGCAGGGATACCTTTTATCTACCCTTTGACTAGTAGTAAGCACCCTTCTGGGCCTTTCAGGGTAGCTTCTAACAAAACCCAGCTTGTTGGCTATAACAATGGCCACTCCCTTTTTCTTGGATGTTCTAGAGGCGTGGGGAATTAATGCCACCAATTTCGACTTAATGGATGGTTCCCTGCCTCTCTGCCAATTAATCTCTTGTACAAACAGTAGGTCAGCTTTCAGCTGATTGAATTTGCGCAGCAACAAGGATCTTAAGCAGGGAATTGAGACCCCCAACGTTGACGGTGTAGGACTAAGGCCACGTTTAAGTCTGCCATCTGTGCCCTCTTTTGCTAGCAGTAGTACTGCCCTTGCTCTTTGTGGTCCTGCCAGGGGATCCGTGTATAACAATAACATGTGTGTGGAGGCCCTGTGTAGCCTATAATTACTGAAACATTTTTGGAAAACTTCCCCTTTGGAATAGACAAAACTGTCAAGAACTTATTTACAATGTGCCCACCTCCACCTCCCTGAACGCGCCTGGATCTTTGGCGGTGCATCTTTCACCATCAGGCCAGACCACCAACCTACCCTTCTTCTGTGGGCCTTGATCCACATCAAGTCACATCCCTGGAGCCCCCCAATCAAACAATTATCCCCTCCCTTATGAGAAACCTGCACCCCCCTCCTCGCCCCTTATCACTTTTTTAAAGGGCCTCTGCCCAGCTTCAACAGTGGGAAGATCAACCCCAGTAATCATCCTTGCCGGGCCCAGCTCCAAAGGCGATGAGCAAGTTCAGAGGGTCTTGCCCGTCCTTGGTGATGCCGGTTACTTGGGCCAGGTACACTCCTCGGTTAAGTGTGGTACTCTGGACCATTCCTTATGTTTGAGTGGGGGGGAGGGTGGGTTAAGCTTCTTATATTTACCGAACCCCTAATGCAGCTTCTGTCGGAGGATCTTTCAATATTCACCTTTGCCGCTGCATCCACAGGCGCCTTTCCCATCAGCTCTCGGGGACCCTGTTGATGTCCTCAGTCACTAGATTGTACTGTACCCTTCGTATTCGAAATTTAGAGAACAGGGGAACCCCCATCGGTATCTGGCGCCTTTGGCAATCAACCATTTTAGTCAGTGGGCCGCAGAGTCTTTACCTCAACAAGTTGAATGAAGAGAGGTCCTGGTCGATGCTGATGCGGGAAGACCCCAACTGCAGCGTGACCACTCACCTAGCTTTGTCCAGGATCTTCAATTTCTCTGCATTTTAATGGAACCTTGCCAAGATGTAGCGCTGTCCCTTACCTCCACCTCGGGCTCTGTGCCCTGTCAATGGTTGGTTCAGTGGTCATATCTTCCTCAAAAAGGTGTGTGATAACTTCGTTGATCACTGCTACAATATCTCTCTGGGACTCACTCTTTTTCTGGCAATCCATAGAAACTGAGGTTATTGCAACACTCTCAATTCTCGATCATCCATTTTTAGGGTACATTCTTCTTCTCTTCTCTCCAGTTCTGAGATCCTCATATCTACTTTGGTCTCTAGGACATCACTGAAGACTGGTTGGCCTCTATCCCCTGAAGTCTATCATCCATGTCGTCCACTGTATTTTCGAGGCTATCCAGTCTACGACTGATATCGGACCTGAATCCCTTGAGTTCCTCCTGTATTGCCGCCATGTCTCTGCACAGTGAAAGCATATCCTCCGCCATGGTCGGGTCGGATTTTATTAACCCCTCTATTGCTGGACTGGAAGGCGAGGCACATTTGTATTTTTGGAGTGCAGTGTACCAGTTCATGGATGTGGGCGAGGGGGCCTCTGTAGGATTGCCCCAGCGTATCCCGTCTTTCTAGGCGCCTGGTGCGCCCTACCCATGGCTGGATCCCCCCCGGGGGCGCTCAGTGGGAGGGTGTCTTGATGGTGTCAAGCCTTTAAAGGGTGCAGAGTCTTGCACCTAGACTCCAGCTGAGTCTCTGGGTGTTTACTCTGGAGGCAGTGCAAGGTTCTCCCAGAGCTCCGTGGGGTCGGCACATATGCTGGGTGCACGTCGGGTCGTCCCTCAGAGGGGTCCTCACTGTTTTTCTTAGCCCAAGGATCGAGTGGTGGCTCAGGATCCTGCCCCAGCATCTTGGTTTGGGTGACCCACTGATACAGAGGGGTTGGGGGCCCTCTCTTCTGATAGATGCAGCCTGTCCCTGTCCCCAGCACAGGACCCAGCAGGCAGTGGGCATGCATACCAACTCTGTGCGCTATTTCCAGTGGGGGCTGGGGGTTCTCAGCTAAGGTTAATTTCAGTCCGGGAGACTGCGCGCCCTGTTGGCCTTTTGCCTTTTGAGTCTATTAGGGCTCTAGTTGGGCCGGCAGACTCAGCAAGGAGGCGGGGCGGGGTATGGCAAGCTGAGGCGCGCTGGAATTGGAGGGCTGTCTGCCAGGACAGAGAGCGGAGCGTGGCTCAGGACGAGGGGGCAGTCCACGCCACCCCGGGTCCCTCAGTGTGGAGGCTCTTGCCATTCGGCCCGCTCCTTTGGGGGTTCAGGCACCCCGTCGCTCACCAAGATGGCTGTGGGAGAGGGCTCGCCCTGGGGCAGCGACCTCGGATAGCAGATGTATGATGCTGCAGCATGGTTCGGCAGTGATGTCGGTGCCGTTGCCGGCTTTCTACCCTGTTACAGGGTGAAGGCGGGGCCCTCTGTGTCTATTGTTTCACGCTCTGGAAGCTTGGAGCATGGCCTCACCCGGGAGGTCAGAGGCACATTCTAGAGGGGGGGGGGTTCCCCACACCAAAAGGGGAGCGACACGGATATATTAGTGCATCTCTGCACCCCCTGGTGGCCGATCCTTGGAGAAAATGTTAATGTTGACAAACTATGGATTTTGGGGTCCTTCAGTAGAAATTAATCTTGCATCCTTAGTCAACAGGACCCACCATGGACCCCTATGGACAGCATGATGCTCCCTTCGCAGACCCTACTGATGATCCTGTGGATCAAATGGAAGGTTGGGAAGATAGCCACCCGGTTGATAATCAACCTTGGGCGTCCCCTACTCCTACCCCGGAACCTGACATTCTGTGTATGGATTCCCTGTCCTATCATTCTAGTCCGCCAAGCCTCACCTTTGGATGATCAGATGGTGTTTAATGCCATCTTAAAGAGGGCTGCTGAACATTTTCAGATCGGCACACAGGAGGCTGTACCGGACTCAGATTTTGTAGAAGACATACTAAAGGAAAAGCCTCCTGCCAGTCAGGCCATTCCGTTGTTGAACTCCAAGAGACGTCTGGCACCTTCATTGTTGACACCAGCTCAGCTCAGACCAGAGTGGTTACCCTCAGGGTAGAGAAGTTGTTTCGTCCTTCTCCTACCGACCACGTTTACATTAAGGGCCATTCCACTCAGGATTCTCTGGTAGTTACCACGACCAGAAAAAGGGCTTGTGTACCCCTGTCTACAGGTGAGGCACTGCCTGATAAGGAATCCAAGAGGTTCTATGCCCTGGGGAAGAGGGTCACGACTGCTGCTGCATTCTCCACCCGTATGGCCAATAACACCACTCTGTTGGCTAGCTACGCAGACGTACAGTGGAAACTGATGCAAAAAGGCCTTCAAGAAGTCTCTGAACCAATGCTGGCTAAGTTGCTTGCAATGGTATCGGAAGGCAAGCAAGTGAATCGGGATGTTCTTAACACTTTCGACTCTGCTGAGACAGAGGGAAGAACCTTGGCACAGGGTACCTTACTTAAATGGCACTCCTGGCTGAGGAACTCCGGGTTTAAGCCTGAAACCCAGGCAGCCTTAATAAACAAGCCCATTGAGGAAACCAACTTGTTCGGCAAGGTTGTGGACGAAGTACTTGAGAGAGCCAAAAAGGAACATGAGACTTAAGTCCCTGCAACAGATTACCCAAAAGCCTTCACAACCGAGAGGAGGCGGCTCTCGCCGTTCCTTTCGTGGTCAATCTCGCTCCCCTCAAAACTAGTATGGTTCAGGAAACAACTGGAATTCAGGACCAGGATCTAAAACCACCACCACGTATCCACGTAGAGGACAGCGCCGTGGAAAGGCTAGAGGCCGGAGTTCCACCCCCAGAGGCTCCCCAGCCTCAGGTCAGAAATGACCCTCCGATCCGGGTCCCCTCCCCTCCCATGCCACCCTGGCCGGGGGGGCGTTTAACTTCATTCCTTCATGCATGGGAGGGGATAACTACAGACCTGTGGGTACTCCAGATCGTCGCCCACAGGTACCGCATAGAATTTTGCCAACCACCTCAATTCAGACCGCCAAAATCAAGACGCCTGACGCCGGAACACCTACGCATCCTACTGCAAGAGGTCGAGATCCTGCAGGAGAAGGGCGCCATAGAAGTTGTCCCTGTTCTACAGGTAAACAAGGTTATGTATTCAGTGTTGTACTTCCTTGTACCCAAAAAGGATCTCACCATGCGCCCTGTGCTAGACTTGCACCCAGCGACCAAACTTGTCAAACCTCAAATTTCATATGATCACTTTACAGGAAGTACTCCAGCTGTTGAAACAGGGGGATTACATGGCAACATTGGATATGGAAGATGCATACTTTCATATTTCAATGTTGCCAGCGCACAGAAAATACCTAAGGTTACTGATGGAGGCCAAGCACTATCAGTTCAACGTACTCCCCTTCGGCATTGCCTCGGCACCAAGTGTGTTTACGAAGGTAGTGGCAGCAGCGCACCTGCGCAGAGAATCCGTCCCGATTTAACCTTACCTCAATGACTGGCTCATAACAGGGGAGTCCTACGGAACATGCCTGTTGAACACGCAAAAAACGATAGACCTCTTATTCAGCCCGGGATTCTCCATCAATGAGAAGAAAACCATGCGTAGACCACTGTCAAGTCCAGCAGTTTCTAGGGGCTCTAATCCGGACAGAAGATGGCCTCGTCTTCCCCTCCAGCGAGAGGGTTCAGAACATGCCGTTTCAGATCCCTCATTATGTAGCTAGTCGGTACGCAATGCCATGCGACTGTTAGGAATGTTGGTGTCCTACATTTACTTAGTTCCTCACGCACGTCTGAGCTTGCGTCCCATGCAAGAGTGGCTCAACAGCCAGTGATGTCAGGCCTTTGGCCAATGGGAAGATCTGGTAGTTGTCTCGCCAGCCCTCGTTCTCTCTGCAGTGGTGGTGGAGGGAAAACCTCTTGAAGGGGAAAGCCTTCACCACCCCGCAGTTGAAGCCACTCTCACAACAGACTCATCTCTCACGTGGTGGGGGACTCACCTGCTTCAGCAGACAGCGCAGTGTGTGTGGTCCCCAGAAGTAGCATCCAACCACATAAACCTGTTCAAGCTATTAGCTGTATTCAAAGCACCGAAAGCCTTTCAGACACAGTTACAGGGGAAGACAGTCCTGATCCTAACAGACAGCACCACGGCCATGTACTACCTGAACAAGCAAGGGGTCGCACACTCTCCAGGGCTATCCAAGCTGTCCCAGAACATTTGGAAATGGGCTCTCAAACACAGGATGTTCCTATTGTCCCAACACATTCCAGGGGAACTCAATCTTCTGGTGGACGTGCTCAGCAGAGACTGCCCACTTCCCACTGCTTGTAGAGTATGAATGGCGACTACACGAAAACATCTTCTCCAATTTTTTTGCGCTATGGGACTCCACAGAGACCGATTTGTTCGCAACTCTGGTGATTGCTCAATGCCAAGAATACGCCTCCAGGTACCCCCAGAACTGATCCAAGGGGCAAGGTCTCTGGATTACATGGTCAGGGAAATTAAGTTACGCAGCCCCCAACTCCCCTCTCCCCCTCACCCTCCGACTCCCCTACTCAACAAGATTATGCACAAGATGCATTCGGAACCAGTCACCATGGTATTGGTGGCCCAATGTGTGGGCCCGCCAACCATGGTGCCCTCAACTGATGATGTCCCTTTCTCCTCCAATGAAACTGCCTTGTTCGTACAATGTTATTTCAGGACAAGGGAGAAACACTTCACCCATGCCTGCAAACCCTGAACTCAGCGGCCTGGCTCCTGAGGTCATAGAGTTCGGGCACCTACAACTCCCTCAGAGATGCATGGACATACTTAGGGAGGCGAGGAAACCTGAAACCTAACACCCGATATTGTTAATCCAGTAAATGGTGGCGCTTTATCTGGTGCAACTCCAAGGGCATCAATCCCATTGACTGCTCTCCTACACACATTTTATTGTACCAGACTCACATACTTGACTCGGGTCTGGTTTTTAATTCCCGGAAAGTTGATCGAGCTGCTCTCTCAGCCTACACCACATCACAACAGAAGGTGTTGTGGTGGAAAGTACCAGTTAAGGCTTTCATGAAAGGGGTTAAAATAATGCATCCCCCCATTTCTAACCCAGCTCCCGGATGGGACCTAAATGTGGTATTGACTAGATTTATGGGGTCTCCCTTTGAGCCTATGCATAAGGCAAGTCTTAAGGATCTTGCATATAAGATAGCCTTCCTGGTGGCTATCGCTTCTATAAGAAGAGTTGGCGAACTACAGGCCCTTTCAGTTCTAGACCCTTTCGTTACAGTCCATAGAGATAAGGTGGTTCTGCGCACTCACCCTTGATTTGCGCCTACATTTATTTTCAAGTTCCATGTGAACCAATCAATAGGGCTACATATTTTCTTCCAGAACCCCACTAACGTGGCCGGAATAAGCCTACACACATTAGATGTGCTCAGGGCAGTCATGTTTTACTTGGAAAGAACTAGACCAGTAAAAAAGACAAATCAGTTTTTTGTTTCAGGGGCAGCTGGTAGAGAAGGGGATACTGTCTCTAAATCGGCTATCTCAAGGTAGATTGTCAATTGCATCACACTCTGTTTCTCTATTGCTAAGAGAGAACTGGCCTTCAAGCCTAGAGCACATTCTACTCAAGGCACTGGGGCTTCCATAGCATTCATTGCAAATGCTCCCCTAGAGTCCATTTGCAAAGCGGCAACCTGGAGTTCTGTACATGCCTAGACACTCATTCTAGGTCTGATTCTCAGGTGGGACAAGCAGTACTAAGACATCTTTTCACTACTGTTCCTGCTCACAACCCACCTCCAACTCTGGGTACTGCTCACAAGTCTATGCACAGCATGTGATTGTAAGCAGATTAACAAGCATCAGAAGACATAAATTACTCAACGTAATAGCATTTCTGATGATTGTATCTGCTTCGATTCATATGCTCTCACCCTTCCTCCCCGCTCGGGTGGAAGGAACATGGACGTCTTACTACTTTCTCTCTTTATGTACTCACTCACGATAGTCATTAGGCTCTCTCATGGCAGAACAAATACAATCGGAGGGACCTCGACGCGTGAGGGATTTTGGGTACACTACAAGTCACGTTAGGGATAGTGTTACAGGCACGCACATGTTAACGTCCCCTTTGGATCATCGAAAGAAAAGATGCAATACTCCGCGGTTACCACTGGATGTCGGACTATATGCACAGCATGTGAATCTAACCAGATACAATCATCAGAAATGCTATTATGGTGAGTAATGCATGTTCTACCAGCATTGTGAAGAATGCCTTTAATGAACGAGAGTTTACTTTGTCAAACCAGAATGAGGAAATAACACGTGCCTACATTTATAAATATCAGCAGATACTTATGGGGGATTTTAACAACACTTCATTATCGGATTGTTCGGATCTTTGTGAACTTTTGCACAGCCACAATTTGAGACCACTAACTAAATCTTCTATACATCGACTTGGCCATTGCCTTGATCCTAATTTGGCCCATGGTGGGGTGAGGGGTATACTTTCTTCAGTTTAGAGGCAGATTCTTAGTCAGATCCCTTGGCTAGTCTGTTCTCCATAAATGCGGCTGAAATATGTCCTAGGACCACCCTGTCAAGCGCACCACTTACCTACCGTAGGTTTAAAGATCTGGAAGCTCTTCCTGGTACACCAGTAGTAGAGTCCTTGGCAACAATCTATCCTTCCTTGAATTGTTTAGAATTCTTCAGGCAAGGTATTGGTGCATTCGATTCCATTTGTAATGAATATGCCCCTCTTGCAAAGAACACCTAAAAAAGCTATCCATTCCTTTGTTTGCCGACCCTAGTACCTCTGAAGAAAGATTATCAGCCGATGGAATCCTTTTGGAGGAAACAGAAAAATGCCATTAAGTGTAAAAATGGCTTTGAAAGATTACAAAGTTGTGATATTCGAAGCTAAGGCTAGGTTTCTTCAGAACAAAATTAGGACCTCCCACAATAAACCTCGAGAGCTGTTTTCCGTGATGGCTAATCTGTTTCTCCCCAGCTGCACATCATGGGCTTGTATGCCCTCAATATCCCAAGCTTATGCTTTTAATATCTTTTTTATTAATACATTTAACAAGGTAAAGGAAACAATCGATCAGAACCTGAACCAGGTTACAACTTATTCTATTTTTATGTTGTATTTTAAGGCCCTAGCTCCAGAACCTTGTCCTTCAATCTTTTCGATTTCAATCTTGTCCCTCAGGACACCATCTTTGATCTCTTATAGAGATTGAAACCCATGAATAATTAATTTTTCATTCACCCTGCCTGTCCAGCTCCGGCCCATGCGACAACTCTCTCATTTCATGTCCATTTTTATTAACCATGTATTGTCCCAAGGAGTAGTTCCCTCAGAGTTTAACCTCTCTACTGTGTCTAACCTGTACCCAAACGATTTTCAAAACGATCGTCCTGTTGCTGGCTTAACTTGGCCGGTCAAGATCTTGGCAAAGATAGTGACGTCCCAATTGGGAGAGCATGTAAAGAAATATGTTTTCTCGGATACCCATCAATCCGGTTTCTGCCCAGGACATGGAATGGAAAACGGCTTTGACCTCGGTTTGGGATTGCATTTTAGCATGGGCTGATGACAGTGAACTTGTCCTTGTGATTATGTTGGACCTGTCTGCAGCATTTTATACTGTTGACCACAATATTTTAACACATCTGAAAAAAGTAGGCAGGGTCTCAGAGAGAAGGCCCTCTTATGGTTCAAATCTTTTCTGACCAAGCACTACCAATAAGTAAATTATGGAAGATTTATCAGATACACTCCCATTGAGCTGGGGGGGTTCCCTCTGGGCAAACCTTTAATGTAGATCTTCAGGAAATTCAAACTGAACTTCCACTTGTTTGAGGACGATATGCAAATCTTTGTGAAAATCGAGAATTTCGATGAAACGGCCTTGAGAGTGGGACAGTGTCTCAAGTAAGTTGGCCTGTGGCTGTCACAGAACCGGCTACAGCTAAATGCTAAAAAGAAAACAAAGAAAAACAAAGAAGCATTACTGGAACACTTATTAGCCAATGCCTCAAAATGCTTTCCCTGTGTGGAGCTCAAGCATCTAAATTGAAATCCCCCACCCCCCAATTAAAACAAATCTAGGTTGCATCTGGCAAGCAAATTTGGGTAGTGAAACTCGGGTTGGAGCCAAAGCACTGTCTATTTTTCACTCCTTCTGCCTGCTGCGCCTTACTCTCCTTCTCCTATCTCAATATGACCATGACTTTCTTTTGTGGGAGCGTTGGTAAACTCTTGCCTAGACTAATGGAATATAGCCTATTAGGCTGCCCCGCGAATTAAATGATCAGATTAAGGGGGGCTCAGAACGCAGCAGTCAAGTTAATCTTCAAGGTACGCAAATCTGCTCCAGTTTCTTCTTTAAGCTGGTACCTTCATTGGCTCCCGGCGCAGAATAGAATCAAGTTCAAGGTTTTATGTCTCTTATTTAATTGCCTTCATGGTCTGGCACCACCATATCTAATTCAGAAGCAGAACTGGTACCTACCAAGCAGAACTCTGATACGCAGAGAAGCTGCATCTCCGGGTCCCATCTTCTCAATGTGCCTCCAGAGGGGACTGGCGTTTTGCAATTTTGACCCTAGTCTCTGCAACTGTTTCTTTGGAACTTTGAAGCATAGCCAATCTGCGATATTGTTAAAAGTTGATAACCTTCTTGTTTAGTTAATGGGCTACACCAATATTTCTCTTTCAATATCTAATATCTTTTTAGGAATGTCAGTCACATGAACTGTTAGTTTTTTATATCATCTGTGCCCAAATGCAGTTATTCTGCCAGGTTTCGTGCCTTAAAAATACAAAATACAAACATAAATGATGGAAAATCAGAAACTGGATTCGTAGTTTAATAACCGCCAGGAAAAAAGGTTCAACTTAGCACAAGATGGAATAATAGCATAGTATCCAAAGTAAAACCGAAGAATATGGCAATTTAAAACAGAAGGGGAGGTGTTAAACCAGTCAACCAAGGAACACCGAAGGCGCCACAGTAAGCATGAGCAAGTAAATGCTAGGTTTTCGGTTTTGTAATATGTACAAGAAAGTCGGGTGCCATCTATAAGTGAAGTCCCGGAGATCAGGTTTTCGGGAGATGTATATGTTGGAGAGAGGAGACATGCAATTACAGCAGTGTGTTATCTCTGTTAACTTTGGTCTGTCTGTTATTTAAAGGTGCTTATGCTGAATGAAAGGGGACCCTTGGTTGAGCGGTTGACTGGGACAGGTGGGTGCATGGGATTGTCAGCAAGGGTTGCTTTGTGTCTGAGTTAGTGTGCGAGTTACATTTGTTTTGTGATGGAAAATTCCATGATTAATACTTGACTTTGTATTGCCTTTTCAGTGACTATACCTGCAACAATAATGACATCATCGGTACCAACAACTGTTGGAGGCCACATGATGTATCCAAGCCCTCACGCTGTGATGTACGCTCAGACGTCAGGTCTAACAGATGGTGGCTTGGCAGTCCTCAACGCTTTTTCCCAGGTCCCTTCTGCCATGCAAGTATCTCATGGGCAGGTCCAGGAGCAGGGTAAGCAAAGCTCTGTGACTATATATCTAGAACTGTGCCAATTATAAATTGCCATTCGTCTGTACTGCCTCACATTAACAGTAGTGTAACTTTGATTATATTCAGAAACATTTTTATTTCACTTTAGGTGATGCTCGCCAACACTATATATTTTATAGGGTTTTTGTGGTGGTAAAATTTGAAGCAGTTTATCTGCATCATTAGGCACTACTGTCCCTCATGGATCAGGAATATATATATTTCTGAGGCTTGTGTATCTGCTTGGATCACATGCTATGCATAGGCTGATATCTAGTGGTAGCTGCAGAGTACTACATTTTTTGTTTTTGAAACTCAAAGGGACGTCGACTGGGCGTGCCAGTAATACTATCCCTAGTGTGACGTCCACTGTACCCATGGTCCTTAACGCATCGAGGCCCCTCATTGTTTTTTTCCATCGTAGTATGGTGCATATCGCAGAGTTACTTCTGGCTGACGCCTTTACCAGAGCCAAAGTTGCTTTCTTTCTGTTCTTTCAACGACCATACACCGCAAGATCTCCGGAAACTGCTTTCGAGGACAAGACCATCCGTCAACAACAATGACTCCCGTCTTGACTAACTTTGTCTGTGGCAGACCTAGGCCCCAATGGGCCTCAGCCCTGTAGAGTAGGGGGAGTGGGGTGAGGTCCTATTATATCTCACTTAAAGAATGCACATTCCCCTATACTTCCTCTTATTCCGCCAGGCTGCCATCTTTCCACACAATGGAAAATACTCCTTTTAAATTCGGTCCTTGATGGAACAGGAAGTTTCCCTGGAAGGATTCACACCGAGTGTGTAACCTTTGCCTCCCTAGGGACCACACCGAAAAACAGTGCAGGTCCTACAAACTGTTTAGGCCAAAGACTTTAAAGGACTGAAAAACTAAATGCTGGGCCCACCACACCAGGCAGGCCGAGGCTGCCATGGACGTCGAGGAAGACTCATGCGATGCCAGCGTCTGTGTCCGAAGTGACGCTCAGGGTGATCGGGACCCAATGTATTTCTGCGTGTGAGCCCCCGACTCCAAAAGGTATTCCGGTGGTTCTGTTACTGAGACGACACCCAACGGCTCAAGCACCTCTGACATGCCACACTAAGCACATCCCCCAGGGCGACAGTTGACCTTGTCAACCGATAGGCCACACACAGTGTTGTGGGAGCTTTCGGGAAAGTCCCTGTCCTCTGGGCCATCGTAGTCGCGATCACCACGCGACGGGCTCCCCCAAAACAGATGCCAAAGTATGTTTCCGACACAGGGTACCAAAACAGGGAAGTCCTCGGGGTGCGATGAACGGGCATCGAAAGACGCGTCGACGGCCCCTACTAAAAATTCCAAATGGGTGATTTAAGAAACACATCCCTGGGACCCTGATCAAGGCAAGAACGTCAAAAATCAGTCCTCAGCGCCGCAAGTCACAGAATCACAAGGTTCAAAGGTTAGGGATTACTCGACCCTTAAAGACACCCTGTCGGGGCAATGCATCACAAACAGCCCCCTGCACCAGAGCCTCTGCCTACACCTTACCACCTCAGTGTTGCTAAGCTCCTCCCAGTGGACTCCAGAACAGTTCGACAGGGTCATGAGGAGAATATCTAGTTTTGTCAATTTCTTTGAGCAACACCCAGAACAACTTATCAGCCTCCAGGCCCCCCCCCCCCCCATCGAAGCGATACAGCTAACAGCCTGACACCAAGAGAGCCCGCCTGGACGCAACACAAGCTAATACCTCATCATATCAAGACATGGCTCAAGACGCATATTATTTCTACACTCAAGGCTCCCAGGACCCTTGCTGATTTAGAGACCCAGAAGACGGGTGGGGGACAGGGGACATAGACAAATACTGTTACGCTCTCCTGGCTCCCACGGGGGCGTTGGTCGGACCCGGACGGCTGCGGTCTCCACCAACGTGATGAGTAGTGCAAAGATGACTGACTGGACTGGCCCTCCTAATCTTGTCTGCTTGACCCGTAGAAGTAGTCTCCTGCAAGTGGAGAGATGGATTTAGCCACCCGTGGATTCAAGTGATGGCACCCCCCACAGTCCTCCTACTAATCACCTCCGAAGTGCCCTCTCAGCAATCTCCCCTTATACTCTTGAAAGATGAGCTCTCCATCCTGCATGGATTGCAGGGGCGCGTTGATGCCAGTTACTTCACTGGTTTGAAGGCGTGGGAGAGTTCTGGAGAGTATTGACTGAGGTTCCTGGCGAGGACCAGTAAGTATCAAGTTCAATATGTCCGATGTTCACTCTTGTCCCCCCCCCCCTTCCTTCATTGGCTTGCAGCTGAGTTTGTGAGAAAGATGCTCTCGTGGTAGCTGGTGGCGCTCAGGTAATAGTCGCCACCAGACGCTGTCCGGTAAATGTTGCACGTGTTTAACGTGGTGTTTTTCTCTCTTTGCAGGTGCGGCGCATAAAGATGTGGAGAGTTATAGAATAATGCCTCCGGTGGTAAATCAGGTAAATCTATGGTGATAAGAGTTATATTTGTTGGTTTTCTCGGCTCACCTTGTTGTTTTCTTTTGTCCCCCAGGTGCCGGAGTTCGGCGAAGAAATGATGGAGGCAGTGCCGAATTGAAAGATGCTGCGAGGACTGGTGAGTATGCCGCGGCGCTGCAGCTGGAGATGCGATGCATACTGAAATATTCTTTCTAGGTCCGGAGGCGAGATGGATCCGGAATCGGGTGAGGAATTTGAAAATAGTTTGTTTTCTAACCTTGTCCTTTTCTTTCCTCTTTGTTTTAGGAGCTCCAGATTCGAGGCGGGCGTGGCATAAGACTGGATGCTGACTGCAGGCACGGTGAGCTTTGCGCTGCTGGATGCAGAATGACGCAAAGCGTGTGTTGCTGTTCGGGCATGGTTTAAATAGCCTCCAAAGTAGTTCCAGGTAAGAAGTTCCCCAGAACCACGCCCGAGTAAAAAATAGTTCCTGTAATAAAATAGTCCCATCCAGGCCTCACGTTGGCTTGGACTCATTTGCAGCATGGTCTGCATCAGGTAAGTAAAGTCTGAGCCTGGCGCCTATGGCGCCAGGAATGATTTCTATGATGAGCCTGGCGCCTAAGGCGCCAGGACTGAACCCAAACAGCCCACAGCTGGGGCTGTTGGGGTTTTAATGAATATCTGGATGCCTGCTTCCGGAGCTGATGGGCTTGGTCCTGAAGCCCGGGAGTAGGCATCATGACAAATACTATGACGATGAGGATGTGTACATCATCCAATCTTCAGACCATACCGACCAACCAGTGGCTGATTCCCCGGTGGACAACAGCTGCAGTACAATGACTTGCTCTTAAAAGCTGCAGAACACTGGATAGATGCCCAAGAAGCTCAAGTCGATAAAGACTTTGTAGTGGACATCCTTGGGGATAAAAGATCTGCAGCATAGTTCAGCCCACTGCTTCAATCTGTCCAAAGGCGTATCCAGCCTTCTCCACTTAGCCTCAATCTGACAAGGGCAGTCAAAACACGCATTCGATTTTTATTATTTTATTTTTATTTTTTTATTTTTATTTTAGACCAACCCCTTCAGACCTTTTGTACATTAGGGGGGCCACTAAAGCTAGACTCTCTGGTAGTCACCACCATAAGGAAGAGAGCAGGGAACACCTTTAGCCTCTGCCGAAGCCCCTCCTGACAAGGAAAGCAAGACGATCTACACCCTGGACTGGAAAGTAGCTCCCTCGGCTGCCTATCAAGTGAGGATAGTGAACAACACTATGATATTGTCCAGCTATAATTGTCACAAGTGGGAGAAGCTCGCACAACAAATAGAGTTGGTCTCAGAACCCCTAAAGAGACAGCTTGTTGGGGGAGAATTCTCTGTAATGTGCTAATTCCCTTCTGCCTTGGAGACCCTCAGCTCTTTTTGCTGGACTTTAGGACTTTTAAATTCTAACTTGGAGAGAGTGACCTTTTTCCCACTCATCTATTTTTCTGTGATATGGACTTTGTTTCATTTGACTTTGGAGTCTGACAAACTCCATAGGCGGCATCTTTGCATTGTGACACACAGCACCTTCAGTGCAGTGGCACAGGGAAGTCTTAGATTTCCCAGAGGTTTAAATACCTCTTTTTGAAATTAAATTATATTTTATTTATATCGTGTTCATACACAAGTGTTTCAGAGCGCGACCAGGCAAAAAGAGAGGAACAAGGAGAACAAAAAAGAAAACGGCGATCTTACTAGGCCCAGTGACTTTTAAGCGAGCGCAAGGGCATGGAAAAAGGGGGAAGTACATGGAGAGGGGGGGTGACAGTGCAGAGCAGAGGAGAGAAAACAGAATAGGGGTCTTGGTGACTACTCTTTCCAAGAGCAGTGAAGTGAAATTGACTTTACTTATGTTTTGTAACTTTCTAGACCCAGCCCTCACTATTTTACCATATGGTGCTGGAGGGGTTACTTAGTATCGCCTTTGTCTAGTTTCTCACATAACATTTTCTATAATTAATGGCTGGTGGCAGTGGTTTACTTTTTGCTACCATTGTGTGTTTTTACCGCAGGCTGTGTTCGCAGCTGCAGTAAGGCACCCATCGGTGCCCATTTTGTCAAAATGGCCCTGGTCGTCTTTTTTCACAATTTCTTGTCAGAAAGGTCCTTCTTGAGAATTACTCTGCCCGCCAACCCCAGTTTGGTCCCTTTGTTCGTTTTCTTTGGCGGGATTCATGAGTGAAGCCCGCCTCTGGCTCCAGTATGTCTGGCAGGGTCAGGAAATGAGGGAGGTGCCCGAAACTCCCTGTGCTTAATCCCCTTGGTTACAGGAATGCATCCAAAGGTGATTGGCCAGTCGGCTGTCCGGCAAGGACAGCCCCCCTCCTTGTGATTGACAGCTAGGCTGGAATGAATGGGAGAAACCTGCATAAAAGCTGAGACTTTTGGCTTGGAAGGCAGAGTCGACGACTGGACGAAGGAATCCGAAAAAGAACTTGACGAGGACGCCTGCTGCAAGTCCTGGACTGTTGGTTTGCCCGGTGAAGCCCCGCTGTTGTGCTGAAGCTCCAAATTCGTTTAGACTAGAGAAGCTCTGCAAGGACGACTTCTCCCCTGAAGTGGTGGGACCATTCAACTCCAAAGTGAACTCGGTTGGACATCCTCTCGAAGCTGGCTGTACTTCTGCTGCTGGAACCGAAGTGCCAGGGAGAGGAACACCAAATCGAGTGGATCGCTTTTAAGTCGGACCTGAGCGCCAGGAAGATCCTCAGGACTTCCCCGAAGCAAGACTGACCAAGCCTGAGCCACCTCAACAGAGTGCTGGACCCATGATGGAAGGAAAGTCTGAAGTGGTATCCGAGAACCGCTTAGTTGCAATTTGCTGTCAGACACGAGGTGCAGAAACACTGAAGTGCCGCTGAATTGAAGTTTGCCCATTGCTGCCGCTGACCTTCCCATTGCATGGCAGGAGTCCCCAGTCGTCCTCCCTCTTGTCCCCATAACTGAGACCCAGGAACACCAGGATCTGCAGAGCCGTACAGGAACAGAAGCCAGCTGGAACCATTACCAACTCTAACTTTATTCTAAAAATACTGGACAAGATGGCTACTAATCAATTTCAAAACCATATAGAAGCCAAGGGAATTCTTCATGAGCAGCTATCAGGTTTCCTTGTGGCACACAGCACAGAGACTGCTATGCTAGATTTGCAGACACATATGCTCGAAATTCTTGATGGGGGTAAGGCGGGGATCCTGATGCTCCTAGATCTAAATGCCGCTTTTGATTTGGTTGATCACCAAATATTGCAAAAGGCATTGGACAAAATGGCGGGATGCTCACCAACCGCATTGGCATGGTTGACATTATTCTTGGCGGACGACAAAGCAAAAGTTAATTGGGAGGAAAAAATCTCTGAGGCTCCTCACATCAACTTTGGACTCAGCTTGTTGCCACTATTATTTAATTTAAATATGAGATGTCTTTGCCAACTCTTGGAAAGCGTCAGTGTGTTATTCACAAACTACGCCGACAACACACGGTTAGTGCTCGAGCTGGAGGGTGATAATCTCAGTGCCAAAATAGCAGCAGTATATAACATAGATAAATGGATGAAGCACAACTGGATAGGCCTGAACAATATGTTAATGTTAAAGGATATTTGTACCACGCACTATCACCACCAGAGTGGTCCCCTGGCGGCTCTGAAAAAGGGAGGGAGGATGAATTAGTGGGAGTAAGCTGAAAAGTGCAAGAGAGCAGTGATGTGCTGTTGGCGGCCTCAACCCGGAATTCCGTTGGCTGGGCTTGGGGTGTTTTCTGGTCCGTAGTCGTTGTGCGCTGTTGTGCAAGTACTTTTTGTTGGTGTTTGACGACTGCTGGCTTCCTTGGCTTTCCCTACGGACACTTGCAGACACATCTTGAAGCCACCAGTGCAGGAGCTGCCCTTTGCCTCGGGCCCTTAGCTGCAGGAGCTGCAACGGGCAGAGGGCTGCCCTGGGGGGAGCAGCTAAGACCAGGGAACTGACCATTCACAGGTGGCAGAAGGGATGGTGTGCGGGCTTTGGGAGCAGACGAACAGGGAAGGGATCTGGGGATACAAGGCAGCACACGGCGCCTGGGGGCAGACAAAAGGCAAGGCCCAAGATTTTTCAGAGGGTCAGGGGGCTCTGTGGAGGCTCACATGAGGACGCCGGCTGTTAATGGCGTAATCCCCAGTGTGGAAAGCATACTTCCCGGTGCCTGATGCAGGCAACCAATCACTGGTGGCGGGAAGGCTGGGGACGGGCTTTGCGAGCGGACGAACAGGGAAGGGATCTAGGGATACTAGGCAGCACCCAGTAATGACCCAGGTCAAACACTAGGGATGATGGTAGAAGCATCTGTTGGGACCTAGGTACATGTTAAGTTTCTTCATGAGAATAATGCCTATTACCTACGCCTATTGAGAGCCATCCGCCCGTTTTAAATTAGGAAAACATGGCTACCATTGCCAGGGCGAGTATCCTATCACGTCTGGACTATGGCAACGCGTTGCTGCTAGGGGCGACTAAGGAGATCGAGAGATGCCAGGTTATGGCGAATAATGCATTACGCATCATTAAAGGGATTAAGAGCGGAGAGCCTGTAACAGAAGGAAGGAAATCTCTGCATTGGTTGAGGATAGAAGACAGTATCCTATTCAAATCCATGACCATAGTCCATAGGTGTTTGTATGGCTCAGCTCCAACCTATCTTAAACATTTCTCAAGATACATCCTGATGCGGTCTTTGAGATCAGACAAACAGGGCAGGCTAAATGTGCCCCATTTCAGTTAAGCAACCGGCTCGGGTAAAGCTTTTCCAATGCAGGCAGTACAACACTGGAATAAGCTGCCTCTTACCCTTCGGCTGGAAAATAAATATTTGACTTTTAGGAAACTCCTGAAAACTCATTTGTTCAAATGAGCTTCCCCAGCCTAGTAAGCCTATACTCTTTTAGTACCTGCAGTAATCATGTGGTGTTTGTTTAGTGTGTTTTGTGTTTACGCGCCCTGATGCCTGCAGGCTTTCGGTGCGCTGTAAACATATAAATAAAAATTACCATTACTTAGCCTTACTTGCTCTCAGTTGAGACTTGTCTTGGTTAATCTTTCAGAGTTGCTTGCATCTTTGCCCCTCACAAGCCTCCCAGCTTGTGGCCCTTAAAGTGAATCTTATTTCTACAAACTTTTCTAAAAACATTGCGCAAGACTTTTACTTACCCGCAAAGATCAGCAACTCCCCTAGACAACTAACATTGGCTGTCCTGGCTCCCTGAGAGTCTCTTCTTACCTTTGACTCTGTACCTTTACCTTTCCCCCAGGAAAGGGTTACATTTACTTGACATTGGAAGGTTCAAAAAGTACTTATCTGTTTATGAATTCTCTGTTAACCTTTGTTTTATTCCCTTACCTAACCTTTACACCAAACTCAGTATTGCTTTAAATGTACTAGTGATTAATCAATGTCCACATTGTCCTCACTATTTAAGTCACCCGAGGGTGTAGAAAGTGCCTGTGTGCCATCCCCTAAGGGTATCATCTGATTTAGAGAAACTAAGTTTGTTCTGAAGTATATTATAATTGTTACATGTGTTGCTCCCTTCTGAAGAAGGCTTATTTTAACTGCCTGTTAAATAAATTGTTTAATCAAGAAACCTTGAGTGTAAATGTTTATTTGAATAACTGTCACTGTTAAACTCTGCTACAACCCTACTGCTCACATTGACCCCTCTTAAGATAAGCCTGGCTGCTCAGCCACATTATCAACCTGTGTAGTACAGACTTATACAAAAGGTTATGGGTCCTATTGCCAGAAGGTCAAAGTTGCTGTAGTTCACCCAAAGGGTACTGCATGCAATCTTCCCTAACACAGCTCTTACAAACTGTTGCTGAAGGGAGACCAATAGTAAACTGCATTCTAAAAAAACAGCATAGACCCAGCAGACAATAGCCACAAGAATTTGGCAAAACAACGCTACAGGAAGTAATCCCACTGCTAAAACAAAGGGACTACATGCCAACCTTGGATATGAAAGATGCCTACTTTCATATTTCAATGTTCCCAGCACACAGAAGATTCCTGCGCTTCAAAATAACTAACCAACACTACCAATTCAAGGTGCTACCCTTCGGCACAGCCTCTGTGCCAACGGTATTCACCAAGTTGCAGCGCACCTACGCAGAGAATCAATCCCAGTGTACCCTTATCTGGACGACTGGCTGATAACAGGAGACTCCTCTCCAATTTGCAAGCAAAATACCCAAAGAACAATTAATCTTCTGTTCCAATTGGAATTCTCAATGAAAAAAAGTGTTGTTCCAAGCAAGACAAAAACAGTTCTTGGGAGCTGTCATAAAGACAGAAGGTCTAGTCTTTCTGTCAAACGAAAGATTGCAAAACATACTGCTGCAAATACCTCGGTATATAGCCGGTCGCCGATGCTCTTGCTCGGGATGATGCCTTCATGTATTTACCTGGTTCCGCACGCACAGTTGCGCATACCCCCAATGCAATAATGGTTAGTGAAACAGTGGTCTCAGGCAAGTGTTCAGTGTGACAATCTAGTGGTTGTTTCGCTAACCCTAGTTCAAGCACTACGCTGGTGGGAAAAAGAAAATCTATTGAAGGGAAATCCTCTTCACAACCTTACAGTGCAAGCGATTGTCACAACAGACACATCTCTCACCGGGTGGGGAGCATGTTACCTTCACACAGCGCATGGCCTGTGGACCCATATCACATCCCAAAACCACATAAACCTTTTGGAGCTACTAGCAGTGTTCAAAGCCCAACAAGCCTCTCAAGTGCATCTATCAGGCCAAACAGTACAAATCCTCACAGATAGCTCCACTGCCATGTTTTACATAAACGAGCAGGGAAGCACATACTCTCCAAGTCTGTCCAGGCTAACACAAGATTTGGAAGTGGGCACTCAAGCAGATCATGCTCCTTGTGTCGCAACATGTTCCAGGGGAACACTATTCTCTGGCAGACTCATTAAGTAGAGATCCTCTACCCGAAGAACACAAGTGACCGCTAAGCAGAAACATTTCAGACAATATTTTTTCCTCTCTGGGGCTATCTTCCCTTAGACTTGTCTGCCACAAGCCAAAACACACAATGCACAAACTTTGCATCCAGGTTTCCCCAACCCGGGTCCAATGGGAACGCCCTGTGGATGAGCTGGTCAGAAAATGTGCCTGCCCCCCAACACCATTACAGAGCAGAATAGTGAACAAAATGCATCAGGAACAAGTGATGCTAATCCTGGTTGCTCCTATGTGGGCAAGAGAACATTGGTTTCCGCATCTGCGCAACTGGCGATGTGCGATCCAATTAAACTCCTGTGCCCCTCCAACATTCTCACCCAGCACAGGGGGACAACGTTGCACCCACATCCTCAATCCATGAACTTGGAAGCTTGGCTCCTGAAGTCAGACTTTGGCCAATTAAAACTACCTCAAAGGTGTGTGGAAATCCTCAAGGAGGCACGCAAACCAAACACCAGACACTACAAGATTTGTAATATGGTGCCTGTCAAAAAAATGTAAACCCGATTGAATGTACTCCCATCACACATTCTTCATTACAGCCCTACTTACTAGACTCTAGTCTAGTATTCAATGCCATCAAGGTTCACCTAGCAGCTCTATCTGCATACACCACTTCTCAAAGCAAGGTGTCCTAGTGGAAAGTCCCTGTCATTAAGGCATTCATGGAAGGAGTAAAAAGGCTTTAGCGCCCCCTCCCCCCCCCGCCTCCAGGGTGGGATCGAAATGTGGTACTCGCAAACCTCACAGCGCCCCCTTTGAGACTATGCACAAATCCAGCCTTAGACACTTAACATATAAAATGGCTTTTCTGATGGCCACCGACTCTGAACTACAACTACAAGCTTTGTCAGTGCAAGGCCCTTTCTTAGTTACCTTCAAAGACAATTTGGTACTCAAAGCACCCTAGGTTTTCACCTAAGTTCATATCCAAGTTCCATGTAAACAAGTCCATTGAACTACCCGCTTTCTTTCAAAACTCTTCAAGCTTAGCTGAGAAGAACCCCCATATGGTGGATATAGGGCTGGCAGTTCTTTACTATGTACATCCCTTCGCCTGCCCACAAATGAAGTATTCAGCATTAAGACAATAGTAAATGCACTAGCGAGACCCTCTGTGAAACCGCCTGTGTCCAATTTAAAGAGTGGTATAGCATTTCAAGCTCTGTGCAGAGCGAGTCAATTATGACCTGTCCTGCATTACCTGCGCTGTCTTAACACGAGAGCGAAGGACCCAGGAAGCTCTGCCCCAGTTCAGTCAGTGGACATGGGTTCTGGGTCGATGAGAAGACGACAAACCCCATACTGCTATTTTAGAGGACCAAATCTGATTAATAAGAAGGCCGTAAGTAATGGCCAAACGGGAGGGGGGGTGGGGTCTCCTGTTGCTTAAGCCCACTCCAATGAGAAACTTCTTTAGCCGGATCCACAATCCTGAACCCAGGGAGGTGAATATTCCCATCCCGACCTGCAACAACCTCCGGAGTGGTCATGTAACCCATGGCTGGCAAACATTTGCGGCCTGTATTACTAAAAGGAGGGAAGACCCACAGGGCAATGCTGTGTGAAATGGGTTCATGTATGATGTTCCAAGGATGAGCACAGGCCAATATGAAAGCCAGACCTCGCTGGTAAATAGAACAGTCCATTGGCTGCACCATGTTGGAGGCTGCTCATCACTAATAAGGAATGACCTAATCAAATGTGAAAGAGGCAGGATGTCCAATGGTGGGACGGATTCTATTCAGATCTCTCTGGTTGACCGCTGGATCGCCAAGGGCTTGCCGTCTATTGAATCTCGCCCATACCCTCCTGCAGGCTCAAGAATTTCATTACGTCGCTGCGCCCCACAGACCAACAATAACATCCAGGTGTGGGTCGAATATGAGAACTGTTCTACCAGAGAGGAGAGAAGAGGGGCTGGGCGGAGTTGATTGACTAGCAGATGTAGTCCATTCTTCAGGGCCCTCTACAGCCCTGGAAATCCCAGTTAGGGATACACCTGGTAAGGTAGCACATACGATTACCATAGATGGGGCCTCTGATAGTCTAGTACCCTCGATCCACGGCAACACTGGAAGTTTTAAGGAATGCAATATGTTGTCCTGAAACGTGGCAGGGGTCACAAGATTAATGCTGGGTTAGATTCATTTAAAAACATGATCTGATATATCTACAGGAGACGTGGATCACATTGACCTCCAGGGGTTCAGTACTGTCTGCAAATTGGCCCGCAAGGGTAGTAAAGGGACACCAAAGTGTGGTTTAGCCATACTGGTTGATCCAAGACTGGACCTTGTAATGAACATAATCCATACAACATCAGATGATTTACTTTGCCCCATCTGATTTTTAATATATACAATAGAATGGGGGGTGGACGGTCTGCTTTGAAGGAATCTATGAAATGAATCCATGCACACAAAGCCCAGAATAAAAGTGCTTCCTTTATCCTGGCAATGGGATACTTTAATGTCCAGTTTGAGCTATGTGATGCGGTAAGTGGCTTATGGCACGACCAAGACACAGCATACGAGATCCCACAATTGGTGTCCGGAAAACCGGCTAGGCTCCAGAGGTTTATGAGCCTACTGTATGAGGTTGGACTCCGAGCATGTAATTCGCGAGAACCCCCTGATGTCGCAGCAATAGTCACCTATGCGGGATATCAGGGGAGCTCTAAGATTATGTCCTGATCAGTATGACCGATTGGGCCCTAGTGGTAAGCCTGGAGATAGTAACCCGAAGTGAGAGTGACCATTATCCTGTGAGTTGCACTAAAAGAGGTCCTTGGGGTGGAGGTGGCTGCATGTCGACCCCTAGTGAGGTCACTGTGGCCTGTCATTCTAAACAAGCCATTAAATGGACCTCCCTGAATTTGGCCTTGGACAAACCTACTAATTAACGAAAGCATGGTCCCCCTGATAGCAGACAACTGCATGTTGGAAGAGAATGACGCCAGTATCGGATCCAGATGTAATAAACTCATTCATACAATATATCCTTTCTTCACTACTGTTGGGGAAGATTGGAAAGGCAACTCGTAACAGAGGGTGGTTTGATGAGGTGTGCCAGGTTGCCAAGCAGAATCTGTTGCAACACTTGAAAAACCCTGGCATATTGAATAAAAAACACCCAAGTTCTTTGAAGGCTGAATATAAGCGTATCAAGGGTTTGAAGAAATCAGAGTATGTTAAAAACCAATGGAGCAAACTCCAATCGTGTTGCACCAGAGGCGACAACATAGGCTTCTGGAAACTCATTGGCGGCACAGGCCAGGACAAGGTGGGGTTGGACCTGTGCAATATCCCCCCTGAATGTGCGGCACCAGTATTTTAACCGCTTATATCAAAAAGGGTCCTGGGGCTAAGCACGAGGGCACACCTTGTATTGGCGCAGCGCAAGAGGGGTTGAGTTCTTGCCTTTCCAAATGGCTGAAGTGGGTGGGGGGTATTCAGGGCCTGGGTCCCGATGGAATCACCATTGACCTGTTTAAGGACGAAATAGGAATGTCAGTTTCTCTGTTAACAAAAGAATTCAATTTTTGTCGCCTGGTCTAAACGTATCCCCCGACCTGGTGCGAGGCTATTATTCTACCTATTCATAAGAAAGGTGACAAACAATCTGAGAACTATAGCCCTATTTCCTTGATGCTGTGGGCAAGGTATATGCAAAGGAACTGTTGACACGTCTCCACCACTGGGTAATTGTAGGAGAACTATTGAAACATCTCTAGGCTGGTTTCCGACCAGGCGTAAGCACTGTGGATCAGTGATTTAGGTTAAGAGCAATCCTGGCCAAATGCGTTACAGTCAAACATCAGAAAATGTACCCAATTTTCGTTGATTTACACACTGTTTGATTGTGTTTCTTCTCCCAAGCTGTTGAGGGGGGATTCTCATTTCTGTGCTAATTCCCTTCAACCTTGGAGACCCCCAGCTCTTTTGCTGTACGTAAGGACTTTTGATTTTTCTATCTTTGAGTGAATGAGACCTTTTTCTCACTCATGTATTTTTGATCTAATCTGGACTGTCAGTAGTTTAATTTTCCTACCATTGTGCGTTTTTTTTCATCAGCTGCGGTATTGCACCGATGGGTGCCCATTTTGTCAAAATGGCCCCAGTCGTTGTCTTTCGCCATTTTTTGCTTCTGAGATCTTTCTTGGGGTTTACTCTGCATGCCAAACCAGGTTTGGTCCCTTTGTTCATTTTTTCTTTGCAGACTTCAGTGCTGAAAACCCGCCTCTGGCTCCAGCGTGTCTGGCAGGGCAGGAAGCGAGGGAGGTGCCCGAAACTCCCTGTGCTTAGTCCGCTTGGTTTCCTGAATGCACCCAAAGGTGATTGGTCAGCTGGCTGTCCATGGAGGACAGCCACCCTGCTGTTCGAGTGACAGCTAGGCTGCGAATAAATGGGAGAAACCTGCATAAAAGGTGAGGTGTCTCAATCAGAAGTCAGTCGACCACTGGACGAAGAATCTGAAGGAAGAAACTGGAACAGAAGCTTGCTGCACCTTCCTGGACCGTTAATTTGCCCTGTGAAGCCCTGCTGCAGTGCTGAAGCTCCAAATTCCGTATCGACTAGAGAGGCCCGGAACTGAAGACTTCTTCCCTTGGGTTGGTGGAACCAATCGACCCCAAGACAAACTTGACTTGAACCCCTCTCCCTGCTATCTGTACTTCTTTGCTGCTGCTGGAACTGAGTGCCAGGGAACAGGAACACCAGGAACGAGTGCATCATCTTTAAGCCGAACCTGAGCTTTAGGAACATCCTAAGGACCCTCTCGAAGCAGGACGACCCAAGTCTATAGCCACCTCAACAGAGTGCTGGATCCCAGAAGCAAGGGGAGCCCATAAGGTGTCCAAGAACCGCGGAGGTGCATTTGACCGGTAGATGAAACTGTGAAGTGCCGCTGATTGGAAAATAGTCCATTGCTGCTGCCGACCTGCAAACCGCAGTGCAGGAGTCCCCAGACGTCCTCCCTCTTGTCTCCAACCAAGGATCTGCAGGACTGCACCAGGAACAGAAGCCAGGGGGGGGGGTGTGTGTGTGTGTGTGTGTGTGTGTGTTTTCTATTGTTGCATATTGCCCTTTCTAAAGAAGTCTTGCTTAAAACTGTTCATTATTTTACTAGAAAACCTGGAGTATAAGTGTTACTTGCAACAGAGAATCACAGTTACATCTCTACAGCTCACATTTACCCCTCTTGAGCTAATTCTGGCTGCCCAGTCACTCTACAAACTTGTGTAGTACAGACCTTTACCAATAGTTGGGATATCTATTGCCAAGAGGACAAGGCTGGTGTAGTCTCCCACAGGCGTACTACATACAATCTTGCCTAACACAAGCTTTGGTTGATACTAAAGAATAAGGGGGTCCCAGGGTACCTACTGGATAATATACAGGTCTTATACTGTGAGAACTTGGCTGCTGTGAGGTGGGGCTTGGGTGATGAGCTCACTCAATTGTTCAAAGTTGAGCGGGGGTCCGCCAGGGCTGTGTGCTGCCCCCATACTGTTTTGCGTGTACATAAATGAGTTTATTTAGGGACTTTTGGCTGACTGTCTTGATGTCCCCAAATTAGGCATTGGCAGGGTCCCGGTATTACTGTATGCTGATGATGCTGTGATCCCAACAACCTCCCCTATGGGCCAGAAGCATAATGTGAAGGTCTTTTAGAGAAATGTAAGGAACTCTCTATGGAGCTCAACATTGAGAAAACCAAAGTTGCGTGTTTGCCCAGAAGTCTTTAAAAAAAAAAGTGCAAAATGACAATAGAAGTCAAGGGGAGTGTGCTGGAACACGTCAGTACATATGACTATTTGGGGATAAGGTTTTGGAAGACCTGGGTTGTGGGGGCCCAGGTCCCCAAGGCAGTGGCTACATTAGAAAAGCACAGTGGTGGGATTCAACGTTTTTACTACAGCCACGGCGGAGGATTAATCTCCCCATCAATCCAGCTTTACAAAACAGATTGTCAGCCACAATATATGGTGCAGAGCTGTGGGCAGTAAATAAAGCCCCAACACTCAAGAGTTTGACAACTTCCTTAGAACACTCTTGCAGAAGCCCATAAGCGCACCTAGAGCCCGTCTCTGCTGGGAGTGCAATTTTAAACCTATATCTAAGTTACTGGCGACAAGACCATTAATTTATTGGTGCAGACTATGAAGCACCCCGAAACTTGAACCCTATAGAAACCCACTTGCTTGGAGGTTTGTTAGATCTTTTTGGCTCATGCTCCTTGCCTCAGTTGAGATTTGTACACAGTGGTTTTGAAGGGCTGAATATGATGGGCCTCTAGCTTGTTCCAGAAAATATGCCATCTGATGTGAAATCAATGGTTCAGCCCAACTGCTGCACTGTGTTTAATAATGGCATGATATTGGCTTGTCAAAGCTAAGCACAGGCACTTTATTCTTGGATTTGAAACCTGGAGAAGGGTTTGAGCCATACCTAGGCTTGGCAGGTCACGGCTATACTCTGTCATTATTCATCCAGCTGTGGAACATCTCCCTCAAACTGGTAATAAACACTGTAAAATGGTAAAATCTGATAACGGCTGTAAATTATACAGGGCCCAGAGTGAATCATTGAGCCATTTCCTTCTATTGTGTCTGGGGTGTAAGGACCTAAGGCACTATTATCTACTGCCACTTTTTCGAAGCAGGGCAGTCATATCTACCGCATTGGCTGTGGTATTAGACAATCGGATCTTAATGTAGTTCACTTTGTCTCGAAGTATGTTTTTAGGGTCTGAATACGAAGATTTCAATTAACGGCTGTAGAATGTACCCGCTCCTGAAGCCTCTGGCTATTTTAATGTTTTAATACCTTATTTTTCACCCCTGATGCACTCTGACCGAGTACGATTATTGTATTTTTATTACAATGTCTGCATTTATGTGTATGACAATGAAATGCTTGTTTTCTTTTTACAACCAAATAATGTTGTGTTTAAACACACACTATGTAAATAAAACAAAACTGCTATGAAAAACAGACCAACTGTTTTTTCGCCATAGCACCTGACAGAGAAGGTGATCGCGTTTCAAAGAATGTCATCTCCAGATGGATAGTGAACTGAATACAGCTCTGCTACTCTCCATCAAACAAAACTCTGCCTTTCACACCAAGAACTCACTCTACCAGGGGTACAGGAGGTACTTTGGCCTTTATTGCAAACGTCCCGCTGGACGCCATTTGCAAAGCAGCTACATGGAGCTCTATACATAATTTACTCAGCACTATTGCATTGACGCACATTCTAAAGCAGATTCACAGGTGTCACAAGCGGTGCTTAAACATCTGTTTTCCTCTGTATCCATCAGGTCCCAGCGCCGGAAATCCTGCAGGAGCAGACGAATAACCCACCAGATCCCCCAATCCAGTACTCCCAACAGTAAATGAAACAACTGTTGAGTTGACCAGACAGGGGGAAAGTGGATGAAATAACAAATAGACAGGATTCTTCCGGTTCCCTTTATCTCCTGACGAGACTCTTCAATGGAACCCCTGTAAACCATGCAGTATTGGCATTTACCAAAACACTTTCTCTTCTATTTGTATATTCACTTTTCTGAACTCTCCTTACCTGTCTGCCTCAGATAACTGCTTAGGGGCAGTTTAAAAGGATGAAGCTCTCAACTTGCTTGACAACTTGAACTGTAACTTCTGTTTCTCTCTTCCTTATTATCGGCTTAAGTAAACTGCATATGCAACTAGACTCTCCTATTTGTGATGTACTTTTAAGGACACTTGCTTCAGCTCACTGTTGCCTTTTCCTTGGCTAGACTATCTTCCTGCATACTGCTGGGTTCTGATTCTTAGACATCTCCAAATGGACTGACTTTTTATATTTCCTTAGAAAAACAATGCTGCCTTGCTGTCTGCTGCCTTAGTCTCTTTACCTTTCTGTACAATAACTTATTTTTAAAAGTATTCAGTATTTTTTACAGTTCTTTCCTTGTGACCATGGAACTAGTAAATGGAAACGTTGAATGCTTTGAAAAAAAAAAATAAACACAGAAGGTACTGAATCTGAAGGAGCACACGCACATCAGACGCACTGCTGCTCCTGCCAGAAAAGATCAGATCTCTGATTCACATTAAATAAATGCGCGCGTAGCAGAAAATTCACTGCGCCGAACGAAAAGGACTCTTTCCTCACGAACCGCACACTCCTGTTCCTTCTTATCGATCCTCTCAGCGAGAGATGAGTGCTGCAGACTTCAGGGCCATTGACACAACTCACTTCCTGCTTTAACTTGACGCAACAACCTACGCCGCAAGATCCTTTGCTCAAATTCGACACGCCCTGAAAAAACGATACGAAACTTGAGCTCACGCGCTTCCCGAACTCTGTATTTCCTTTAAATGAAATATCACGCGCACCTGAACTATTAGCTCACTTATAAAATATTATTTCAGTTCCAAGAATAACATGAAATTGTACAAATAAACTGCTGCTTTTTCTTCTATTTCCTTCGACACTGTTGCTTCCTTCAATACTGCAATTGCAATTTCTCAGGTTTCAAAAATGGAAACTAGTTCCTTAAACTGTCACTTATCTGAATGAAGTCTCTGGAGTCTCTGGCTCTTTCAGGTGTTGATTTCTTCCTGAAGTGTGGTTTCTTTACTGGGATTTCTGTAGTCTTCTATGGAGCTCTTGGGCACTGAGACCACTCCTTAACAAGTCTTGAATGAAAGGCAGTTTAGAACCTCTCCAGAGGTTCCAAACTGCATCATAAAGGTCTGTAATAGTCCGTAGCCAATTTTTACTGAGCAGGAAGTACACCATCTTGCTTTTGGAGAATGTCAGCTGCCTAACATTAAGTCAAGGAAATATTGTGAACTTGATCCTACCAGCACCATAACAGCAGAAATATAACTCCAATACCCTGGAACCTGACAGTACCTTCTCACAGCCCACCACCTTCTCTAGACACTGCTTGCTAATCTATGCATAACATGTGATCTAAGCAGATCCACAAGCCTCAGAAGGGATACATTATGCACCGTAATTGTATTTCTGATGCTTGTATCTGCTTAGATTCACATATGCCCACCCTTCCTCCCCTGAGAGAAGGTGCATGGATGTTATATGAGCTTCTCTGATATTTATCTGCTTGGATACACCTGTACTTGCACTACACTTCATGCACCTCATGTCAGAAACAAAACAATCTGAGGAACCTCAATGCGTGAAGGACCATGGGTACAGTGATTGTCACACTAGGGATAGTATTATTGGCACGCCCCTTTTCGAATTTGGAAAACGACAACTATAATACTGTCATCTCTGCTTCCAAAAGATCAGGACTTGCCCGACTCCCTTGGAAGCAGAACCATAACCCCGGTTCCGAGTGCCAGCCAGTCCCAATGGGGACCTTTTGGACCCTGTCCTGGCGCCAGTGGCACCAGGCTCATAAAGATGCCCAGTCCCAGCGCTGGAAGCGCCGGGCTCATAATGCTTGGGTGGACTTACCTGCAGCAGACCATGCTGCTTACTTACCTGCCAGTTGAACCCCTGATCCTCTTCTGTTTGGGACTACTTTTCCTGTTGG
The DNA here is from genome assembly GCF_040938575.1 of Ambystoma mexicanum. Classification (NCBI taxonomy): domain Eukaryota; kingdom Metazoa; phylum Chordata; class Amphibia; order Caudata; family Ambystomatidae; genus Ambystoma; species Ambystoma mexicanum. The sequence goes on along the minus strand of NC_090928.1, from coordinate 1,268,115,282 downwards.
GTGGGGCATGTAAGAGGATTCAATTCAACACTACAGCTAAGTCAATGCCTAGTCTGGGATACTGAATGGAAACCCTTATTGATATATCTTTATGTCCAGTTCATGCGTTCTGGATGACTACCCCTATATAACACCCCTCTCTTGGAATCCTCCTGACCCCACTGAGCCAAGAAGTAGTTCTGTTTTGCAAGTTAAAAGGTTTATTTGATAATTTAAACAATAGATATATATATCACACTTTAGAATAAATTAATAATTGAATAGCACACTTAATCTGATATGATAAAGATTAACAACGGAGAATCTGGCACTAGCACACTTCTTTATAATCAATTATGAGTGGTTATAGGATGGATAAGATAGCAACAATACTTTTATGGTTTCAAATGGATGCAATGTGGAAGGAAATGCAGTACAGAAAATAACTTGATAGGATTTCAGCAAAAGACAATGTAATCACTTTCTTGTACAATTCACCCCCCCCCCCCTTTTATGCAATGCAAGGAAAGGGAAGGAAGGCACACAATTCTCAGAAATGCAATTCAAATGTAATTCAGTTCACCCAGCAACTTAGACTACAGAAGTTGAAAACACAGGCCCAAATGCTTTTAAATGTGCTGGCAATGAAGAAAAAAAATATACTAAAATGCTTTTAATTCACTCTAGAGGTTTAGGGTGAGTGGTATATGCTTTGAATAAGTTCAGGATCACTTTAGCAATGCTCTATAATGGTTGTCAGGTTGCAAACGAATTTTTGCAACGGAAGGCAAGCAGCAGCAGATTTTTACACGTGGAGAAATTTGCAAATCGCGGTAAAATTCACGAGTGCGTTTTTCATGATTGCGGCAAAACTATAGGGAGTAGGAATGCGGTTCTAGGTTCCTAGAAAAGCCACGATTCCCAGCTTTCAGAGGAAAGTTACTGCAAGTCTCTAGCACAAACGGTCACGGAGATATGAGCGATTAAATAAAGGTCGTTTTTCAGATTTGATATTTTAAAGTTCAAAAAGACAAGTGACAGCTAGCAACTAGAAAATGACAAGTGACAGCTTTACAAATGACAGGTGACAGTTAGGAGACAGTTCTACTTAGATTAAATAGGATTGAATTATATTATTTTAACTAAGAGATTGGTTCTGCACAGTCTGCTAGGTACTCACAATATATTTTTTAAAATATGTCTTGCCACGGATCTGGTCAGGTTTTAGACTGGACTCTGGTCTCTGCACTTCACAGTGATCTGGGTCAGCTCTCTCTGGTTCTGCTAACAGGTCAGCTCTACTCTGCTGGTCTGGTCTGGGTCTCTGAAGGTTGATGGGGGTAAAGTATGGATTTTCCGGCAGAGCTTCCAGCTGCAAATGGATTTCAAGGTCCCTATCTGCCCTGTCTGTCTGCTTTTATCTGTTTTTAAAATGGGTGTGTGTGCAGCATCACTAGGCTCTACCCCTCTCCACTTATAATTGGCCAAGCTTTCATTTCTCCCCTGATTGGGGGAGCTAAGTTGTGTCAGAGTGATGTCATTTTACAGCCTGCAGAAAGTCCACTCCTCCTGTCAACTTGCACACAAATCTAGATTTGAACCAAATACATATTTGCAGAGGTACATATTGTTTTAAAATTACACGCACCCCTCACATATCACAGAAGGTATCCCCTGTTCAAACTCTGCTCTTCCTGGGGGCTTGCATTCAGAAATGGCACATTTCACTTTTTAACTGATTTCGCAATATCGGACATTACCCCAAATTTACACACATGTGCGCGAGGAGTATGGACATTAGTTGATGAAGTGTCAGATTTTTCACATGCACACATTTTGAGTAATATCCTCTTTTCCGCTAAAACCCCCCTGAACATGCCACCGGTTCTAAAAACCTCTTAAAATGTGGGCAGAAAAATCACAAGAATTATGATATCATTTATAAAATGTTCACATGTCCGCTCTATGAATGATCCATCTTTTTAGAGTTATGTTCTGGCCCCAAAGGGGTGTGGTTTCCCCCCAGCACAAGGTTGAATTTCTGGTTTTTCCAGTTCTGCCAAGCCAGCTTGCTCTCACAGGCAGTACTCCTCCCCTTTACTTCCAGGAGGAAGCTACATTTACGACATCTGCAATAAACCATCTGCCTGGGTGAAGGGGGTTGCATTGTTCAGAGCTCCTGTATTCTGTGGGGGCTCCCCTTAATTCAATTATCAGAGAGATGGCATATCCTTAGTGTGGCCAGCAAAAGGCAGATAGGCCTGGGAACACAGCTGTGACTCAAGTTTCATCTCCTGTCGGGGGTAGCTGGTGGGCAGAATTCAGTTCCTTAAGCCAGGTTTCAGATAAAATGTCACTTTTTGTTACCCAGTTTAAGTCAAGACAATGTTTACATATGCAGCTAGAATGCTGATTTTGAGTTTAAAACTATGACATTTAAACAATTGCAACCTATGTGACACTCAAAGTAGGTCACTCATTTCTTTTAAACATTTATATTTTTAGTGTCTTTCGGTCCAAATTTACTTAAACTGCTGAAATCCACAGCTCAGCCAGTCTTGTTATAAACCTTCAAGTCACTTCAGAATATAACTTTACATTGGATCCACCTCTCAGTAAGTCTTTCTTTGGCTTGCCTTGGGTTCATTTATTCAGTTTTACACAAAAAAAAGTAAAATCTGGTGTTTTAAAACGCCGGCTTTTTGATAGTGGTGAGTACTGGTACTGCACCCCTTTTTGGGATTTAAGAAACAGAATTCCCAACAGTTATGGGTTTGCTTTTGGCAATCAGCATTGCCATTCCCAATGGTTTCAGACTACTGTGTGGGTAGTCCAATGGTGGTTTTAGGCAGTGTCCTTCTGTGCCCATAACATCGGCAAAAATGAGTGGCAGCCTATTCTTCATGCATTTCCCTGTGCATTTTCTGGGAAGCTCTGGCCATCATGTTGTTTTCCATGTCAGTACTGCACAGTTTTGAGGTAGGGCTTGGATGCGTGGATAAAAACATCCCACAGGCAGGAGCCACTCCCTAGGTTCAGAACACTGGAACTCTTCTGGAAAGCAGGAACTCTTTTCTTACCTAGGCGTGGCTGTGGAAGGAGACATCTAAGCACTACAGGAGGCTATTTAAACCACACCCGATGGATGAATCTTGCTTTGCGTTATTCTGCATTCTCTGCAGCAGAACGCTCATCGTGTCTTCTGCTTCTGATCCTGGGCCTAAGGGAACAAAGGCTTACCATCCTGGAATCCAGTCTTCAGCAGCACCTGTAAAGACAAAGAAAGAACAGGTTAGCACTACGGTCTTCAGTGGCAGCGCATCTCTTACCTGGTCCATCGGCTGTCACCAACGCCTCGCGCTGCATTCCGGCATCTGAAAGACAAAGGCTTACCTACTCTTCGCATGCTCCGGAGGTCTTCGCACTGCATCCCACATCTGAAAGACAAAAGAAGGTGCGTTTAAAGACATTGGGCAACTTTATTACTCACGTGCCATTACTCCTTCCCACGCCGAATCCAGTGGGTATTCCAGCACCCTTCAGCTTCTCTAAAGCTCCGAACTTGTACCTGCAAGATAAAAGGGACAGTTAGTGCGCATCGTGAAGCAGGCTACAAGCGCTTACTTACGTGCTTCCAGGCGCTTCTATTCCTCACGCGGGTTCGATCCTCAACTCTCATCAGCCCGCCATCGCCGGAACCCTGCAAAACAAGAGATATTACAAAAGACTTTTAAGACATTTGAAGTGCCCAGAACTTACCGTTCGTGCAGTTAACGACGGACAGTAGTCCTCTGAGGTCAAGAGGCCTGCACCCTTATCCAGTGAAGAAACTGGTTACGGCACCCTGCCCCGAGGCAGATGGAGAGCTCAGCGTTCACTTACCTAAGGTGAGGGTGTTAACCTTTGGGGTTCTACAGGAGAAGAGAAAGGGAAGAGGAGAGAGGCACCCAATAACCCCAGTTCATTAATCCTATATTTTCTATCTGCAGACATCTTACTCTTCGAGTCAGACATACAGTGCACATAGGTCCAGCCCAAAGAGCCAACCGTGTGTTACACATCACCTTTGAAGATACGGCATTCACCCTGTCAAGACCGGCGCCTCTGCGGGAATCAGGTGAGCGTTACAAATACTCAGCAGCTTCCACTAGATGTCAGCCTATGCATAGCATGTGAATCTAAGCAGATGCAAGCATCAGAAATACGATTACGGTGAGTAATGTATCCCATATATATCTCTGAGGCTTGTGCATCTGCTTAGATCACATGCTATGCATAGGTCGACATCTAGTGGTAGCTGCAGAGTATTACTTTTTTTTGTTTTCGAAGCTCGATAAGGGACATCAACAGGGCATGTCCGTAATACCATGCCTAGAGTGACGTCTCCTGTACCCATGATCCTTCACCTTCGAGGTCCCGCAGATTGTTTATTTTCTGCCATCATAGTCTGACCCAAGTTCGGAGTTCCTTCTTCTGGATAACGCCTTTACTTTGACTAGACTTTCTTTCTATCCTTTCGGCGGCCGTACACCGCAACATCTCCGGCGATGGCTTTCGAGGACAAAACCATCCGTCAACGACAAAGACTTGCCCGTTGCAACAAACTTTGTCTGCGGCCTATATAGGCCCCAACGGGCCGCGGCCCTGCACAGTAGGGCGAGTGTGGGGAGGACATAATTCATCTCATTTAGAGAATGCATATGTCCCTATTCTTCCTTTTACATCACTGAGTTGCCATCTTTCCATACTATGAAAACACACTGTTTAAATGTTGTCCATCCTGTAACAGGAAGTTTCCCTGGAAGGATTCACACAGGGTGTGCTATCTTTGCCTTCCTAGGGACTATTCCTAGAAACAGTGCAAGTCCTACAAACTGTTTCACCCTAAGACGCTAAAGGACTGTAAGACTGAATGCGGGGCCCACCACACCATGCAGGCTGACGCCGCCATGAACGTTGTGTGAGCCTCCAGCGATGGCAGCAAGGGCGATCCGGACCAGACTGTTTCTAGCATTCATGGCCCCGACTCTCAACAGACAGGCCGGTGGTTCTGCTATGGAGATGACACCCAGCGGCTTAAGCACCCACACTGCACGCCACACTAAACACCCCTCCCCCCGCCCCCTCGTGGTCGACAGTCGACTGTGCCGTAGACCTATAAGCCACATGCGGTGTCGAAGAAAAGGATTGAAAAGCCGCTGTGCTCTGGGCCATCGTGTTCACCACTTGACAGGCCCGCAAAACAGATGCCGAAGTCTGTTTCTGACACAGCAAGTAAATAAGATAAGTCCTCGGGTACCGGCGTACTTGCATCAAAAGGCACGTCGGCGGCCCCTTCTAATAATAAATAAATAAATCCCAGACGCTCTCCTCCGATCCAAAACGTCGAAAAAATCCAAATCTTTAACGCCCCCATCAAACACTGGTTACAAAGGATAAGGAACACTCTGCCTCCAGTGACGCCCTCTTTGGGGCAATGTACCACAAGCAGCCCTCTACACCAAAGCCTTTTGCTACCCCTGTTCCCACAGTTTTGCCAAGCTGCACTCCATGTACCCCAGAACAATTTGATAGAGTAATGAGGAAGAACTATTACGTTCCGAAAGCCTTGACCCAATAAACCAGAGATCCTACATGTTAGCAACTCCCCTACCCAAAATCACGGAACAGGACAGAATCACAAGCGGGGGTCTGATCACGGCCCAAAAGGTCAATGACGCTATCTCAGCGTTACCGGCGAACAAAACTCCGGGCCCGGAAGGCCTGGGAAATGGCTATTATAAGACATTTCGTACAGAGCTACTGGCTCCATTCACACGCCTTTTCAATATTATTAGAGAGGGGGCTTGGAAACACTCTTGACATGGGAAGTTCCACAACGATATTACCTCTGAAACCGGGTATGGACCCGATAGAATATGCTAGCTACCGTCCCAGTGCACTTTTAAACACGGACGCGAAGATTCTAGCAACCAGAAATCGTACACGAAGATCAGGCGGTTTTGCAGACACACACAAGACAATGTAAGAGCAGCAATAGACATCGACATGGGTACACGAACGAAACAAGGTTTCTCTGTAGCCGCTCTAGATGTTAGACAAGCCTTCTACAGTCTGGACTGGGAATATCTAAAACTTGTGCTGGAGGGGTTCCTGTGCAGACCTGAATTCACCACAATGGTTTTAGCGAACTATCAAATCCCATCCACTAGTTTCTTAGTAAATGGTCTAGGTTCAGAGCAGATCAAAATAAAGAGAGGCACGCGACTCGGCTGCCCTCTCTCCCACCTGATGTTCACAATGGCAATGGAGTGTTTTGCAGTGCAGATCGGACTAGACCCAGGGATGAAAGGTGTGACATGTGGGAAGGCAACACATATGATATGATAAAATCGCATTTTACGCGGACGACATAATGCTATTTATGAAAGACACCAAAAACACACTGCCTTGGGCCATGTAAAAACTACAAGAGTTTGCCACCAATGTATCAGGTTTCTCTATAAACTACTCTAAAGCGATAAGCATTTCGGAAGAGAACGTGGAGATCAGGGAGCTGGAGACAACGTACCCCCTAATCTGGGAAAAAGAAACTGGAATACCTTGGGATAAATCTAACAAGGGATGGGGAGCCAGTGGGAGAGCCTATTTAGAACAAATATAAAACCCCTTTGGAAACAACTCCAAGACGACATGCCAAGATGGGAAACCCAAGAGTTGTCATGGTTTGCAATAATTGCAGCAATAAAAATGACCCTCCCCCCGACTGCTCTACCTGGTGAGCTTGGTGCCGATAGAAATACCGTCCTGTTCAATTAAGGAACTACAAAAGGCAATATTCACCTTTATTTGGCAAAACAAGAAACCTAGGATACAAAGGCGTATTCTGACGTGTCCCCCCGCTTCTCGAAGGTCTGGGGGTGCCGGACCTAGGGAGATACATATTGGCAGCACAATTAGTGCCGATGCTGAAGTGGGTGGGACAAGACATAACGAAAGGGTGGTGTGGGATAGAACAAGTCTCCACGAATATCCCACTGAAAGCACTTAGCGTTAGAACGTGTGAGAAGGGGGGGTACTCTGTTGGCAGCTACCAGAACATCGTTACGCAGTTGGGACAAGGCACTGAGCATGAAAAACATCAAGCAGGGGTTGGGCCCACTCTTCGCTATAGCGAATAATGCAGACTTCACACCGGGCCTGCAACAGAAATTCTTGGTGGAATGGCTGGGGGCGGAAGCACTAATGCTAAAAGACATGTATCAAGATGGGAACCCCCTGCCCTTCGTAGATTGTAAACAGAAATTTAGGATTGGGGGAAAAAGAAAGATCTAGGTACACACGAATCAGACACTGGATCTCGCAGCCTCGGGTCGAGAGAGCGGCCTCCAGACCCCTAACTGAATTGGAATTAACCATGCAGGAGGGCTCGACCACGAGAGGGATAGCCGGATTATATAGACTGCTGAGCAATGCAAGTACGGGAGACCAACTTCCATATAAAGCGAGTTGGTAGAAAAATATAGGGGAAAAGATCACTGAAGAAGAATGGGACCAAATATGGCCAAGAGCACACAAAGCATAAAAATTTACCGCGATCAAGGAATTGGCGTATAAGCTATTTTATAGGTAGGACACCATCGCTTACACAAAATCAATGCAAAATATTCCCCAACACGGAGGCAATGTGGGGGGGAGATGGGACCTCTATCATATGTGGTGGACGTGCCCAAAACATTTATTGATGACAGCTAGAATGACGTTGGCACAAAGATGGAAGAATGAATGCAGCCTGACAAAGGCATGGTGGTGGGTCAAGATCTGGGGGGTTATGGTAATGGAAAAAATATGCGCCCTCAAGGCTGGTAAATACCTGAACTTCCTGGCGGTATGGACTCACTTTCAGGAATTTGAAAAGGATAGAGAAGCCTACTTCCATAAGCTTCACACGCTTAAAAACATCCGTAAGCACTGATGCAATGACAGTAAGCAAACCTGCACTACCAGAGTAAAGGTAAGACTTTGTAACGTGAAGAAATCTCTGGAACCAAAACATTGGGGAAACGACGGGGGGAGTGGCGGGGACAGCTGAGGGGGGGATGTAGGGGAAAGGGATAGGGAGAATGGTTGAGGACTTTTTCTTTTTTGAAATCCTTCGGAGGCGACCGAACACTGGCTGAAACGGTCAATCTGACAATATGGTACTTGTTCTGTAAATGTGATGCAGAGCGCAATGACTTTTATGTTGTAACCTTGATATGCCTTCAAGAATAAATAAAACGGTAGTAACGGACGCTTCACTCACGGGGTAGGGAGCCCACGCCAATGATCTGGCAGTCAACATTCGTTGGTCTCCATTGAAGTCCAAACTATACATCAACCTTTTAGAGTTTAGGGCGATCAGCCTAGCACTGATGGCCTTTCTGCTCTCTGTATGGGGAGTAAATGTCCTGATAATGGCGGACAACACAGTGGCCATATACTGCCTCAACAAAAGAGGAGACGTAAGTTCATTGCCACTGTGCAGACACGATGCAGCTCTGATTCTGGGCAATTCAAGAAGGAATCTCCATATCGGCGGTTCACCTGCACGGAAAGGAGAACACTGCAGCAGACTCTCTGAGCAGGCAGTGCAGTCTCCCATGAGTGGGAACTAGCAGCAGCAGTCATCCAGCAAAGGACTCTTCACGCTTTCTCTGCCTTTTTTGGTGCCTTTGTACAGCCGCCAGATGAACGAATATCGCCAGTCGAATTCTCTTCACTCCCTCGGTCCTGCACTCTGGTGAGGGGACTTAGGGATTCAAATCCTGTCACTGGAGATCCAGCATGAGTTCACCAAAGCTTTGGACGAATTCAGACTTCAGAAGACTGGACTGCACTCGGGTCCGAGGGAATTCGCTATTTTCAGCCCAGCAAGGTCGTAGCTCATTGTGGGATGGCTCAAAATGCAGAACTTCTTGGGAGTAGTGGATCTCGCCATATCTGGATAGGAGACGTCGCATTTGGGACCCCCCCAGGTCGATTGGAAGGAAAGGTTGCATCATGCTCTGGTTACACAGCAAGCTCTCTGGTAGCTGGAAATCGCTACAGACGTCTTTTCGTAATCTTCCCCTCAGATTCAGCTCCAGTGGTCGACTTGTCAGCAGCTTACAGGATCGGAGTATTTATCACAAACTATAGCATTACTTAAGCAAACTGTCCCTGGCCAGGGCTCTTCCAGCGGTTTTCAGCCTCCACAACAAGGAGGTTTTCGAGCATGCGCTCCCATGACTATGCCCACCAGCGCCACACCTCAGTTCTCTTTTCCGGCGGCGATGGGAGCGGACCTGGTTCACCAACGCTGTGTTTGGGCCTACTTGCTTCCAGTAATTCCATGTGTTCGAAGTCTTCCCCGGGGACCTTTGTCGCTATAGATATGTTTTTCTTATAATCCTTTGTTTAAATTTTATTTAGGACTGTGCCATCCACAGTCCTCCAGTGCCTCGCCCTTCCCCGGCGCATGTTGGCTGTTATGGGTTTTAGGAGGTGCCCGGCCTGCAACTGTTCCTTCCCTACATCTGACCTTCACGTGCTGTGCCTCCACTGCATAGGCGACGACCATGGCTGGGAAGGTTGTTTGGTGTACAACACTTTTACACCCCGGTCCCTGAAGCCTACACCTGAGGTGCAGGCCATGTCCGACCCTACGCGACCAGGCAAACGGGCCGAGGCCAAAGCCAATGTCTCCACACTTGCAGCTAGCACGTGGGATGGTATGCGCCAACATGTGGCACAACCATAGAAAATGGCGTTGCATGCAAAGCTGGCCATTCCAACGATGCTCTAAGGGTGAAATGGTCCCCCATGACCACGCAGCAGGACACATGGTGCACCTCATACTCATCCCAGATGATACACGGAAGCGGGATTACGCCCATGGCTATGGCACAGGGAGAGCATACATGTCGTCAGTACCGGGGTACAAGGGCACGAACATGCCACTCCAGCTTGCGAGGAACGGTTTTAAAAAAAAAAAATTCTCACATTCATGAAGTCGCCTCAAATGGGAAATACCCTCAAGGGGATCATTCAGCGCATGATCCCGCCTATGCTTCTACCAACTCGAGCTCCAGTACAGCCTCAGCCCCATGACCGTACGTCGGGCTACGGAGGTCCCGGCCCGATGCAATCTACCATTACAGACCAGTCTCCACCTCAAGTGGTCCCTCAACCAGCGCCCCCCCTACGAATGCTGCCTGCAGACAATGCGGATCCACAGGACACAGCGGAACAGGTCGACACGAAGACGACGAGGAGCAAGACACCCCGTCCTCGGCAAAGGCCTTTCATGACAGGCTTGCGGTCCACCAGCCTCAGAAGGAGCAACCGGAAGGGGGTTCCTGGCAGAGGTCTCGACCATCCGCGCATCCAACAGATACATTCTCCAGCATGGGGTCTGGCATGGATTCACATGCTCATGAATATTCCCCGTCGTCGGGCTGGGAATCCTCGGTAAAGAAAAAACCAGTATCAGTTTCGTTTCTGATCTGTCTTTCGTAGTAATAACCAATCACTGGTCTCTGCGTCATACTGACCACAGCCAATGACTGCCCTCTACCTAAGCACCGCCTCTGGCAGCCATCTTCAGATTTTTACCGCACGTTCATGTGTTGGGATCCTCGTGCTATTGCTCTCGAGCGTTAGTGCTATTTTTCGCGCTTTTTTCACAAAAAACTTCGATTCTTTCGGTCAAAGAGCCTCAAGCTCCACCGATCCTACATCCGATCAACGGGGACCCGTGTCGGATTCATCTGTGCCCCTCAAGGGTGAAGATTTCGTCGAGCTACACTTCGGAGGAATCCAGAAGCTTCTCAGGCCCGGTCTCGGAGATGGCCCAGGAGAAGGGAAGCTCGACGCCCGGAAAGCTGTTCAGGGTCTGCCCTGGATGCCAGCTGCAGAACGTCTTCAAGGAGGACGAACACTCTTTCTGCCTTTACTGCCTTCATGAGGACAAAACGCACGTGGAGAAGGACTGTGCGTTTTGCGGCAACATGTCGGAACGGACCATGAAGGACCGCCATCAACGTCTCGCCAACTGGCTGGAGGGTAAGAGCCCGTCTGGCGAGAAGAAGAAGAAATCCGAGCGGTCTTCTAAGACCTTTTGAGGGCGCCCCGGCGACGGGGGCCCAACATAAGGCCAAGCACCGCGAGTCCGCTGGCACCGGGAGCGCCGAACGGTCGGGCTCTACGGGCGCCAGGCAGGGCGCACCCTCCCCGGCACCATCAACCACGAGCCAACGCTCTGGGTCGGGTAAGAGGAAGGCCGAGCACCCGGCGAAGCTCCTGGAGAGGCCCCGGTCGAGCTCTAAGGCAGAGGAGGAGCGTGGCAGTGCCCCCTCCCTCAAGGATAAGGCGGTGAGCGCACCTAAGGTGGTGAAGGCCTTGATCCATCCGACCAAGCCCTCTATCGAAACGGTCGCGGCGGCCCTGGCTCAGCCTGTGGTGGCTGCACCAGTGGTGGCGACCTCAGGGCCCAGAATCTCCCTGCCTCCTCGGAGGGAGTCTTCCTTTGTGCCCATCGATAGGACCCCCGTGAAACCCTCCGTGGGGAAGAAGGGGGGGCAGGGCGTCGTCAGAGATTCGGCCTCAACCTCAGAAGAGGAGCTGATCGAGGTCTTAAGCCACGGCCTAGGCGTGGAAGAAGGCCAGCCCGTCGGAATGGACCCCGACGCAGGTGACGATGACATCGTCGAGGATACCGACGGGGCCCCTGCTCGCCCGTCGGATTCCCCTCTGCCAGCGCCGCAAGACAACTCGGCGGCCATTTTGTTGGCCATACAGTCCTTATGCTCCGAGATAAGGACGAGGCTACCGTTACCGACGGAGGAACCTCTCCCGTCGGGGGATCCAGAACCGGGACCTTCTGGTGTTCCCCCTACCAAGAAAAGAAGGATCCATCCACCACCTCCTTTTCAACCGTCGCGCCCCTTCCAGCCCTCCTCCCCGTCCACCCGAGTGGATGATACGGGGACTGACACGGCAGCGACGGGTACGGACGACGAGGCATACGACGAGGATTTTCCGTCGTCGCCTCCCACCAGGGCTTCTCCGCCCGACGAGATCGGATCTTTCCACTCCATGATCTCCAGGGCTTCCGAGCTTTTCCAACTCTGTCCTGAGGAGAAGAAAAAGGAAGGCTTCCTTTATCAGCGGCGCGAGGCCAAGAGGAAGACGGTCCTCTCAGTGCCTCTGTTGGACGACATTTGGGATGAGGGCCTTTCCCTCCTCAAGAACCCTTCCACGACGCCAGCTAGAAGAGACCGGTACGAGAAAAAGTACCGGGTCCCGGACACGGCCCCCCTGTGCCTCCGGGCGCAGCCTACCCCGGACTCCGTCGTCTCCGCGGCAGCCAGGAAGAAAGCGGGGGGGATGCGGCCTCCACATCGACTTCCCCGCCGGACGGCGAGGGAAAGAAATTGGATGCTATGGGACGTAGAGTCATCTCGTCGGCAGCGACGACGATTAAAGCGGCCAACGCCTTGGCTATCGTGGCCCGCTATGACAGGGAGCTCTGGTACAAGATAGCTCCCCTGCTGGATTTTCTGCCGGACGACAAGAGGGCGGAGGCCCTTGAGATCCTGCAAGAAGGTGAGGTGGCCTCGGACCACGCCATCACCGTGGCGACGGACATCGCCGACACCGGGTTCCGCCAGCTGGGCAACGGCGTTTGCCTTCGACGTCGTGGATGGCTCAAAGCTACGGATTTCCGGCAGGACGTCCAGACCAGAGTCCTGGACATGCCCTTCGACGGGAACAACCTGTTTGGGAAGACAGTGGACGATTCCCTTCAGGCCATCAAGGCGGATACTGAGACGGCCCGGGCCCTTGGAGTCCTGCAACGACGGACGCCCTTTCGGAGCGGCGGAGGCAAGGGCGCCTCCAAAGGTTCCGGCGGCGGTTTCGCTTCCTACCGTCAAGCGGCCCGCTCGTCGTCGCAAGAGGCCTACAGAGGACGAGGCAAGTCTAGCGGACCCCGCCGTCGTCGCCAAGGAGGTCAAGGCGGCAAGGCCGCGTCCAAGCAGGATTGAACCGGCCGTGGGGTCGGGCCCCCACCGAAGCACCCCGGTGGGAGGCCGGCTGGCGGGCTTCGTCAGCGTGTGGGAGTCCATCTCCACCGACCGTTGGGTGCTGGACGCCCTGGCCCGGGGCCACGCGCTCGAGTTTCAAAGAAGGTGCCCGCGCTTCCCCCCCGTGGCCAGGAAAGAACTTCACGTCCCTCAACTTCTCCTGGAGGTAAAGGCGATGCTCAGAAAGGGCGCCATCGAACTCGTCCCAAAGAGGCTTCGGGGCTCCGGAGTCTACTCGAGATACTTCCTCGTGAAGAAGAAGACGGGAGGATGGCGCCCCATCCTAGACCTGCGACGTCTGAACAAGTTCATCAAGGCGCAGAAGTTCCGGATGGTCACCCTCCAGCACGTCCTGGGTCAGCTGGAGGAAGGAGACTTCCTATCGTCGTTGGATTTGGAGGATGCCTACTTCCACATTCCCATCCTAAAGGGGCACCGCAAATTCCTCAGATTCGTGGTCCAAGGGCGTCATTACCAGTTCAAAGCCCTTCCCTTCGGACTACGGTCGGCACCCAGGGTATTCACCAAGTGCCTCGCACCGGTGGCGGCGCAGCTGCGCCGCGAGGGGATTCACGTCTACCCCTACCTGGACGACTGGCTCATCCGCGCCAAGACGAGGGAGCTCGCCGTGGTCCACACGGCAAGGACCGTCCAACTCCTCACGGACCTGGGATTCTCCGTGAACTACGCCAAATCCCACCTGGTGCCCGCGCAAGTCGCACTGTTTCTGGGAGCCAGGCTCGACACAGTGTCCCTTCTGGCCTCCCCGTCGGAGGAGAGGACCAGGACCATCTTGGGCAAGGTGCAACGGATGTTGGTGGCCGACGCGGCCAAAGTGAGGTCCATCAAGTCCCTCCTCGGGATGATGTCTTCCTGCATCTACCTCATTCCCATGTGCAGGCTCCGGATGCGCCCGTTGCAAGAATTCCTGGATGTGCGCTGGATCCAGACGACGGGCAGCTTCGAGGAAAGGATCAAGCTCGACGAGAGTTTCCGACGAGCGATACGGTGGTGGGGCACCCGCGCGCATCTGACGGCGGGCATGGACTTCCAGACCCCAGCCCACCAGGAGACTGTGACCACGGATGCCTCCCTGGAAGGGTGGGGAGCGCACACCGAAAATCTGCACGCAAGGGGACTCTGGCTCCCGACGGAGAAGTCCCTGCATATCAACGTCCTGGAGCTCCGTGCAGTGTTTTGGGCCCTCAGGTCCTTCCTTCCGTCCCTCAAGGGCAAGGTGGTGAGGATCTTCACCGACAACACCACCACCATGTTTTACATCAGGAAACAGGGCGGAACCAGGTCCCCAGCGCTGTCCAAGGAGGCGCAGGACCTGTGGCATTGGGCCGTTGCCCAAGGGATTTTTCTGGTGCCGTTTCATCTGGCAGGGATAAAAAACACCATCGCCGACTCACTCAGCAGGGAGCTGCGCTCGTGCCACGAGTGGGAACTACGGCAGGATCTGGTGGATCGCCTCTTCCGACGGTGGGGCACACCCCAGATCGACCTGTTCGCGACGGCGACGAACACCAAGTGCCGGAGGTTCGCCAGCAGGTTTCCCCAGACGAGGAGCATGGGCGATGCTTTCTCGTTCCGCTGGGAGGGCCTGTTCCTCTACGCGTTCCCTCCCTTGCCTCTGCTAATCCGGCTCGTCAACCAGCTCAAGAGGTCACGGTGCAGGATGATCCTAGTCGCACCTGCGTGGCCGAGGCAGATATGGTTCCCGGACCTTCTGGACTTGTCAGCGTCCCCGCCGATCAAGCTGCCGGCGGACGCGGATCTACTCTCCAGGGAAGGAGGCGCCATCCTCCACCACGACCCGAAGTCGCTGAATTTGCAGGCCTGGCTCCTGCAGCGCTAGAGTTTGGAGGATACGACATACCGGCCGATTGCAGAGAGGTTCTTGCAAAGGCCAGAGCGTCCTCGACTCTTAAATGCTACGGACACAAATGGAAGAGGTTCTCTGTCTGGTGCCACGCACAGAAGATTAACCCTCTACGGATTACGGCCCCCCAAGTACTGCCGTACCTGCTGACGCTGGCCAAAGCTGGTCTGGCACACGCGTCCATCAAGATTCATCTTGCTGCGATCTCCCGATACACCAGAACCACGGGGCGGACGTCCTTGTGGTCTCATCGTCTGGTGAAAGAGTTCATGAAGGGACTGTTCAGATCGTTCCCGCCGGTGAAGGCTCCGGCCCCGGCGTGGGAGCTCAACGTGGTGCTGACCAAGCTCATGGGACCTCCGTTCGAGCCTCTGCACTCGGCCCCGTTGAAGTTTCTATCGTGGAAAACAGCTTTTCTTGTGGCCATCACCTCCGCACGACGAGTGGGAGAGATCCAGGCCCTTTCCTGCAAGGCCCCGTACTTGACTTTCCACGACACGAGGGTAGTGCTCAGGACGCACCCCTCCTTCATGCCCAAGGTACCGTCGGACTTCCATCTCAACGAACCCTTGGTGTTACCTGTGTTCTTCCCGTCGCCTTCGTCGCCGGCTGAGAGGACTTTGCACTCGCTGGATGTAGCTAGAGCGCTGAAGTTCTACGTGGACCGCACGAAGGGTTTTCGGAAGACGTCACAACTCTTTGTGAACTTTGGACCTGTCAATCAGGGGAAGGCTCTCTCGAAGGCTTCCATTTCCAGATGGCTCTCCGGCTGTATCATGTACTGTCATCGGTTGGCAAACCGACCGCTGCCTGGCCGTCTGAGAGCCCATTCCACCAGAGCGATCGCAGCTACCACAGCGTTCCTTTCTGGTGTGCCCCTGCTGGACATATGCAGGGCTGCTACGTGGAGGTCGACGCACACCTTCACAAAGTTCTACTGCGTCGATCGGGATTCCAGGGAGGAGTCCAGGGTCGGCCAAGCAGTGCTGCGCAACCTGTTCGCCTGAGGTGAGCCTGGTGAGGAGGTAAGATGCTTAATGTTGAGTTTGATGTAATGCTTAATGTTGAGCCTTTGCCACCTCCCGTGGTTGTGCATGTGTGTACTGCTATGTATTCTTTATTCATGAGCATGTGAATCCATGCCAGACCCCATGCTGGAGAAGGAACAAGTTACTTACCTGTAACTGTTGTTCTCCAGCATGGGTCTGGCATGGATTCACATGCGAACCCTCCCGCCTACCCCTCTGCGGCTCTTCACTTGGTCATACTGCCACTTCACGTGCTTCCAAATCTGAAGATGGCTGCCAGAGGCGGTGCTTAGGTAGAGGCCAGTCATTGGCTGTGGTCAGTATGACGCAGAGACCAGTGATTGGTTATTACTACGAAAGACAGATCAGAAACGAAACTGATACTGGTTTTTTCTTTACCGAGGATTCCCAGCCTGACGACGGGGAATATTCATGAGCATGTGAATCCATGCCAGACCCATGCTGGAGAACAACAGTTACAGGTAAGTAACTTGTTCCTTCTGCTTCAAAAGGGTGTGGAGGCCCTGGCAAAAAAGGGGTGGTCCAAACCACATTCTACACAGCCTACCAACAAGCGACTGGAAGCTAAATTTAGACAAGCCGAAAGCGATTCTCTAATCCTATCGGTGCAACTGCAGCCTCATTCTTCTGTCATCGCGGCGGCATCTATGTACACAGTTAGGCATCCACCAGCACTTCGGCTCTACTAGGCAAAGAGGAAATGTTACTAGAGGCATACGGAAAGACGATTTACTCCAATGCAACTGTTCACTTGCGGCAGGCCCACGCTGATGCAATGTTAGCCGCTGCAAACCAGAGGCTCTGGAGGGAGATGGCCGAATTCCTCCCGCACTTGTCACAGAGATGGGCTTGCTTTAAGGCAGGAATATCGGAAGCCAAATTGGTGGCGCAGGACCTGATATAATCTGCAGTGGCGCACAGGTACAGCGGGTATGAGGCATACGGCGTGGCTCAAAGCCAGCAGTTTCAGTCCAGATGTGCAAGATCGCATCCTTGACCTCCCATTTGAAGGAGACGAGTTCCACCCATCCACTGACGAAGAGCTGGATAAGAAAAAGAACAGCTCACAGACAGCCAAATCCCTGGCTATACTTACAAAACCAGCACTAAAACACTTCGGTCAGGTCCAACCATGAGCTGACAGAGGTCATACTTCATGCAGGTTCAGGGGTTTCAGGGCCACCGATCCAGGCAGCCCGGACAGATCCACCCCCAGAGCAAATCGAGAATACAGCGTCCAGTTTAATGCATACTCTATGAGACGGGGTTCTCCATCAATCTCAAGAAGTCGCAGCTCCAGCCTACACAGTCGTTGACCTTCCTGGGTCTCATCTGGGATACAGAGGAGGAACATATATTTCCCACGGCAGACAAGGTTGTGACAATCTAAGGGGCTACATGGCATTTTCTCAGCAGGGAGTTGACATCTGCATGGTGGTACAAGCACCTGCTAGGGATTATGGCAGCCTGCCTCCTGGCAGTCCCTCATGCAGACTCAAAATGAGGAGGCTGCAGCAAAGAAGCTGGTTCTCAGGCAGCATCATCACCATACCAACCCATCTTCATCAGGACCTATCATGGTAGAGGATGGATACAAATCTCATGGAGGGCAGACCCTTCGGACAGCCACAACCTGTATACGTTATGATGGATTCCTCCCTAAAGGAATGGGGAGCCACACTGGGCAAACAGTGTACACAGCCTATGGTCGAGAGGGGACCAAGACAAGCACATCAATTGGCACAAAACGATGGCCATCTCTCTAGCCTTGAAAGATTTTCTCACGATTATCAACAGCCCAGTTTGCATTCAAATGGACAGCTCTACCTGCATGTACTACCTCAACAAACAGGATGACCAGATCACCCCCTCTGTGCAGGCTAACTATTGATATCTGGGAATGGGCCTTGGACAACAACATTTGGCTTTCTGTGATCCACCTGCCGGGCGAGTCCAACCTAGAGGCGGACAGACTCAGCAGACTGGGGGTCGACAACTAAGAGTGGCAGTTGAACGAGAGGGTCCTGAAGGAGATCTTAAACAAGTGGTGTCATCCACAGATGGACTTATTTTTTTTTCCACTTAGTTTTTATTGAGCATTTCATCAAACAATAAATCTGCCAGCCAACATCTGGCAATAATCAAGTTTATAACACATCAAAAGTAAAGACAAAGCGATACAGAATCGTTGTCAGGCAAAGGAGTGCCCAGAAGAACTTCCAAGGGGTGAAGGGAGGGACACATTCCCAGACAGCTCTTGATCCAACTAAGCAGTTCCGCCCAATAAACCTGAGTGACCGGGCAATCCCATCACATGTGGAACCAAGTACCATGAAGAGAGCACTCCCTGGGACACATTGGAGATACCTTGGCAAACATCCTTGATAAGTAACTGGGGGACGGTGCCACGAGTGGAGAATCTTGAAATTATGCTCCATAGCTGCTGTGTACAAACCCGCCCCCCGAAAATTGACCTGAACACCCCCTGCCATGTACGATCATCAAGGATAAAGCCCAGCCTCTCCTCCCAGATGCGCTTGAACGATTGTCTACCCTCTAGGTTCGCCGTGATCAGCACGTTGTAAATGTTAGAGAGAGAACCCTTCCTGGACCTAGCATCCACCAAAATGCTCTCAAATGGGGTTAAAGGACGGGACAAATCTATTCGCCAACCAACCTGGTTGAGGATACCCTTAAGCCGCAGGTGTTCAAAAATGGAGAGCGGCTTTTCACGCAACACCTCCGACAACTGGCCAAACTCAATAAAATCGCCATGACGAAAGAGTTGCGCAGCCCTCTCCACCCCCTGGTCCGACCACGACTGAGTCTCCCGGAACCCTCTGGATCCTAAGTTGATCGGGGGACCCCATAGAGAAGAAATGGGACAGGGCCAAGAAGAAAGGAGCCCACAGAACTGACAAAATTGGATGCAGTTGAGCCCTCACTGGGAGGGAGCGCGGATGCGCCCAAAGTAAGTCCCTGACTTTGAAGGGGTGGACCTGAACGTCCTCGACATACGTCCAGTACGTTCTAAGGTCGTCCCTCAGATGTTCTAACATCGTCCGCAGCTGAGCTGCCTTATAATACAATTTTAAATCAGGGAGACCAAACCCTCCGTGAGACTTTGGAAGGGACAGGGTGGAATATTTCACTCTTGCCATTCCAAACAAATCGCAAAAGACGAGATTGCAGTGAGTCAAAAAGAGTCCGGGACAATGCAAGGAAGGGACGAAAAGAGATAGAGTAGACGGGGGAGTGCATTAATTTTAATCGTAACCGTACGCCCAAACCAAGAGAGAGTGAGAGGACCCCATCTTGTCAAATCCCTAAAGATCTTAGCCTGAAGGGGTAGAAAATTCAACTCATACAATTAGTTTAAATCTCTAGGGATATTAGTGCCCAAGTACCTAGTTGATTCCCACTCTACTCTCATCCCCAGCACCTCTTATCAACCACAAATCTCCCAGTCTAGCCGGCCCATTGGCATAATACATGATTTGGATACATTAATCCTAAATCTGGAGAACGCCCCAAAGTGGTGAATCAAACCTAGCGGGTGCGGGAGGAACTCACGAAGCCCGGTCAGGTACGCTAAGAAATCATCTGCAAAAAGGGATAGTTTGAATTCACAGTCTCCACGCTGCACACCGGAGGTACCACTATCCGCTCTGACCGAAATGGCAAAGGGCTCCATTGCCAGAGCATACAAAAGAGGGGAGAGGGGACATCCCTGTCGAGTGCCTCTGGAGAGTGAAAAACCGGCCAAAGTACAGCCATTTACCAGTACCCGCGCTGAGTGGCCATTGTACAAGGCAGCAACCCACCCGCAGCATTTGACACCCAGACCCATCTTACGCAGCACCTTCCCCATGTATGGCCATTTGACATGATCAAAGGCTTTTTCAGAGTCAATCGAAAGAAGGTAAGCCTCCGAATCCCGCTTATACACCTCAACCGTAAGGTCCAGGGTTTTCCTTGCGTTATCAGAGCCCTGACGTCCGGGGTTGAAGCCTACTTGATCTCCATGGACTAGAGAGGGAAGGAGTTTGGACAATCTATTCGCCAGCAGTTTAGCCAATATTTTAACAGCTACATTAAGAAGAGAGATGGGCCTGTAACAATGACAAAGCGAAGGATCCTTCCCTTCTTTAGGGAGCACCATTATGAGTGCTGACATCATGGTCTCTGGGAGGGAGCCAGATTCCAGGGCCGAGTTATACACCTTAGACAGAAAGGGGGCCGAGGTGTATCAGAAGGTCTTATAAAAACGGACCGAGAAACCGTCATCTCCTGGTGCAGTACCACTCTTCAAAGATGCAATAGTATCAATTACTTCTTGAGACAAGATGGGGTGCTCTAAAGATTCTGAGGTCTCCCGAGCCAGGCGAGGAATAGGAAGGGAGTCCAGGAACCGGTCTACTTCTGGACCATCCCCACGATATTCTGAAGCATAGAGACCCTCATAGTACTGCCTAAACTGCTCCGCTATTTGGCTATCCTGCAGAATTTTCTCCCCCGCCTGGCCAGAGACCCAATTAACCCTCATGCTATTACGCCACTCTCGCAGCCTCCAGGCTAGAATTTTGTCTGCTTTTTCCCCTCTCTCCATATATTGCTGTTTTAAAAACGCAAGCTTTCTATCGGTCTGACCTACAAGGAGGGTGGACAATTTCGCCCTGAGGCACTGAAGCGCCTCTCACTGACTTGGGGCAATCTGTGTTTTCAAATTACTCCCCGGCTGGATGGCGGTGATCTGCTCCCTCAACTTAGACTCCTCCCTCTTTCTCCTAGCTCCCATTTCCATCAGGGTACCTCTAATCGTGGCCTTAAATGCGTCCCAAACAAACCAAGGCTCCACCTCTCCCGTGTCTTTAAGGCTAAAGAATTCCTCGATAAAAGTTAATAGAGACTGCCTCAGCTCCCTATCCAATAGCAACGAGTCATTGCATATCCACCTCGACTTACTCGGGGCAGGGGAAGGGATTCCCAAATTAACATGGACAAGGTCGTGATCGGACCATGGGACAGTCTCCACCCCGAAATCGGAAACGCAGTCCCTTATCGTGCAATCCACCAGAAGATAATGAATCCTAGAGAAGGATTGATGCACCTTGGACTAATACGTAAAGAGGGATTCGGGGTAGCACCCTACCGGGTGAGCATCCACAAGGCCCAGCTCACCATTGATCCGATTGAATGAGTTCACCATCTTCAATTGGGATCTTAGGTCGGGGCAGGGGTTGGGAGGAATTCCTGTCGCTATCCGGATTCAGGACCATGTTAAAGTACCCCTCAACAATTAAGGCACCTTCGACAAATCCTCTAATTTTCTCCCTCAACCCTTCCCAAAAGACATCTTGCCCTTCGTCCGAGGCATACACACCCACAAAAGTGAAAAGACGGCCTTTCATCTCGCCCTTAACCATGATGTAACGCCCTTCCGGATCAGCTTTATGGGATTTGGGGGAGAAGAGAGCATTCAGAGAAATCAAAAGGGCAACCCCCCGCTTTTTCGCCACATAAGCTCAAAACACTTGCTGGACAGCCGTAGACCTGAACGCAGGCTTCCTCCCTTTGACCCAATGAGATTCCTGTAGGAAGAGGAAATGGAGTTTCAGTCTAACAAATTCCCTCAACACGAAGGATCTCTTAATCTGAGAGTTCAGACCCCGCAAATTTAAGGACCCCAACACCACCAACTGCAAAGAATCGCCCATAAGAAAAGACAAATAGGTCTTCCGCCTCCACGAGGGAGACTAATGGGAGTGCCCAGCCCCCTGACCTTAGTGCCCATATGCAGCCCCAGTAAGGACTTGTGTAACCTCAAAAACCAGGTAGACCCGAGAGCAAGAAACAACCCACCCCAACCATCAAAAAGAATACCAACTCCAAACATCCACCCCCCCTACCCTTCCCCACCAAGACAAACCCCATCCACCTCCCACCCAACCTATCCCTGAGTGCCTGGAACAGTCGCGACATCCAATTGCCGTACCACCAAGCCGCCAAGGATTGCCTCCACCTGGGTCAATTACGCCAACAGAAACCTGAAATTCTGGGCCCCCTCCTACTAAGTAATCACAACCCAGCAGTTCAAACTCCTGGACCCGCCCTCAGCAATAAAGTGAAGACCTGTAGACCAAACCTAGGAAAATCACAACAATCTTAAACAAGGCCAAATAGCCAGCCATATGGTCCAAGGCACTCAAACATTAATCAGAGACAGGATTCGCCACATCACGGGCGTGTCGCCGACTGCTCCGGGGAGGGCAGCGCAACTTTTCTGTGCTTCCTGTGCCCCCGGACTCGGCGCCGGCCCGTTGAGCCCGAAGGATCCTTATGACTTCCCGCCTTCCAAACTGGGACCGAGGACACAGCCCCCAGTAAATCACTAGACACTTTTTGAATCTCAGACTCTGTAGTTAGGGAGTACTTAAAGCCATCCAACTCAAACGGAAGTGAGAACGGATGTCCCCACCTATAACGCACTCCCTTCGCCTGCAGCCACTTTGTCAGAGGGCCACAGTGTCTCTGGCGGGAGAGGTTGAGCGCAGATAGGTCCTGGTAGATCGTTATTTTAGCGCCCTCCCAATCAATAGGGCCCTTTCTACATGCCAGTTCCAAGATCTTTCACTTCTCTACGTAATAGTGAAACTTGACAAGAACGGATCTCGGCCTACCCACACGATCTCCCGCTCTGTGGGCTCTATCAATTGTGGGCTCGCTGATGTTCTCTCCGTCAAAGAGCTTGCTTATAATTGACTTGACTCTCATTGCAATATCCATCTATGTCTCCCAGACATATTCTGGATACCCAGAAACCTGAGGTTGGAGCGCCGTTCCCTATTTTCCAGGTCATCAAGCTTGAGCGCGACCTTCTCCTCTCGCCTCTCCAACTCCGCCAGGACATGTTGAATTGAGTTTCGAAGAGATCTACCGAGGTCTGATTGGCCTCAAGGGCTTGGACCCGGTCCTCAACATCGTCCACCTTTTTGTCTAGAGAGTCGAGCCGCCTTCCAATGTCTTTCCTGAAGCTGCAGATCTCCTCCAACAGAGCAGCCATGTTCTGGCTCATGGAGTGAGCCTCCGCTGGCTCCGACAGACTCGCAGACTGCATATTCACCTTTCATCTACTCTACCGGCCACCCGGCCCACTATCTACCTTCGCGGAGGACCTCTCCAACATCTTCACACACAACACCAAAGCTACCTCCCAGGTCATGATACTGGGGGATTTCAATTTAGGCCTCCACGACCCCAAGGACACCGCTGCTTCGTCTATTGACAACATCCTCACTAATGCTGGATTCACTCAGTTCCTAAACCAACCTACCCACAACAAGGGCAGAACCCTTGACTGGCTAGCCGCCCTCAACTGTCCCATCAACATCACCTCTAACCAACAGTGCGCCTGGACAGACCACAACTTAATTACATTCAATATTGAGTCCAAACCTATCAGCCTCCCTCACAACATTGCCCCGGCTATGGCCACCCGTAACAAACGCAACATTACCTGCGATAGACTCCTCCCCCTCCTCCTTCCAGCTCTTAATGTTCGGGATCCATCATGCTCTGACCCTACGGCCCTGGTCGACACTTTCAACCGGGCCATGCTTACAGCCTTAGACACCATTGCACCCTCGAAACTGAGAAAATCTAAACCTCGAGCCCACCTAAACTCCTGGTTTACACCCCATCTCAGAGCACTACGCAAAGAAAAACGAATTGCAGAATCCCACTGGAGAAGCAATCACTCTCTAGCTAACAAATCACGCGTACTCCTGGCCACCCTTAACTACAAGGAAGCTACATTCCAGGCAAAAAAAGACACATATAACAAACGCATCGAGCAAGCCAAATCTAACACCAAAGAATTGTTTAAAATCCTAAAAGAACTTGAAACTCCTGT
This sequence comes from Ambystoma mexicanum, assembly GCF_040938575.1. Lineage (NCBI taxonomy): Eukaryota > Metazoa > Chordata > Amphibia > Caudata > Ambystomatidae > Ambystoma > Ambystoma mexicanum. Next base: position 1,268,091,351 of record NC_090928.1, on the reverse strand, counting down.
TACCCCACCTGACACTTGTACCAAAGATAGCACCTGGTGCTCCAAAATCCAAGAAGCTCTCCTAGGTAAGATTGCCACTCTCCAAATTAAAATCAACAACAAACAATCTAGCCTTCAATCCAACCCTCTACAGATCCCTATACCTACCATAAACCCCTCTATCACAGACTCTCTGACTCCTTTTAGCTTCTCTCCACTCTCCATTCTCGAAGTGGAAAAGATTATCACTAGCCTTAAACCGTCCAATTGTCAGGGTGACCTTTGTCCTGCACCTATTATTAAGGAAGCTGCTCACGACCTAGCACCTTTCATCACTACGCTCATCAACTCCTCCTTTAGCTCTGGGATTGTACCGGACAATCTTAAGGATGCATGGATCATCCCGCTTCTGAAAAAACCTACCCTGGATCCCAGTATACCCACAAACTACAGACCAATTACCACTGTACCTTTTTTACTAAAAATCCTTGACCGCGCGGCCTACCTACAAATTCAGGAATACCTTGAATCAAATAAACTTCTGGGACTCAGGCAATCAGGCTTCCGGCCTCGCCATGGCACTGAGACCGCCCTTATTGACTTAAAAACGCAGATCGAAGATCTCAAAGACAAAGGCAAACTGGCGTTATTACTTCTCCTGGACCTCTCTGCTGCTTTTGATCTTGTCAATCACAAAATTCTCTGCCATCACCTCAAATCAGCCGCACACTTCTCAGAAAATGCCGCCACTTGGATCAGATCCTTCCTGGATAATAGATCAATGCGTGTGTTCTCCCCACTTGCGGCCGCACCACCCGCTCCGGTCTCTTGTGGTGTGCCTCAAGGGTCCTGTGTCTCGCCCACGTTATATAACGTGTTTACCAAACCCCTTTTTGATATTTTGGACCATTTGGGCGTCACGTATACCAATTACGCTGACGACACACAGATACTAATCCCCATCACAGGAGACTACACAACTGACTCCCTTGCCATCAACGCCATCTACCAGGTCATCCAAGCGTGGATGGCCCAGCACGGCCTCTGCCTAAATGATGAAAAGACAGAGCTCCTCATTCTTGGTTCACCACAAAAACTCACTAAACTTGACCCTGCCTTCAAGTCTTTCACCATTGATGGGAACACCATCCCGATTGCTAAGGACACGAAAACCCTAGGGATTTACATCGACTCAACCCTATCCTTGACTAGACAATCCAACGCAGTCTCATCTGCAGCAGCGCATACTTGCAAGCTCATCACCGCCTGTCGCCCGTTCCTAACCACTGCCAACTGCGTAACCTTGGCCAGGACCCTTGTACTATCCAAGGTCGACTACTGTAATGCCCTCTATCTAGGTACTAATCTCCGCAACTTAAACAAGCTACAAATTGTCCAAAACAATGCGATCAGAGCGGCCCTTAACATTCCTAGGCGCCAGCATATATCTGACACCAGGCGCAACCTGCACTGGCTCTCTATCCCACAGCGCATCTCCTTGAAGTCCTTGGCTCTCACACACAAATGCCTCCACAACCAAGCCCCTCGCTACCTGGCAAACAGATTCTCTTTCCACAATTCCACCAGACCTCGCAGAGCGGCCCAAGCCAACTGCCTTGACATCCCGCGTTTTAATCTCCAAAGATCTGGTGGAACCAGCTTCCCCATCCTGGCAGCCAAACTTTGGAACTCACTCCCCAATGACCTTAGAGCAGAACCTTCCTTCCTGAAATTCAAATACCTTACCAAAGCATGGCTATCCGCCCAAGACTGCTAATACCAGCTTACTGCCCTACTTGCACTTTGACCTACTCTGCATCCCTTATTAACTATCCTGTAAATCACTGCCTTATCGATATTCATTTGAATGTATATTTTGTAAATTTTGTAAATCTTCCTGTAATAATCTTGTAATACTCTGTCACATTGCCTTGTCATGCTTTCATCTTGTTGTAACTAAGTTAAGCGCCCGGTTGCCCCTGGGCCTGGTGCGCTATAGAAATAAATAAAATACTAAATATTGGCCCCCTCCTGCGACTGTTCAGGGACACGTCGAAACTTCTGAAGGGACTGCCCAGTCCATCCAAGTACCAGAGCGGCGTGGGCCACCTTAGAAGCACCAGTGGCAGGCACCAAGAAGTCACCCCACGGACACCCTCCGCAACTCTGCTGCACCCTTCCACCTGAGACCAAAACCCTACTGCAGACTGATCGTTGCTCCGCTCACCGCACTTAAAGATAATATCAGGCGGGCCACATCCACGCGCTTGCTCCAGGAGATCGGACAAAAAAACGTCAAATAAGAGTCCCACATACAGCACTCCAGAGGGCCCGAATAGAAACCCATTCCAGGCCGAATCTCATCCACTTACTGGCCTTCCTCTGGATGGTTTCTGTGCGGATGACGGCAGCCAGCACCACCACTCAGACTCTGGATACCCGCCACTGGCAAGCAGGAGCTCCCAGCCAGACCACCCAGGTGCTTGGGGGGTATATTGCAGATGCAGGACGATAGCAGGGCCACCCGTGTCCCCCAAGGGCTTCCTCTGTGAGCCAATTGCAGCTGCACGCAGCAGGTCCATTAGGCCAACCAGTCCCTGTTAGGCAGAAACCTGTGCAGTTCCCGTAGGGATCACTGCAAAAGATTTAAGACTACAGGTGTTTGGCAGTAAACCCACTTGGTAGCAGTCTGTACCATACAGATTCACTTGGTAGCTATGGCTGAGCAGTCAGACTTCGCTCAAGAAGAGTTAGGCAGTATGTAGAGTATACACAATAGGTACAGAGATACAGTAGCACAAGAAAACACTAACCAGAGCTTTTGGTGTAAAAGTATATAATTATTTATTTAAAGACACACTTGTAAGTTACACAACCACAAAGAGGTAAGTAAATTCAGCACACAGTCACTATTATATATTATATACAACCCTAATTACTTATTAGACAAGTCTTAGTGAGAAACACCACTTATTTTCAGACAGATGTGAGCGCTTAACATAAGATGGCACTCTAATAAGTTATTAAAAAAAAGGGAGGGAAAAAGGCAGAGTTATGGAAGCACACAAATGTCAATACTTTTAAAAGAACCACAGTAAGGCAGGATAGGCAGAGTTCTACTGGAGAGCAAGGAAGTCAATTGCAAGGCCCAGCTCTTGGAGAGAGTAAGCAGAAGGGGTCCAGGTTCACACAGTGGGGTTATGCCCAAAGAGTCTTGTAGATAGTTCGCACACAAAGGATGAAATTAAAGTCAGGAAAAGTTAGCTAGGTTGTCCCAGGCCAGCCCAGGTTAGAAAGTCAAGGCTTTACTGTCACCCCGAACGATCTGTCGCAAGGGAAGCCAGGCGGGACACAGTACCTTAAGTGTGAAGGAAGCTCCAGCGGGGGCAGTTGTTCCTGGCAGCAGGTGATAGTCAGTGTTTCTTCCAGAGGAAGAGGAGGCCTCGCCGTGGAGGAAAGATGAAGGTCGTTGCACTGCCAGGGAAGAAACCAGCTGCAGAGTTTGTTCGGTTAAAAGGTACTACCCTTCTCTTCGCGGTAGTGGTAAGCCATGCTATTCCGGTTGCCGGGGTGCTTGGCACGAGCAAGGCGGCCACGAGATGCTCCAGGAAGGTGAAAAGAAGGCAAAACTGGTTATCCCCACCAGTCAAAGGACGAAGACTCCGGACTGGAGATCTCCTCTGTCGTCGGGAAAAGTGGTGAGACGGTTCAGCAGGGCTCCACCAGTGGTGTCGTTGTTGCAGGTCGGCTCAGCTTCTCCCTCCTCGGATTCTTAGGTCCTCTGGTGACTTCTGAAGTTCCAGTCCCCAAAGCCCTGCTTTTATGCAGCAAACCCCCATTCATTCAGCCTAGCTGTCAATCAAACATGCTAAGTGGTGAGCAGGCCGGCTCATCACTTGGGCCAATCACAGGTGTGCGACTTCAGTCCAGGGTGCCTAGACCCCCCTCCCACACCCACTGTGGTACCCAGACAGAGTGGCACCACTTTTGGAGGCTTCTGTGGAGAAGCCCGCCAAAAAGTGGAACAAAGGGCTCGACTTGGGTTGGAGTCACAGAAGAGAACACATGCCATTTTAGAATCGAGTTCTGGCAAAAAATACCAACCAGTGAATTAATATTAAATAAATAAACCAGAGGTATGTTCGAGGCTATAAGAATTAAATAATTAAAGTTGGTAGCCTCGAACAATAGGAAAATCCCATGGATATATATTCGCGGTCGAATATAAAAAGTAGTATCCACTGCCACCAGCCAAAACTCGATCAGGGGGGACGGAGACGTGCCCTCTCGAGCAACAGACCCCGGGGCAATCGAATTGCCCCGACCAGTACGTCCACAATATGATTGTTGGTACTGGTTTCTGTTCATAATTTGGGTGTAGTAAAGCCAATGGTGACTTTACATGCCCTAGTAGACAGTAGTCAGTCCCAGGGTATGGAGTCTATGTTGGGGGGGGTCTCTACGACACCCCTGGGTTACGGCACGGAGGGTGCTGTGTAACCCACATCAAAAAACACATGAGACCTAATGGAGTAAAAGACCTCATAGCCCATAAAACACATGGAAAGATAAAGGAACACCTCAAATCATGTCTAAGAGTGGGAGTAAAAGAGTCTCACTCTTAGCAGGAGAAAAAAAAAAAATCCAGCAAAGCTGCTGGGGGGGGGGGACTCACTAGGTTTGGGAAATTAGCCTTTACAGAGAATTCTCCCTAACAGTCCCAGACCTCAAACACTCCCCCAGGTTGCAGGGGACACTAGACCAAGCCCAAGTACAGTCTACTCTGCAGGCAGTGATCAGGGAAGGACCGCCTGATCCAACGAACATAGGCAGGCTGCAGGCCTTAAGTGAAGTCTCAAGGGGCTGCCACGGCCCAGCGAAAATCCGACGAAAATGGGGATAGCAGACCACTCGGGATCAGGAGGGCATCACCGCTGCAGGCTGCACGTACCTGGTATGCTGCCAAGACAGCTCCGCAGATTCAGCCGACTGGTCCCTCTAAGCTCTCAATGGGACCCGTCATCCGCGTTCAAACGAAGGAAACAGACAGGTCCGCCGGGGCTGCTCCAACCTTCCTCCTTCAGGCCCCAGCATGGATCGTAGCCGTCCCGCCAAAGCTCTTCACGGCGGGGGATGGGCCTGCGGCAGAGGCTCCTGCCCCTCCCCCTCCGACAGGCAGCTGGCGCTCATGCGGTTACCGCAGCCGGGCGGACCGGTCCACTGCCACCGCTCGCCTCTGGTTGACGGCCGAACTCCGGCTTGCGGCACCGGAGTCTCAGTCCCCAGAAGCACACCAACACAGGCACTCACTGAGAAGGGGGGGCTGTGGGGCCCAAATAACAAAAATCCACACCCAGGGGAGGAGATCAGCCGAGACCCGTCACCACATTGCGGCGCCCCCTGGCGGCTCCCCAGATGGACTTTTTGCCGCTGTACTCAACAGGAGGTGTTAACGGTTTGCGTCCTGGATGGTACACGGCAAGGGTTAATTGGGGCATGCCTTGCAGCTCCAGTGGGACGGCATGTGGGCTTACGCCTTTTCAAGGTCAAAGAGGCACGCCAATCACGCCTCATTCTGCAAACAGCACTGATGCGGAACAATGGACACCGGTTGGACTTTGTGCTCCCTCGGTCCTGCACTCTGGTGAGGGGACTCTGGGTCTGGAGGTCTTGCTTCTAGGGGGTTCTTAGGAGGCTCCTGTAGCTTTTAGCCAGATTTGTTTCACAGCAAACGTTGCACTCGACTATGGACTGTCGACCCGGGGCATGGGGCTTCTGCAGCAACAGAGAGGCACAGCACGGAAGGGATGGTGCACAAGAGGAGTTTCTCAGGGTTAGTTGGTCCCACTAACTCAAGAGGGAAGTCGTTCCGTCCAGAGCTGCTCTGTCTAGGTGAAAAGGGAGGTTGGCACAGCAGCAAGGCTTCACCGGGCAATTCAAAGGTCCAGGAGGTTGCATCAGGCTTCTGTCGCGGTTTCTTCAGGTGTTTCTCCCAGTGGTCGACTCTGCATGTAGTCCCAAAACCCACGCCTTTTAAGCAGGTTTTTCCCATTCATGCACAGTATGGGCTGTCGATTACACTGCACACAGCCAATCAGGACTAGTTTCATTCAGGCATTCCTAGAGACAAAGGACTGGAGTTTCGGGGCCCTCCCTCACATCCTGTCCTTCCAGACACACTGGAGCCAGGGCAGAACAAACAAAGGGCTCAAACCTGTGTCAACGCACAGAGTAGCCCAAGAAAGACCTCACAAACAGAAAATGGCGAAAAAAGAAGACGGGGCTATTTTGACAAAATGGTCACCCAAGGGTGCTGTGCTGCAGCTGAGGGTTTAGCCTGCGGTAGAAAAGCACAATGGTAGGAAAAAGTAAACCACTGTCACCAGCCGTTTAAAGTAGTGAGGGAAACTAAAAATGTTACTTACATGAGATAGTAGGATAGAAGGGGCTACTATATAACCCCCCCCCCCAGCACTCCACATAAAATGGTTTGCTGGACCTACAAAGAATAAGGTAAGTAAAGTCAATTTCACTTTACTGTTCTTGGGAACTGTGGTTCACCGATGAAAAAGTATTTAAACCTTAAGAGAAACGCAAAGGATTTCTCAGTGACACTGCACTGAAGGTGCCGTGTGTCACCATACAAAAAGCAGATGCCTATGGAGTTTGTCAGACTCCAAAAACAGTGAAAACACAGAAATCCAAATCGGTAAAAACATGTGTGAGAAAAAGGCCTCACTTCAGGGTTAAAATTAAAAAGTCCTAAGTCTAGCAAAAGACTGGGGGTCTCTAAGGGGTACAACGTCCCAACGTCCTTTCATCGCGCAACGTTTTTTCGTGGGGGTTTTTTTACCACAAATTTGTTACCAAAAAAAAATCTAATTTTCTGGGGGGGCTTAGAAAATTATATATATATGGGATGTGGGTGTTTGGGAATAGATAAAACTGAAAAGGAATGGGGGGGTTGGGGGTAGGACCCCCCCAAAAAGAATGTAAAAAAAAATCCTGCAATAAAATGTCATGGAACACTCTAAGGTGGGAGGAATTTAGCACTGAAATTAACATTCTCCCTAACATTGTTCTTTAAATATATTGACACCTCCTTCCTCTCGTGCCTCTTCACAAAAAGTCTCTGTTCACCTTCCTGCTCCCTTACAGAGTGTTGGGGAGAATTCTCAGAAATGTGCTAATTCCCAACACCTTAGATACCCCCAGCAACTTTGCTGGATTTTGAGGACTTGATTTTTTTTTACCTGGAGAGTGAGAGACCCTTTTTCCCACTCTCTCATGTATTTTATTCTGAACTTGGTGTTTCTTTTGGTTATGGAGCCTGACAAACTCCATAGGCATCATCTTTTACATTCAGTTCAGTAGCACAGGGAAGTCTTTCAGATTTCCCAAGGTTTAAATACCTTCTCTGGGATAAACTAGTGTTTCCCAGAGCAGTAAAGTGAAATTGACTTTACTTACATTTGTAACCTTCTAGACCCAGCACACACTATCTTCCAATAGGGTGATGGAGGGGTTACCTAGTATCCCCTTTGTCTAGCTTCTCATGTAACATTTTTAATGTTACCCTTTCTTCACTGAATAGCTGGTGGCAGTGGTTTACCTTTAACTACCGTGGTGTGCATTTACCGCAGGCTGCGTTCGCAGCTGCATAAAGCACCCAAGGGTGTGCCACTTTTTGTCAAAATGGCCCCAGTCTTTTTTCTCCATTTCTTTGTGGAAAGGTCCTTCTTGAGATTTACTCTGCGTGCCAAACCAGGTTTGGTCCCTTTGAAAGCTTTGCCTTTGGCGGGATTTACAAGTGAAGCCCGCCTCTGGCTCCATGGTGTCTGGGGTAGGCAGGAAGTGAGGGAGATGCCCAAAACTCCCTGTGCTTAGTCTCCTGAGAGACCCAAATGCACTCTGTGGTGATTGGTTGGCTGACTGTCTGGCAAGGACAGCAACCCTGCTGGGTGACTGACAGCTAGGCTGGAATGAATGGGAGAAAACTGAATAAAAGACAAGACTTTTGGCTTAGAAGGCAGAGTCGACCACTGGACGAAGGAACCGAAGAGGAACTTGAAGCGGACGCCTGCTGCAACTCCTGGACCGTTGGTTTGCCCAGTGAAGCCCTGCTGCTGTGCTGAAACACCAAATTTGTATCGACAGAGAAGCCCCTGGAATGACGCCTTCTCCTTGAGTTGGTGGGACCAATAAACTCCAAAGTCAACCACCTGGACGTTCTCTCGGAGCTGGTTGACTTTCCACAGAGTTGCTCCTGGAAACCGATACGCCAGGGAGAGGAACGCCAGATTTTAAGCTGGCCAAGACCTCCTGGAAGATCCTCCGGACTCCCAGGAAGCAGGACCGAGCCTGAGCCCCCTCAACAGAGTGAGGGACCCCAGAAGCATGAAAAGCCCATCTCGACAGCCAGGAACCGCGGTGTTGCTATTTGCGGTTGCCGCGAGGAGCTGAAACTCCAAACAGCCACTTGTTTGAAGATTGCCGGTTGCGAGCGGTGACCGTCCCATTGCAGTGTAGGAGTCCCCAGAAGTCCTCCCTCTTTTCCCCACGACTGTGACCCAGGAACAGTGAGATCTGCCGAGCTGCTTAGGAACAGAAGTCTCCTGCTGCACTTTTTCTTCAATACAAAGGTACTGTAAAAGTCTGAGAGAACTTACCTCTTGCTGTAGAGTTGCTTGCATCTTCTACTACTCAAGTCTAACCGCTTGTGGCCCTACGTTGATTCTTCTATTTCTTCAAAGACTTCTAAAACATTGTGCAAATACTTTTCTTTCTTACCTGCAAAGTGCTTCAGCTCATATAAAGTTTAGCCCATTGACTTTGGCTTAACCTGTTCCACTGAATGACTCTTATTGGGGGGATCTGAAATTATTTGCCTGCTTAAGAATATTTGTGGTCTCTTGTATGTTCTAATAACCTTTTCATTTGACTTATTCTTAAATTACTTTAAATGCAACAATGATATATTAATGTCCCCAGCACCGTAGCTATTGAAGTCACCTGAGGGTGTAGGTAGTGTCTGTGGGTCATCCCAGAAGGGTACTAACTGATGTAGAAATATTAAGTGTGTGTATTTTGTGAAGTATATTTGAGTGTTACTATTATATTGCTCACCTCTGAAGATGGCTTACTCTAACTGACTGATAAATAAATGAATTGTTTATTCAAGAAAACTTGGGTGTAAGAGTTTAATTGAATACTTGTCACTGTGAATCTCTGTGTAACTACCCTACAGCTCACATTGACCCCTCTTGAGATCAGCCTGGCTGCTCAACATGCTACCAACCTGTGTAGTACAAGCTTATACCAAAGGTTGGGTTTCCTATTACCTGTAGTCAGGGTTGTTGTAGTGCACCCAAAGGGTACTGCATGCAATTGTGCCTAACACGGAGGTTCCTCAGTTGTTATTTTAAATTCCCTTGGCTTGTAGCTTTTCTATCCAGGCTCCTAAAGTCCGGAACCTCAGTCCGTCTTTCCAATTAGGCTACCAATTTGAGTGCAAAATGTAAAACCTTTATCTTCAGTGACCAGTATCAAGACACCCATTTAGGGTGCTATACTATACACGTGTTTATGCATACCAACATGAAAATTGCTTTGTGAATGTTTAAGCCATTATTATGAAGATTAAAGACTGTTCAAATGTGTTAATTTGATTTGAAAGAATATTAATTTAAACATTTCTTTTGGTCTAGGTGGTGTTCAGCAAGTGTTTCTAACTGCACCATCGGGCACAGTGCAGATCCCAGTATCTGCTGTTCAGCTACATCAGGTAGGATACTGTCAATCCTGTTATTCGTAAAGCATTACATACTCCCCATGGCGTCTTTAAAGTTCTGAAATAATTACTGTCAGTGGAAGTGAGGATACAATAAGTGTACCAACCCATTTGGCCCTACAATTGGATTGTTTTCTCCGAGCAGGCCCCACAAAATCAGCTCGACTACTCACATAGCCGAGTAGTTGTTATGAACGTTGAGTACCATTAGCATACATCGCTCCTTGCTATTGAGTTCAATGAAATTCTGGGATGTTTGAAACTTTTATTTGACATATACTGCAAACACGCTTTGTTTGCAGTACATGTGAAATAGGTTTTACTGCATGCAGCTGGCCTCTGTGAGGGTGAAAGGTGGGGGGGTAGAGCAGTGGGTTTATGGTGACCTGTACCATTTTACAGAAAGCATTGGTGAATGGTGTCACCCGCCACCATGGGTCAAGTGAATTTTGCTTAGTTCGAATTGAGAAGGTGCCCCAAGCACTAGAATTAAAAAGCTAAGCCCAGAAGAGCCAGAGCTTGAATGCTACTTCCATCAGCCTTTCCCTTGCATTGGTGTCTTCTCCGCTTGTTTTATTTTTTCTGCCTGAAATCAATGATGTAAGTAGTTTCTTAGATTGCAATTGTTATGCCTTAAAAGCAAGTTTTAAACTGTTCAAGGTGTACTGTTGTTTGACACACGCCCTTCTTGCAGTTAGGTATTTGGAGGTTTACACAACTTCAGCTTGTTCTTAGTGTGCCGGTTTAAGATCTAGAAGTCTTAAAGGTATGGAAGACCTTTTTAGAGATTTGTTTTTTAGGAGCGTCCTGTGGGTTTCTGGTTCTGAATAATGTAATCTTCGTTATTAAGACTAAACAGTTGAATATCTCATAAGCAGTGTACTAGAACATGTTTTAATAAGTGAAAGCTCTTTATGTATGAAGAATCATAAATAGGCCGGTCTTAGAACTGAACAAGATCCCTTAACATTGCATGAGTCTGCTCTTCCCACTTGCACACTCCTTTTTTAAAAATGTTTTTTAATTCTACCCTTCCATCTGCTACTTTCCGGTAAGGCATGATTTTTTGAGTGTTAATCTTGCAAGCACCAAATCCTTCTCTGCACACTATTGCACACTGAGTATTTGGAGCAGTATTTCCATGGGACATTTGAGTGCTGTGCTAAAGCCTTGTCATTCTGCTCTCTGGTGACAGGCTTCCTCACTATTGGGACGTTTTCAACCTTCATCCTCCACAAATCATGGAGTACCCGGTATGCCAGAAGAAACGTCATTCAGTAGGTCTGCTTTTCACTGCAATTAGATCTTTCTGCATGATGCAGATTCCGGGAAGAACCCTTGTGGTTCTTATTTTATGAAATGCTGCACATTCAGAACTCACAGAAAGCCCAATGCAAGAACTGGGACAGCTGTCCAGGTGGCTATCAGCCTTTTACTGGGCACACACCTACCTCAGAGAGCTCAAACTCTTCTACTGGGGCATTTGTCGTGGCAATTGTCAAGATCCTCTGTCGGGTGTCTGCTTTTCCCAACAGTGGCCCACATTAACAGGTGACTTTTTTTTGAAGTGCATAAAAAAGACCAGGAAAACCTTTATTGCGCCACTTTATACCCCAGAGCTGTCATGTGATATATAATCCAGTTCAGGGGCTCTGGCCTACTGCAGCAGTTTTCTAGCTTTGTAGAGGCCAGGAACAGGTCTACTTTGTCTGACCCGGAGTCTCTGTTCCCCGTCCTTAGGCCTCATCAGACAGACTCCCTTTCTGACTGAAGCACTCTGGATTACTCCCGACTGCTTTGAGTTCTGTCGGGCTCTGCGACGGCTTCACTTCATCTCTGAAGCTTGTATGACTTTCCTGCTCCAATATAACTGGCATTATTTGCTGTATTGATGCACTATCATGAGGGGAGTGGTTGATTAGATCATTGGGGAGCTGTCGCTTTATTAATTTGTGCAACTAGTAATGGATGCCATTGTTTTGTGATGAAATGTTAAGCACTCAGCAGACAATTCCAGGATGATCCGATCTAGCATTTTCAGTAAATGCCCTTATTTATATTTGAGTTGATCACTTGACACCACACACATTCCTATTACTCTGGCGTCCTCCTCTCCCTCCTTCACAACTGGATGTTCACCACAGGGTGGGCAGGAAATTCTCATCTAAAAGAGGATGCTTTCACATTAAGAACTTTGGCATGGGGCTGGTTAGAGCAAGCATGCCTATGCTTGCCAGAACACAGCCCGCCCATTGCGTCGCACGCAATCACCTGCCAGTTATATTTTTTACAACCTACACGTTTGATATGGGAAGAGATTTCTCTATGCACGTCCCTTTTTATGCCAGTGTTTTACTTTTTGCCATCATCTGCAAAAAGGTGGACAGCCCACATCCCAGATTTGCATGAGGCTTGTGGTATGATTGGTGGGCTTAGACAGTTCTTAAAATAATAATGGCGAGGGTCTTGGGACTAAACCCCAGAGTCAACCACCAGACTGAAGATCCGAAGCAAAAGGACGCCTGCAGCCACTTGAGTAACCGCTGTATCACGACATCAACTTCTGAACTACAGGGAAGACCCGAAAAGAACAACTTCCTCCCCTGCACTGGTGGGATCAACCAGTCTCAAGACTAACTTCAATTTGAGACATCCCTGGAAGAGCTCCACAGTTAATGAATACCCAGGGTCTTGTGCCATTTTGCTTGCAAAGTCTGCTGATGGTCGGTTTCGTCTGTAACTTGGTCTGTACATTCTGGACCTCCAGTGACTGGAGCCCGCTCCTGAAAGTCCCCTCAACCTAGACGAGAACCAAGAAAGGGTGCAAATCCCACCGCACGATAACCAGTCTGCATCCAGAGCCTGTGAAAGGCTCCGACACACCAATGCCGTGGAAATCCACTGCTGGGCGTCCCCCACTCGAGTGCATCTGGCTGCTCCCTCCAAAGGACCACCTTCAGCCTTCCAGGCCAAGAAACCCAAACTGGAGACATCTGTCACCTCAACTGGTGGCACGACCTGCAGCAGCAAATTCACTACTGAAAAGGTACTGTCTCAAGCCTTGGTACTTAACTTGGTCTTTCTGTGTGATTTAGTGCACCGGGAGGGCTGCAGTTAAGCTGTTACTTGCACCCCTCTCAAGGGCGCCATAGGTCCCCATGTAGTGAGCTACCCATTGGGCATAGTTTTCTAAAACTATTGTACTTACCTGCAAACAGGAAAACTTTGTCATATAACCAAACCTACTACTCACCTGCTTCCTTCCTCCCCAACCTTGGTCACTGGACCTCCAGTACCCCCTTCACTCTGTTTATAGCACCTAGTATAGGGTTGGACATATGAAGCATGGTTTCGCAGGCGGTCTTTCAAGTTACAAGGGTGATTTAAGTGTGCTTACCTGGTACAAGAGTTTTAACATTACTTTGATTTAAAGTGTGCCTCCGTTTATTCTGTTTGATTTAAAGGATACAACCATTTATATTACTGTGATTTTACTTTGAAGCCAGTCCCTCTCCAAGGCCCCCTTCTAAGACCATTGATTCCTGTCTGGGCCTACACTACCTCTTTGCAGGCCTCAGACAATCTCCCTTGCACCTGGTGCTTCAGGCAGCCACGGCACTGCGGCAACTCTTGCCTGCGCGCCCTTGAAAGGGCCTGTTGGGCTGCCACCACCATTGTGCCCACAGGTCCGTCCATTTTCCAACATGGCTGCCCTCTACATTGCAGAGCTGCACCCGACGAGGGGTCGGAGAGCAGCTTCATCAAGCTCCCAATTGGGCTTTTACACTGGATTTACCCACCTTTCTGCCGGAGCTGGCAGGTGAAAGCTGGCCCCTTCCTAAGGTCATTGATACCCGTCTCAGACTGTGCAGTTGTTCCTGGAGTCATGGCCCAGCTCCCCGCACTCACTATGCTGTGACAGCCGCTCCATTGTCGTTTGGCAAAGCTACTCCTCTATGCCCCTGGACAAACACCCACCAGCCAGCTACATACCCTGCTGCTCCTCCGACCACCCCCTTCCTTCCAGACACACTGGTAAGCCGCAGGCCAGATAAAAAGTAAGCCCAACACCCGACTCCTTCTATCACCCCTCCTGTACCAGTGACCACTTTTACTAACTTTCCTGACATGCCACAACCCTCCCCATTCCTTCAGGTTAGTAATAGACCCTGCCAGGCTATATACTCCATTCTATATCAAACAATCAAGACCCTAGTTCTCAATGCCAGCAGCTACCACTGCAACCCTCTCCCCCCGGCGGCAAGCCCATTCTATTCCAAGGCCTCTTAAACCCCACTCCCTTCCTTACCCCAGATACCCCTCGATAGCAACCCTATCACCACACATCTTCCCAATCCCACAACCTTCCTAACCCAGACGTCCCCTTTTCCACAGCTCTTCTCTTACAGCTCTAACGTCAGCAAATCACGCCCCAGCACAAGAGTAGAGATTTCAAACATTACAGATCTGCATCACCTCTCCTAACCACATGGCCTATACCACACCCATCAGAGGAGTTACCAGAACGCAGACTGTCCTTCTACACGCTCCCCGCTCCCTTGCCCTCATCCACTCCACCAGCCCACCATTAAGGAGACAACTCATACAGAACCTAATCCTAAAAACATCACTCAAAATGTGCACTTAAATGCCTGCGTCCTACTTTCACACGCCACACACATCCATTACCTCATTTTCAAACCGCATCCTTGCAATCACTGAAACATGGTTCCATAACTTATCTGGCTCTGTTCTCTCGCTTGCTATACCCCCTGGATTCACTATACTCCGACAGAGGTGTGTCCATCATCCACAAATCGATAGTGGCCATCAGAGAGAGACCATTCCACCCCACAGGGCATATACAGTCTGCTAACTAAGATCTCTCTCAACCCCAAAACAACCATCAACCTACTCCTTGTCTATCGACAACATAACCCCACAAGCTCCCCTGATCTCGACATCCCTTTACTCCTCTCATTAAGCCTAACACCAAATTCATCCTCCTATGCTTTAATGATTCTACTGACTCCAAAGCAACTGCTTTAGCGTCCTTACTCGACGAGATGAATTTCACCCAACATATCACAGCTTCCATCCACAACAAAGGCTGCACCCTAGATTGGATTCTCACTCTCAACGTCTCAGCCTAGCTCACATACCCTGGACCGACCACTCACTCATTTTATTTAATGTGCTGCATCACAGTAGTTCCACCAATACTACCAAACCCATCCTCGCCCACAACACCCGAAGACTTACTTAGGAAACCCCATGCTCCCACACTACTAAAGCATCTCATGGACCTGGATACCAGTTCATCTAACCTGGATACCATTGCGGTACACATTAAGCAATCACTCTCGCACAGGCTTAACCAACACACTGTCATGGGTATCAGGCAGGTAGTTGGGGCAAGCTGGGTGGAGGCTTGGCAGGCCTGGCATAGGCACACAAAGAACCCATAACAAATCCCTCCTTTCATTCCTTCGTAGTGTTTGTAGTAACTTCCTTGTTACCAAACAGGAAGTGCATGATAACTCATGAGCTCTCTAGTGTTTGGGTGTGGCTGGCTATATAAACCACACCCCAGATTCATTTTTCCACTGCTTCCTGTTGCTTACTGTGAGCTGTATCAGCAACACACTTGCCGTGCTCTGGATCATCCTGCTTCTGCTTACCTGCTTCGGATCATCCTACTTCTGCTTACCTGCTTCGGATCATCCTGCTTCTGCTTACCTGCTTCGGATCATCCTGCTTCTGCTTACCTGCTTCGGATCATCCTGCTTCTGCTTACCTGCTCCGGATCATCCTGCTTCTGCTTACCTGCTCCGGACCATCCTACTTCTGCTTACCCGCTCTGGATCATTCAGCTTCAGCTTACCTGGTTCTTAATCCACGCCGCAGCTATCTCCAGTCAAGAGGGGACTTCTACACTGGCACCTGTAAGAACAAAGAAGAACAGTGTTAACACGTGCACATCAGTAACGCTGCGCATACTCGCCGAATCTTCCCGCGACGCTGGAATCCAGGTTAGTTGCAGAAGCGCACAAACCCCTGTAAGAAAGAAGAGACATTATTCATTGTGCTCCCTCTACGCGGTGCATACTTACCAAAAGCCTCCGTGCAAACTTACCTAACCACCAAGTCTCCAGTAGCGCTGAACCCGGACTCGAGGCGCTAATACCACATGTCTCCTGCAAGGGAGAGATTACCAGGCGCGCTCGAATTGAAGGCGCTGCACAAACCTACCAGCAGCTAGCTTCTACATGCAGCACTACTCGCCCACAAAAATACCGGCAAACAAAGACAATACGACAATTTTGGAGACTCAACATTCTCTGCGCAACGTTCACTTGTGGGAAGGACTTTCTAGCCAGTGAAGAAACTGGCGCCTTGAACTCTCTGCCTCTCTGTGAAGGCATAAAACAGCAGTTGGCATCTGAACTCAGCCTACAGACATTGGCACCAATCACATGAGTGAATCGCGCCCCTGCAAATGCAGGATGGAGTGCACACCCTACTAAAGATCAAGGTAAGCCCATAGGGGGACATCACAGCACACAGTGAAGAGAAGAGATGGGAAGGGCCCAGGGGAATCGGGTGAATTCAGGTCTGAGTGTACACCTTGTATTTGACAGGTCTTCCTCCAGGTGAAACAGGGGAAGTGAAGACTCTGGGTCAAGGGTGGCTCGTCCATTGCTCCTGCAGAGACACAGGTAAGTGTGGTAGACGCCCTCAAATCCATAATTCCCAAACCACGCACACACTCCCAACATTTGGTTCTCTGAAGAATATATTGCTCTCCGCAGCCAAAAACGAGCACTGGTACACCTCTGGAAAAAACACTCCTCTACCAGTAACTTAGAAGCTGTCACATTCACCTGGGTCTCAGCGCGAGCGATGAAGCCTTCTAGCCCCCTTCCCTGCTTTCTCTGGTTTAGTAGCGTTGTACTGCAGGTACCTGCCAAATGGCGAGGTAAGATGCTTAGCCTACCAGGATTTGGACCCAGATCCCTCTTTCTCCTGCCTCCCTTTGTAGTGTACTGTGATGGTGAAATGACTCACCTTAGGGATTAATTAGGCAAACTCTCCATCCTAAACTAGGCAGGGGCGCTGTGTATCTGGAATCTGCGGGTCAGTGCTTCTCTTGACTGGGTCTGGTAAATCTGTTCTGCCACTCGCTGTGTTTCTTCACCCAGCAGAGATGTAGCAGGTAAGTTTGGATTCCAGATGCTTCACTGGATCTGGTGCTGTTGCAGGTAAGTTCGGATTTCCAGTTGCTTCACTGGATTTGGTGTTCTCAGCCCATGAATGGGTGGGTATCTGAAGGTAAGTTTTCTGGCTATGCTGCTTGGTCGCTGCGTATTCTTAGATCACAGGGAGTTCTGCACGAGAAAGAAGTTGCAGGCGCTAATCTAATCCTGATTCTCTTTCCCCGCAGGTCTTTTTCTGAAGAGTTTGCTGAGAGAGGATGTGCGCGAGAACTCAGAATGCAGCTCGGAAGTTCCCAAGAAGATCGGGTAAGTGGTGCTGTAGCTTGCGTGTGCGAGAACGAGCCAGGAGTCGGGGTCTAAGCGTGAGCGCTTACAGGTATTGTCTTTCCTTTTCTCCTAGTTGCTGAGTTCAGGAACGTGCGTGCAGAGAGTCTGGAGTTGAATCCAAGGGAGGTGAAGTTCGAGGATCGCAGTGAGCGTGTTGCTTGACGCTACAGATACAACACGAAGCACGGGTCTGCCTTTGGGTGTGGCTTATATAGCTACTGCATTCACAGAAAGACTGCCAGGGGGCATCTTGGGTGTGCAGGAAGTGCGGCTGAACCAATCCGATTCCTGCAAGGGGGCCGAGACCAACTGTAATGTGTACGTGATTGTGAGAGAGTGGAAAAGGAGTGCTGGATGCCTGCAAGGCGTGTCTAGTCTGCCAGGCTCTAACCCATCCTGCCCCTGCCTGCTCTCCAGTATGTGACAGAAGCATTAAATTTAGAAGCCAAAGCCTATAAACATACCTTGATCACCACAAAAGCCAACTCTTATAAACCAGGAATCTTGTAAGCTAGTTCCAGCGGGTGAGCTAGAAAATCACCTACACTGGTTAACTCGGACCAAACGTGTTGCTCCACCATTCAAATTTCCTTCTCCAACAAAAGCGAGAAACTAGGAGAAAGAATCTTGTCAAAAAAGCCCCAACTATCCTCCAAAGCACCCACTGCAACCCCACCAAGTTCGGCCCCCCTCTCGCTTGGAACGACCCTCCTTAGCATTGCACTTCCACTTCTCTCCAGTTACCATTGAAGAGATCTGCATCACCATCCACCGCCTCAAACCCTGGAACTGCAGAGGCGACTCTTGTCCCACATGTATTTTCAAACTCTCTGCCTTGACACTCGCCCCTACCATAAATGACTTCATCAACACCTCGTTCTCCACGAACACCATCCCCACCCTTATAGAAGCCTAGGTCTCACCTCTCATCAAGAAGCCCTCAATGGACCCGTCTCTCCGTACCAATTAGTGACCCATCACCACAGTGCCCTTCCCTCTAAAAATACTTGACCGAGTAGCATATACCCAAATACAAGCACACTTGCAACACTGACACATAGACACCAGACAATCACCTTTTCTACCCAAACACAGCACAGACAGCACTCCTAGACCTTTAAATTCAGCTGGGCACATCTGCGATACCATTAACATAGCCCTCCTATTCCTTCTCGACCGGTCGGCGCCCTTTGACCTTGTCGACCGGAACATCCTACGTCAACACCCCTCTGCCAACTTCAACTTCACCCAAGATGCCACCGCATGCGTAAAATACTTGCTTAGCAACCGCTCCTCAAGAGTCTTTATCAGCGATGCCTCCTCTAATCCCATCCCCATCCCCTTGGGAGTCCCTCAGGGTTCCTGAATCTCCCCAGCCCTCTACAACACATTAGCACCCTCTACACTACCTTTACTGACGACATCTAAATCCTTCTGCCCCGGTCACAATGTCCAGGACATCGAATCAATCAACCAAATATACAGCATCATCCAAAACTGAATGGCCTCCTACAATTTATGCCTAAACGATGACAAGACGGAACTGCTAATTGTAGGCTGCACCGTCTAAAATATCTAGACCCACCCTACTCGATCATCCCCATTCTTGGCTTCTCCATACAGGTATCCAAACACGTTAAGACACTGGGTGTCTACATGGACGTAGAACTCTGTCCAAACATGTGAACTCCCTCTCCTCAACCACTGCATACACAGCCAAACTGGTATCACTCTGCAGCAAATTCCTTTCCCGACCAAACTGCTTAAAACTAGCCCACGCATTCGTAGTCTGAAAACTCGATTATTGCTACGTGCTATTCACTCACAGGCGCCTCCGCGAAAACACTTGCCAAACTAAAATTGCTTCAAAACAACACCCTTGGAGCCTCCAAAGGTCTGAACCCATCAGAACACATCACCACCACCACGCAGGAAATTCTTGTTGCCATAACCTTCTGTGAGTTGGTCTTGAATGAAAGGCAGTTTAGAACCTCTATAGAGACTCCAAACTACCTCACAAGAACACAGAACCAATCATTATTGTTCTGTTGAGCCACCATCTTGTGTTGGGACAATTCCTGCTGCCTGACATTGGAATTAAGGAAGATGACAGCAAATGGTTCACACTACCCCAGTGCATTAATGGCTAGAATCTAAAACCCTCTCCCTGACCACCAGCTCCATGCTCTATGGGATGGCTGCAAGGGATGCTCATATTCAAAGGGGTCTTGGGCCCAACAATGATTTGATGAATGTCTGCAAAAGTCCTTCTTTTATCTAGGATTCGAGCTGAAGTCCCTCACCACCCAAACCCACCAATGATAAGGATCTGCACTGTTCTAACTGACAGGGGCTGTTCAATCACACAGTTTCCAGCCACCACATCTGCCCAACAGGCCCACTTTGGCCAGGATGTCAAAGGGACCAGACGGTCTGTTAGGTAAGATTTCCACAGAGCTGGTAAATCTTCCTTTCCTGGTTCAACTCCAGAACTTTTTTGCTTTTCTAGTGGGATATTTTACGTTAATACCTCAGTGAGTGGGAAACTTTTTCCACACTCGCCTCTCTTTAACTCTTTTTATGGGTGTCATTTTTAAGACTCTCCATAGTGCCTTTTTAAAGTTATCATGTCTAACAACTTATTGGCAATAAGAGCCTGTTGTTGCTGGGTTGCCCTAGGGGCTCCCCATTTAACTTTCTTGTGCGAACCTTGAGTGAACTACAGTTCCCAAGGGTAGAAAGGATCTTTGGATCCCTTTTACATTTTATTCTGTGAAACCAGCACACCCCACCTTATGTGGAGTGCTGGGGAGATACAATGTATCCCCTTTCACATTTAAACTGTAACAATTCTGTTACAGTGACAAGCTTACCCTTAATGGCTGGTGGCAGTGATACCTTCTACTAATTTGTTGCACCTTTACCGTGGGCTGTAATAACAGCTGCAGTAAAGGCACCTAAGGGTGCTCATTTTACCAAAATGGCCCCATACTTTTTCTGCCATTTTAGCGTTTCTTGTTCCTTCCCCTGACATCCAGGGCTTGAAATTCCTTTGTTTGAGTTTTGTCTTTGGCGGGAGTGCCCTGGACACCCCACCCAGGCTCCAGTCAGTCTGAAAGCACAGGAAGTTGGGGAGGAGTCCAAAACTTTCCCCTCTTTTGTCTTAGGGCTTCCTTCAACTGGGCCAAATCCCAGTGGGGAGTTGGCTGTCCTGATTGGCAGCCAGACGCCCCTTTCTTGTAAAATGCGGGGAGAGAATGCAGAGGTTGTGTTGCCGTTCCTGATAAATACTGGAAACCTGGAAGCTGAAGTGATGTCGACCACTGGAACAGAAAACCGAAGAGGATGATGAAGGAAAAGCGGCTGGAATGATTTCCAGCGACCAGAGAGCCTGCTGTGTAACCGGAGCCTGCTGCAGCCCTTCCG
Organism: Ambystoma mexicanum; assembly: GCF_040938575.1. Lineage (NCBI taxonomy): Eukaryota > Metazoa > Chordata > Amphibia > Caudata > Ambystomatidae > Ambystoma > Ambystoma mexicanum. Next base: position 1,268,070,612 of record NC_090928.1, on the reverse strand, counting down.
ATCGACTTGGGGTCCCCAAAAACGACGATCCGATCCCAGAGCCTGTTGAGACCCACTAGACTCAAGACGACCTGCATCTTAAGCCATCCCACGGGTTGCTGCGACCTTGCCTTCTTGCAATACCCCAATACCCTGGGACCTCCAGCCACTGTGCGGTGCACGGTCTTCCGAATCTTGCTGAAACTTTGTGGGCGTCCTGGTGTATCTCCAGAGATACGAATCGAGTCCAAAAAGTCCCCTCAGAAGAGTGCTGGACCTTTTAAACGACAAGAATTCAACCATGATTTTCTGTCTTCTTCTGTGCTCCTTGAAAAGGCACCAAACCCGCAGAACCGCATTCAGCCACGAGAGAAATCTTGCCTAGAGCCTTCTTCATCGATCCCTGCTGCAAAGTCCCTTCTGAGGTCTTGTGTTCAGTCTCCAGGACAAGGAATCCACTGACCGGGTATTTGGCTGCAGTCCCTGAAGTTCTCCTGCTGCAATCTCTTCTTCATTGCTGAGGTACTGTGTTGGCTTGGGTATATACTTACCTTAAGCCTGTTGGGATTTCTGTGTAGTCCTGGGGTGTTTTCTGTGATTGGGAGGTCCCTCATCCAGTGCACCCAGTCCCACTGCTAGAATCCTGCTGGGGTGTCTTCTGTGAAGCCCCTGGACCCTCTTCTAACCCTAGAAGTAAAGTACTCACTTGTTTGCCAGTTTTCCTAAGGAAACTCTGACTTTTGCTACTAAAGAACTTATTCTAACACTATGAAGGCAAGCGTCCCCAACCAGCACGATCCTCCCCGCAATGAGACAATGAAGGACTCTCCCAAGTTGGGAATAAAGCCAAGACAGAGTGCGGGTGAGCTTAAATGGGAGTTTATCAATCAGAATAGGGCATGCAAAGAACTCTGCAAACTCCGAGAGCGCTCTGTCTGACAATAGCAAAGACAGGCGTATATATTTACAAAACACGTCATCAGAACCTACATACTATAAGGGGCACAAGTTCAACGGGATTGGGTGGTGATGACTAGCTATAGGCCCTGCTGCGATGTGGTTGGCCTTGGCTGGAGGACGTCACTGGTCAGCCTCGTGGGTTGGGCTGGGCCTGGCGGGTCGGCTGAGTTCATCCGGGCGGTGGTGTTGTGCCATTGTGGCCAGTGTCAGAGATGAATGTCTTTTCCTGACTTATTTGCCCTAGGCCATGCACACCGCAGTCATTCAGTTATTGCAATATTATCTTCTTTAGTAAATCTTTCAATAGGTTATACTACAGGTTAATGCAACACAGGAGGAATGCACCTTGTGAGGGGTCTGACGGTCATTCATCAGTGCATGGTTACCAGTGTCCTGTTGACCGGTACCATAGGTCGAGGTGCTAAGTCTCAGGGCATGGGACGGGCGGTACATGCCTCTGTCTTGTTAGAAGTCGTTATGAATGGGCTGCTGTATGTTGCCCACAGTATTGGGTATCCTAATTGCACCGGGCCATAAGTCTAAGGTGATCCGGTGGGTTGTGGGGTTTAAGAGGGGGCGCCTTTGGATTTGTGTATTCAGGCAGAGGTTTACTGCTATGCTGTAAATAATGCAGGTGGCGGGCCGTGGCCTTGGGTGCTGCAGAGGGGACTACAAATCTTTGAAGCGGCTCCAGCCTGGTTGGGGGAGCGGCGCGGGCCTCTGCTCTCTTGTTTGGCAGTCTTCGCAGGGTGGGAGGGGAAATGGCCTTGCACATATTCAAAAAGGTATCTTCCTCGTGTGTTGCTGACTTTAGGTACAAACATTTGAACACTCTATAATACTCTTTGGATCACTCGAAAGCATACATTTCAACTTTGCTAAATGTCTTTTCAAATATAGCCAGTCTGAGCACCTTATTTGTACACTAAGTTTTAACAACTACAGCATTTAGTTATATGCATATACATTTGCAGTAAGTGAGGTAGTAGTGTGGTTGGTGGAGCACAAAGAAAGAGACCCGCCACCGTGCGTGGCGGTAGTGGCACATAAGGGCTTAGACATACAAACATGACGGGTGCATTCTCGCGCGTCCTTCACATGAGCCCTCTGTATGATTACACTTGTCTTCCCTTGTACTCTGGCAGCATTAATTCGGTTATGGCGCGGGACCGTGGAGTGTAAGCTTTTCACTGATACATATAACGAATAGTCCCCCAGAACGCTTTTTATTATTTGCACACAACTCCAGGGGTATGGGTCCTTCATTGCTGGTGTCATGTGAACATGCATTCTACCATAATTACACATTTTTACAGGTTTCTTTAATAGAAGAAGTTTTGTGAAGAGAATGCGCGTATTGCAAGTAGTTTTGGCATTAGTATTTGGGGACTTTTCTGCTTTCATCCGATGACCATTTTACAGTTCTCTCCATCACCCAGGCCTCGCTGGCCGGGTCATGCTGGGAGCAGTGATACACGGCAGAAGGTGAAATGTTACAGTGTTAGTCCTACGCTAGCTCGTGCCCGTCTTGTTCGTGGGAACGGGCTCACAGCGGATCTGCCAGCGAGCTGCGGCAACAGTGATGATTGAAACTCTCCGAGGGTGGGGGCCGCGCTACAGTGCGCTGAGCTCACACCATCTGTATTAGACAAAATGGTTTCTGAGGCCTAGCTAAATTCAATACGTGTGGGCAATGTCTCCAGCAGGTGAGCCCTCCACCACCTGGGCCCTGGTGGTATGAGGGGTTGCCCAATGAGCCATGGCCCTCACCTGGGGAAGGGATGTAGGCTAGGGGGGTCTTTTGGACCAGCCCTCCCCTACATTTCCCCCCTTTCGTTACTTAAGTAACAAATTCTTTAACTCATTCAATCTCCTACACTCTTCTTCGTCAATAATTGCGTCATCCCATGCTGGTGTGCCTTTTATGGGCATCCATGCTCTGCAGACCCCCCTTAGGCTCTCCCCCCTCCTAGCATATTCATCTGGGGTACAGGTCAGGTAGATACATCCGCCCTCTCCTTCCAAGTCTACCCACACCTCCTGGTACCATTCTAGTATACGAGGCTCTCTGATGGTGGTGTGCCACAATTTGTCTACGATATCCTTGTCATGATACCTGGGCACTAGCTGATACCTGGGTGTGTCATCAGTTCCTGTTTGTATCTGCACTTCCTGCATAGTTTGTATTGTACCACGGGTGTTGCCCATTGTCACCATCATCATTGCACCATTAGGTACTGCGTTAGCACAACATCGAAGACCCACCTGGCACAGGCAAAAAATAAAGAGGAACACCACAGCTGGCATCAAAAATTTCACAGTCATCCCCAGCCATGAGGGAACCCAGGAGAAGATATTATCAAACCATGTGCTTTCTTCTGCTCCACCTTCCATTTTCATCCTCTCTCCTAGGTTGTGTACTGCTTCGCTCACATGGGACAGGGAGCCGTTTTCTGCGTCTTCAGAAGGTACGAAAGTGCAGCAGGCACTTCCGATTTTTCGGCAAACACCTCCATCCATCGCCGTCAACAGGTCCAAGACATACCTGTTTTGCATGGTCATCAGCCGTAAAGCTCTTAGTTCCACTTTTATTACGTTGAACCCTTCTTCAGTGTCATTTGCCAGCTGGATCAGTTCCCAGCGTGTTATCTGGAGCCATTTTGCATTTGCCCTGGCTTGGATACTTGGGTTGAGTGAGGCAAAGAATGTTTCTGCCGAGCTGAATAATCGATATCTGTCTGGGATCTGTGCCAGCAACTCCGATGATGCCTTTGATATGTAGTTTGATGCTCGTCTGTTTCGGGACAGCACCTCTTCCTTGCTCCCGGAAGACAAGACATAGATTTGTGACTCTGCAGTCGGCTGGGCCTCGCTCTGTTGGGTGTTTTCTCGTGTTCTTTTGCTCCCATCAATGTGGCTTTCTGGTATTACCATTAGGGCTGAGTGCAGAGTGGCCATTGAGCAGCTGCCACTCCATGACTGGGGGAGGTGCAGGTATGCCTGGTTGCCACATACCCAATACGTGTCCATCAGGGCCGCTGTCCCTTTTCTCAGATCTGGGATGGTGAGGGTCTTGTTACAGTTCTTGTTTGTCCCCAAGGAGGTTTTCCCCTCTCCTTTAAAACATAGTTTATAGTCTATTTCGTTCTGCAGTTTGAAGGGTTTTTCAATGGCTGTTACCCAAGTTAGTTTTGAAATGTGTTCCTTCCATACTGGTGTGCACGTTTCTTCTATCCATTGCAATTTCTCTGGTGCCACACCCCTCAGTGCTTCAGCTTTACACATTACTTCTTCATCTTTCCACTTGTTGTCCGAAAAAAGTGTCCCTTGTACTGCAAAAAATGGTTCCTCCAGACATACCACTCCTACCGTCTTTGGGTAGCAAGTTTTCTCGTTCTGCAGCATTCTAAAAGTAACTTCATGTGCCTGGAAGGTGTTCTTAATCCTGCATAACGTGAGATGATGAAGGAAACATTGGGCATCTATAATAGGCAACTCTTTGGGTAACAATACTTTGGGTGTACATGAAGCATGAGGAATGAGGGAGTAGACATAACAGCTCTCATTTGTTGTTTGTTTAGCTGTTGCACTCATATCCGCATACCATTTATTCGTCTGGTGGGGGTGTTGTGGGTCTTCCATTTTATCTAGTCCTAACCCATAGTACTCATCATACTTCCTCCTCCCTGCTTCCCTTTTTCGTCTGTTATTCTTGTTCCTCATGTACTTCCCGGCTTCATGGGCAATAGACAAAGTAGACCCCCCTTTCTCCTTCCCGGCCCCCTTTACCCAGTCTTCATATAATATTTCATGTGTTGCTTTCATTCTTTCATTTTCTTCCATTCTGTTATCTGACAATGTGTCTATGGCTATGGGGGCAGGTTGGCTGGTGGGGGTGTTATACAACCAGGATATGGCGGAGGGGTTTCGGTCGTTTAAACTGCAAGCATTTTAATTAGATATCTTTGGCGGAGACACTGTTATTTTGCATTTCACCCTGTAGCCATTCGTTTTTTGAGATGACAGCATTGGATGGTGTGGTATAATAACCCCATACAAGTTTAGTTCCGTCCCATACCAAAAAATCACCTTCCTTAGTATTTACACTTGCAGTTGCATTATTTACAGTAGTGCTGTTAGTCCCTCCCCCCTCGTTCATCTCGATAGAGATGAACGCTATGAACCAATATGTAACCAGGCCAAACATTATTGTAAAAAACAATGTAATGCACACAGATAATCCACACTCATACGAATATCTGCATCTCTCAGTTAACAATTCTCTAAATCTAGTAAATCTATCCGTTGCAGGCTGCCCGTTAGATGCCATGGTAGCTCCTGTTTGAGATATAAAAGTGCATTAAGTGCATGAATGTAAACATTTTGTTGGTACTACCAGTGCCAATATATATTGACAGGGAATGGAAGCGGGTAGGGTTGCAGGGATGGGGATGCACAGACAAGGGTGTAAACACTTCATAATTTTATCATATCATTAGTTACATATACGTTCACAAGTGAAAAACACACATTTTTTTTTATTTTGTAATATAAAAATGCAAGTATACTTGTCGGCCATTTTTTCATTCTTCTGTATTACTGTCACACACACAAGTTCATATTCAGACATTCTGCTCAGTTGCATTGTTTGCTGTTGTCTGTGCCACCTCATCCACCTCTTCCTGCACATTACTATATGGTTTTCATACGTCTGTCAAATGCACCCAGTACTTCAGGCCCTTTACTTTAACTGCTGTGGGCGTGCAAAACACCACTTCGTATGGGCCATGAAACCGTGGTGCATTCCACCGACGCACAAAACTCCTGACATATATGAATTCACCAGCCATCAGCTGTAGCTGTGGTTCAGGTTCACCAACAGACCCTGTTGTGTTTCCTTCCTCTTGCGTGAATGGTGGAGAGAGCTGCTTTGATATTGTGCGCGCTGCTCTTGTCAATTTCTTCAAATAGTCTGTGAACTCGTCTCGCAATATCGCTGCGCTTCTGTGTGCATCTGAATGTTCGCGCAGTGGGGAGTGTGCTGTGTGCATCCGTCTCCCAGTCACGATCTCGTGCGGGGACAAATGGTGGTCCTTGCTTGGCTGATTTCTCAGCTCAAATAGCGCAAGGGGCAAACAGTAAATCCAGTTCTTTTTTAATGAAAAGCATAGTTTTGATAACCTCCCTTTTAACAGTCCGTTCATCTTTTCCACTAAGCCATTACTTTGAGGATGATAAATCGAGCACAATTTATGCTTTATTCCTAACAATGTAGTTACTTCCTTGAAGAGCTCGTTTACAAAGTGAGTGCCGTTGTCCGAGCGAATCACGTCACAAATTCCCCAACGCGGGAACACTTCCCTCACTAGGAACTTTGCAGCGCTTTTAGCATCAGGTCGTGCGCATGGGCCTGCTTCTACCCACCTTGAGAATGGGCATACAACCATGATCATGTAACGTGCCCCATTACACCTTTCTCCCATGTCCGCATAGTCGGCATGTAGCTCTCTGAATGGCCCAACGGGTTTTGGAATTGTTCCCCGGAGCGTACGTAATGTCATTCCTGAATTGTATATCTGACATGTTGTGCATTCCAGCGTCAATCGAGATTTGTGCCCCTAGCATGTACTCACCTGCTTCATATTTCTGAAAGTAGGAAGCTTCCTTGGCGGCAGCGTCCGCTGCCGCGTTTCCCAAAGACACAACATCTGTGTTGGATGTATGTGCTTGGCACTTCACTATTGCTACCGCTGTGGGATCTTGTAGGGCCTCAATCAACTCCTTCAGCAATTCTTCATGCTGCACTGGAGTTCCATCTGCTCGTCGAAACCCCCTCCGCCCCCATCTTGCTAGACCCCCATGTACTGTTGTCGTCATGTAAGCTGAGTCTGTGTATATTGTCACTGCACAACCTTTAGCTGCATGTAGTGCTTCTATGAGTGCAATCAGTTCTGCTGCTTGTGCGGAGTAATGTGATGGGAGGCGGTATTGCAGTAGTGTCTCATACTCACCGTCTTCTAATCTCACCACTGCCATACCCACGTGTTTCTCTCCCGTGTCCATGTCAATTGATGCTGACCCGTCTACAAAGTACACTTCCTCCTCGCTCAGAGCATTCTCGCTCACCACTGTGTCCTCCCCTCTTTCTCCTGTGTAAGTTGCACAATCGTGTTCCTGCATGTCCTCTAGTGTGTACGCTTCTGTAATGAATGTTGCTGGGTTCACTGTCTTGCATCTCACCACATGGATATTGGCGCTGGACAATATTATCTCATAGGCGGTTGCCCGCTGTGTTGTCAGTGTGCTTTTTGACCTCTCAAGTATTGCAAATAATGAATGTTCCACAAACAATGTCACAGGGCATCCCATTACTATTGTGGCACTTTTCTCAATTGCGAACGCGGCTGCAGCGAGTGATTGCTCGCACACGAAATGTCCTTGCATCACAGCATCTAAAGTGCCACTATAGTAAGCCAAAGGCTTGTGTCCTAGGGACGTTTTCTGTGTCAGTACAGCTGTCATGAGTGTTCCCTTGCAGTGTGAGAACAGGTAAAACTCGCGTCCATAATCAGGATTTGCTAGTACTGGAGCGCTTGAAATTAACTCTCTTAATGATTTAAAGGAGGCGCTCTTTTCTTCTGACCATTCTATTTTCTTGTTCTCCTGTTGTGCCTCCTTGAGTGCTTGTAGTAGGGGTCTGGTGTATGCTGCATAATCTAATATCCATGCTTGGCAATAGTTGCACATTCCCAGGAATTTCTGCATGTCTTTCACTGTTGTGGGTTCTCCTACTGATGTTATTGCTTCTACCCTGTCGGGGATTATTCTTTTTCCATCTTTTGATATTAGCTGTCCCAAGTATAGAACCTCTATCAAACAGTACTGTAGCTTTCCCTTGTCTACTTTGTACCCCTTATTGGCCAATAGAGTCAGGAGTGTTATTGAATCTTTTCTGCATGCTTCTTCGTCTTGTGCACAGACAAGTAAATCGTCTACGTACTGAATGATTGTACTCTCAACTGATAGGTTTCCCAAGTCTTCATGTAATATGCGGTTGAATATGCTCGGGCTCTCACAGTATCCCTGCGGTAATCTGCAGTGTTCATAGCCCTTTCCCCCTAGTGTGAATGCTCTCAGGTATCTACTCTCTTCAGCCAGGGGGATGGAGAAAAACACGTTTTTCAAGTCGACCACCGTGAAATGTGATGCCGTTTTTGGGATGCTGCATAATATTGATGCAGGGTTCGGGACCAAAGGGAACTCTTTCTGAATTACATCATTTAGGGGGCGTAAATCCTGTATCATTCTCCAAGACCCTCCCTTTGCTTTTTTGATTGGGTAAATACATGTGTTACATGGGGAGTTTGAAGGCACTATTATCCCTTGTGCTAGTAGTGCATTTATTGTCTCTTTTATCCCTTCTTCAGCTTCACGGGACAATGGATACTGTTTCACTCGGGGTAGAATTGCTCCTTGTTTTAGTTTTATTATCACAGGTTGTACTCCATGCAACAGCCCTACATCATGGGGGCCTGTTGTCCACAAATTATTTGGTACGAGCCTCATGTCATCATCGAAGAATGATGGCAGTGCTCCTACCACTGCCATCAGCTGAACAGGGATTTCCCTGGCTTGAATCAAAATGTCACAGGGCATCGCTATTTGCATTACTATCTCACCATCCCCCTCTGCATCTGAGAAGAGATCCTCATCTGTTAAGTCTCTTAGGGCGATATTGGCATTTGTACACAGTACTGTACGCCACTCACATCCTTCTATATCTATTCCAATCACAGAAATCCTTTTCGCCGATATCTGTACAGCATGCAAATCTAATGATACCACTCATCCTGGTGCTGTGTCAGGGCACACTATTGGGCGGAAGAGGAACTCCGCTGGAATCCTCCAATCCATTCTTCTCAGCTCTGGAATTATGAGGGCCAATGTCTTTAGCCCTTCAATAAACATTTCCTCGTTTTCCGGCAAACCTCGTATTTCTTGTGTGGTTGTGTGAGCCTGTACTACCAACATTACACGTAATGGGCATATTCCAGGTGTTGAACACACTATACCTCTCTCAGTGAAGGATATGGTCATGTTGAGTTTACCCAGGAGATCCCTCCCTAATAAATTTATTGATGAGTGTTCATAATAGAGTAAGGGTGTCTTTACAGTTTTGCCCCCCACTGTTCCATCCAATGCTTCTGTGTAAGGAACTTCAATTACAGTTCCAGAGAATCCCTGCGTCTCTAACTTCCGGTTAGATAACGGGAACCGGCCCTCTCTAATGCATGACTTCTCCGCTCCCGAATCCACCATGAATATGAACTGCTTGTCTCCTATCTGCGCCCCTACCAATGGTTCCTCTGATGCATCGTAGGTGGTAGATAGAACTGGACACGCAAGTGTTCTCTGTGGGTTGTCCTATGCGGGGTGTCTCATTGCCCCCCCCCCCCCCTGATTGAAGACGCTCCCTGAAACCACTGACACGCCACTATAGGGGGCTGGTGCGGGGGCCCCATTTGCTGTTGTCGCAAAAGGGTTGCCTGGCGTGTACTGCATATTGTCATTGTTTTGTGGGTGGTTCTGTGTTCTATACTGATGCCCCTGTTGCTCATTGTGCCCCTGGCCTGCGTTTCTTTGTTGTTGTTGTCGTCCCATTGGGAGACCATATGGGCTCCCCGGATGGGGATGGCCATAATGTTCTGCCTCTTGGAACCCGTTGTTGGGTCTCCTTCTGCACTCCCTAGAGTAATGCCCCCATCTTCCGCAGTTCCAACAACTCCCTTGTGCACCTCTAGGACCCTGCCATCCATTTCCTCCCATTCCCCCTTACCCTGGTCCACCTCCTCTTCGGCCCCTGTACCCACCTCGTCCCCCTCGAGGGGCCCACTCTTGCCACTGCGGACCTCCGCCTTGCTCCTGCTCGTTCCACTGCCGCTGTCCTGCTCCAGCCCAATTAGTTGCCATCCTTCCTTGTATTGCTACCAGCCCCTCCTCCTCCTCATCTCTCTCCCTGCTGTGTGGGAGCGCGGCTACTGCTGCTGCGACCTTCACCAACTTTGTCTGCACTAGTTTTGCTTCGTCTGCCAATCTTTTCTGCGCCACCTCCTTCTCCCTTTCTTTTATTCCCTTACAGTGGTGCACTATTATGCTTTGAATCTCAGGCCATCCTTTCCCTTCAATACCTGCTATCTTGTCGAGCGCCTTTTGCACCTCTTTTGGGAGCCCTCTTTTTATAATGAAGTAAAATAAAGATGTCGATTGATACCAGGGCGTACCCTTTTCTGCTCTCCACATCTCTTGGACCCGAAAAATGTAATCCATAGCATCTTCCCCGTCATTCATTGTACACTGCATTACTGACTGTAAGTCTGGGGTATCTGGAAATGTTTCCCGCAAAGCATCCCACACCCTCGCACGTACTGTGTTAAAGGAAGCCCCATCATGGCGATCGCAGTCTAATGTTACTCCTGGGAAACCAGCCTTTACCCATACTCTATCAGCCTGTTCCCCCACTGCTGATACAAGCAAGCTCTTCACATCTCCTATTGCTAGGGGTACCCCGGCAGTGTGTTTCTCAAAGGCGTATATCCACTTACTGGCCCCTCCCGATAACGGGGGCAATAACTTTAATAAATTGGCCTTGTCCATCTGAGCCCATGGGATGTAGTTCGGCATCCCTCCTCCCCTATGAATCAGCGGGAGCTGTAACTTTCCTTTCATCGTGATATCTGTACCCGTCTTCACTCCTGATGTTCCCAATGATGCCATTTTCCCCACCCTGTTTCTCAATCGCCCCGTCCACTCATCATCCAGTGTTCTCATTGAACATGCACCATCTAACCCTTCACTTCCCCCTCCCAGTGCCATGCTCAACCTGTCGCTTTCCTCCAAATCGTCCCTTATATCACATAGTAGTTCTTCCCTGTCCCCTATAGGCCTTGCTTCATTGTCAGTACATCCCTCTCTTGTCCCTAGTTCAATTATTCGTGTTGGTTCTTCCTGAATTCTGAATAGTATCTCACCTTTTTTCCACCCGTCTTCAAGTGTTCTACTCTCGCTCGGGGCTCTAGACGTGTGCTCTGATCTCGCTGCATTAAGTGCTGTTCGCTCACATATGCCTTTTAACCTCGAGAGCTCATCTTTGGCTATTGAGAGTCTTGACTCCAGATCGTCTGTTAGCTTTTCTATGTCCACCCTTTGTGTACTTACCTGGGCTCGCTCCCTAGTACTCTCGTATGACGGGGGTGCCGTTGGCCTTTGGGGTGTAGTAGTTGTCGGGGGAGGCACATAAGTGGGGTCACTGTACCCCTCTGCGGGCACAGGCTTGTTCAATATCGGGTACAAATTTATTACCTCTATTGGTGGCTCTGCATTTGGCAATTCTTTAGCATCTTTCTGTATCATTAGTGGATTGTCAGTGGTAGATGGTAGGTCAGGATTTAATTCTGGTGCTTTAGGCGGTGGTATCTCTTCAAACAACCTCCAGAGATCTAGTATTTCTCTCCTATTATGCAACTGCTTCCACTTGTATTTCAAACAAATGCATGTGGCTACCATATCCAGGACACTTTTGTCAAACGACCCCCCCCCTCGGGCCATATCTGGGGCAATCCCTCTCCCTTCAACTCTGTGATCCATTGGTCATGATATTTCTTAATTCACTCCGCGTGCCCCGGTAGGTTCTTACAAATATGTGATAAGGGTGTTTCTGCCCCCATACTTTGTGCCCTCCTGGTACTTGTGTGTCTCAAAATTACAATGTAAACGTATCACCATGTGAGTTTTCGTCTTCTATTTCTCATTCAATAATGGGCGCCTTTGTGTTCTTCCCCCTGCCTGCACACCACAAGAATGGCTGTATGCAGTCTCTATTCTATTCTCTTTGGGGGGCACATACAAGAGCAAACCATCAGTGATCTCGACAATGTTAACCCAGAAATCAAAAAGGTACACATTCACTTCACCTTATTATTTTTGTCTTCATGAAGCTTTGTCCGGCCACACTTACCATGACCATTCAATGGCTATACATTTATGACCATTTTTACACACCCACAACACCAAATTGTCTCATGACGCATACGATGTGCGCACACCTCTCTGTAACACTCCATTCACAATTCAATTTGCCCTCCCTTTCCTCCCTGGCCGGCTGTCCCTGTCCGTCTTATTCAGATATATGTATGCACATATATATATTTATACGTTTGATCTTCACTCTTACAGTAGAACTCTGTCTCTTACTTTATCTCTATGGTTTTGTACTAATCTCACTTTTATTTTTCCCCCAACCCTAAAGAAAAGAATAGAAAGAATAGCAGTCACTAATATATTCTCTGTGTCCCCCTTTGCCAGACACTTTTATCTTATTATCCACTTCTTCTTATATTCCCAGTACTAGTCAAGATAGCACTATGCGGCGCCGCCTTCCACCCCCTCTCGGAGCTAGGTTCCCGTCACTTTTGTCTCTTATTCACCTCTTAATCCTAATGGCCATATGCAGAGAAAAAGCAAAGAAAGTCTAAGATGGTCCTTAGACCTACGTGCCCCCCTTTCTACCCCTCCTCGTTCCCTGTCCTAAATTTCCTCCTCCACTCCCTTTATGATCGCTCGCACTCAATACTCACGTGCCCGTCTTGAACCGATAGTCTCCGAAACTGGGTCCGTCCAGGCAGTGTTGCCGTCCGCTCAACAGTCAGCCCCGGCTCCGGCGAGCGGTACTCAAAGGGGATTTTTCAACCGGGATCCCGTACCCTCTTTCTGTTGAGTGCGCACTTCTGAGCGTACCGGTCTCCGTTGGCGGGCAGCCTCCCGGAGCCGGCGCACCGTGCGTATCCCTTTTCGACCGGAGATTTTCGTGCCAAAAGGGGACGGTAGTGATAGGTTAGGAAAAAATAATAATAATCACGCTTTCGGGGTCACCACTGAAGGCAAGCGTCCCCAACCAGCATGATCCGCCCCGCAATGAGAGACGATGAAGGACTCTCCAAAGTTGGGAATAAAGCCAAGATAGAGTGCGGGTGAGCTTAAATGGGAGTTTATCAATCAGAATAGGGCATGCAAAGAACTCTGCAAACTCCGAGAGCGCTCTGTCTGACAATAGCAAAGACAGGCGTATATATTTACAAAACACGTCATCAGAACCTACATACTATAAGGGGCACAAGTTCAATGGGACTGGGTGGTGATGACTAGCTATAGGCGCTGCTGCGATGTGGTTGGCCTTGGCTGGAGGACGTCACTGGTCAGCCTCGTGGGTTGGGCTGGGCCTGGCGGGTCGGCTGAGTTCATCCGGGCGGTGTTGTTGTGCCATTGTGGCCAGTGTCAGAGATGAATGTCTTTTCCTGACTTATTTGCCCTAGGCCATGCACACCGCAGTCATTCAGTTATTGCAATATTATCTTCTTTAGTAAATCTTTCAATAGGTTATACTACAGGTTAATGCAACACAGGAGGAATGCACCTTGTGAGGGGTCTGACGGTCATTCATCAGTGCATGGTTACCAGTGTCGTGTTGACCGGTACCATAGGTCGAGGGGCTAAGTCTCAGGGCATGGGACGGGCGGTACATGCCTCTGTCTTAGAAGTCGTTATGAATGGGCTGCTGTATGTTGCCACAGTATTGGGTATCCTAATTGCACCGGGCCATAAGTCTAAGGTGATCCGGTGGGTTGTGGGGTTTAAGAGGGGGCGCCTTTGGATTTGTGTATTCAGGCAGAGGTTTACTGCTATGCTGTAAATAATGCAGGTGGCGGGCCGTGGCCTTGGGTGCTGCAGAGGGGACTACAAATCTTTGAAGCGTCTCCAGCCTGGTTGGGGGAGGTGGAGCAGCGCGGCGCGGGCCTCTGCTCTCTTGTTTGGCAGTCTTCGCAGGGTGGGAGGGGAAATGGCCTTGCACATATTCAAAAAGGCATCTTACTCGTGTGTTGCTGACTTTAGGTACAAACATTTGAACACTCTATAATACTCATTTGGATCACTCGAAAGCATACATTTCAACTTTGCTAAATGTCTTTTCAAATATAGCCAGTCTGAGCACCTTATTTGTACACTAAGTTTTAACTACAGCATTTAGTTATATGCATATACATTTGCAGTAAGTGAGGTAGTAGTGTGGTTGGTGGAGCACAAAGAAAGAGACCCGCCACCGTGCGTGGCGGTAGTGGCACATAGGGGCTTAGACATACACACATGACGGGTGCATTCATTCTTGCGCGTCCTTCACATGAGCCCTCTGTATGATTACACTTGTCTTCCCTTGTACTCTGGCAGCATTAATTCGGTTATGGCGCGGGACCGTGGAGTGTAAGCTTTTCACTGATACATATAACAAATAGTCCCCCGGAACGCTTTTTATTATTTTCACACAACTGCAGGGGTGTGGGTCCTTCATTGCTGGTGTCATGTGAACATGCATTCTACCATAATTACACATTTTTACAGGTTTCTTTAATAGAAGAAGTTTTGTGAAGAGAATGCGCCTATTGCAAGTAGTTTTGGCATTAGTATTTGGGGACTTTTCTGCTTTCATCCGATGACCATTTTACAGTTCTCTCCATCACCCAGGCCTCGCTGGCCGGGTCATGCTGGGAGCAGTGATACACGGCGGAAGGTGAAATGTTAGTGTTAGTCCTACGCTAGCTCGTGCCCGTCTTGTTCGTGGGAACGGGCTCACAGCGGATCTGCCAGGGAGCTGCGGCAACAGTGATAATTGAAACTCTCCGAGGGTGGGGGCCGCGCTACAGTGCGCTGAGCTCACACCATCTTTATTAGACAAAATGGTTTCTGAGGCCTAGCTAAATTCAATACGTGTGGGCAATGTCTCCAGCAGGTGAGCCCTCCACCACCTGGGCCCTGGTGGTATGAGGGGACGCCCAATGAGCCATGGCCCTCACCTGGGGAAGGGATGTAGGCTAGGGGGGTCTTTTGGACCAGCCCTCCCCTACAACTGCCTGCTGGTCCCTAGTCCTAGTGACCCCCATCTGCTACTGAGAGAAGAAATCAAGTGTTTTACTTACTTGTAAAGAGTTGGTGGGTAACTGTAATTCTCAGAGTGAACAGTTACAAAGGTTCTTACTGATCTTGAATGTGTGATGCACTATTATTAAAAGTATGGTTAACATCTTTTCTTCCTTAGCCACTGTTTTACCAGTCTAAAAGAAAGTAGATGTAAAAGTATTTTACTCTCCTGTGATTAGGTTGTGCCCCTTTACAAAAGTAATGTTGGTTTCACCAGATTATTCCTGTAGGGTAATTGTACGGGTGTCCTCCAACTGTTGGTATCACCAGGTTAGTCCTGCTAGGATAACTGTACGAGTGTCTCCCAACTGGGTCTTGCTTCCCCTGACTTGCTGCTAGCCTGTCCTTAATAAGTCTACATTAGGTTGTTGCCTACCTAGAATAATTATTCAGTAAAGTGTGACATTGGGTTTTACTTTCCCCTTCACTGTGAAGTTAAAGTATGTGGGTTTTACTTACCTTGTGTTAGCTGTGTGCCATCCAAAACTCAGGTGGTACAGCCTTATACTAAAAGTGGAGTCTTGTACTGCCTCAGTAGAATGGTTTTGCTAGGCCTTTAATTGGACTTCAGAAAAACTGTCCTAACACGGTCCCAACCAACACATCTGGCCACAAATACTGTCAAAACTGACATTTCTTCCCGCAGGAGTTATGCTAGCCCACCAGACCCCCTAAGTCTGCCTGCCCAACAATTCCTCTACAAACAGTAATCAAGCTGGCAAACCCAAGGGGAAAGGGACTGTGGAGAAAATAACAAACGTAGAAATCTTCTACTGCTTGTCCCTCCTTGTTCTCTTAACGACTGGAATCTTCAGTAGAAGACCTATCGAAAAATAACAGATTACTAACTTACTGTTGCTATTTCTTTTATTTCTGTAACTATTTCTTATTGAATCTATCTTAATATTACTAATAATTACTTACTGTTACTATTTTTTATTTCTGTTAGTATTTCTTATTGAATCTATCTTAATATCTGTAACCCCCTCAGTACCTGCTGCCTAAGCTTATATTGCTGTTAGGCTTGTAAATATCTCTTAAACTGCTACTACTCCGGAAATGCTTTTGAGGCTGAGACTGCTCTGTAATTCAGCTTCTCCTAAGCTTCTTGCAGTTGTATCTTACTTGAGTTTTCTTTTCTTTTTAAAATAAACAACAATGACTTATTTACAGATTAACCACTTCACTTCTTTCATTGGTTAAATTGTTAAATTCTCTGATGTTGACACGTAATTCAGTTCATAGCAATCTTTAGACTGACTTTAGTTTCGTGTAAGTATACTAGAAATTTGTCAGCGGCTGCCAGTTAAAAACGAACAACTAGGGGATGACTCCTCTCATAACTTTTAATGTGTGCCCAGCTGTGAATTGTTGGCAGATTATACATTTCACTATAATAACTGCAAAAGTGCTCGGTTAAGTTCGGTATGAACCAGTCTTCCGCGAGTGTTGCTGCTAGATTCTCTTTTGTCATGTCTTTTGTGCGAACCTCCGATTAGTACGTTGAAAGAAAAGCTTCAGTTGATTGCCAGTGCGAACGTATGATATTCTTTGGAGACACGCACGCGACGCACGTGATGTGTGTGGTTGCCTTCCTTTAGTGCGCACGGAACTCGGCTCCCTTACACATAGGATTGAAATGAAAAATCAATCGAAGCCTAAAAACAGCTAATATTAGTTATATTAGTTCTACAATCTTGACGCAACAGTCGTGCCACGCATAAATGTTAATAAGGAAAAGGAAATACACGCGCAACAAACTTTAAAAAAAAAATACTTAAACACTCGCTATGAAATGGAAAAGATATCTTCTCAAAAATTACTTTAAAAAATCCATAGACTTTTTAAACTGGCACATAGTTCATTAGTTCAGTTGCATTTAGATTGTAAACATTTTAGCACTTAGCTCAGTCTTTAGTACAGCTTTTATTCTCTCAGCAGACAGGACTCCTTCTCAAGATAGCATTTCATAGATAATCTCACCAAGGTTCACTCATGAATCTTCTTCACGTAGAAATTGAATAAACTCTTCCTCAATAATAATCTCTACAATTTGGGGTTAAAATATTCTAATTTCTCAGGAACTTCAAAGACTCTTGACCTACTTGGTTAAAAACTTTCATGAAAGGCAGTTTAGAATTCTAAGAATTCCAAGTTACATCATAATCAACATTAACCAATCACTGCTGGACATTCGCCCCTCCAGTTTGGTTTGGGACAGCAAAAGCTTCCTGAGAAGAAACATTAAGGAAACCTTTACCAAACCAACACAAACACTCAGCTTCTACCTAAATCATTCTACTAATCTTCCTTCCTACACTTCCAGAGATAATGCTGAAAGCGCAGACTGTAACATGGACCCCTGACAACCCTGAAATTATGGGAGACTGACACCTACCACTGCTTTGTCTGGAAAAACTGAGGCTTTGCCCCCTGGAAAGGTCTTATTATGAATAGCAAATCCGGCCCTGAGAGGGCAGGAAAAATGGCAGAATACAAGATGGTCAAAGGTGAGGGAGAAATCTAGTGGCAGTGACATTTTAGAGTAGATCATACTCTAAATGGATTATGCAGTAAAATGCAAGTGCATGCAAGAATATTAAAAAAAAAATAGTTGAAAAATATCCACTGCCACCAGCCTGTTTTAGGCACATAATGCAAGTAACTACAAAGTTACCAAAAACCGAGATAGTGTCACACAGTATCCCTACAGCATCTCACTGTGAGGTGAAGTATGCAGTGTTAAAACAAGGAGTTTCACAATGGGTAACAAAGTTCCCCTGCACTGATAGCCATAGGGGCTGATCAGTGCCCCTAAAACAGATAGTTTAGTAAGGTAAGTGAGGTAAAAACGCTTCCCTAGGGAATCGCCCTGGGGCGCCCGAAATGCCCCCCGCCCACCTGTGTTACCTCCCATTCATCCCTACCTCACTGCGCCAAACTTGGCCGAACATGCTGGCAGCCACTAAACTTAGTGAGAGCCTGGGACTGGGCCCGCAGACACAAAGGCATCCCGGGGGGCCGGAGCACATTTTCTCCAATTTTCCTTAACCCAGCCTTCTCCCCGGGCTTCTGCCCAACAAACTTTGGGAATAGGGTGGCGGGAGGCCTCGAATCGCTGGGGCAGCTCTTTCAGGAGGGCGCACCGCGCACCTTTGAACAATGCAAGATAACCTTCCAACTTGCAGACACTGACAGGTTCACATATGCCCAAATGCGGCACTAGTGCATCGCTCCCCCCTCCCCCCTAACACCCTCCCAGACACGAACTCAGCAGCAACACGAGCTCCCGCTACTGCTGGAGCTCACTGCAAATAACCTGCCAGCCCGAGGTAAGCTCTCGGCGCTATATAAACTACTGGAGGATGATACCTCCCTCATTAAGCCCTCATACATGTCCCAATGGGAGGCAGACCTGGGACATGCCATGGAGGACCAAACCTGGGTGGACATCTGGTCGAACATGCACAGTCTCCTCCTACATCACCAATCTGGAATGCGCCCACAAACTGCTCCTACGCTGGTACTTCCCCCACCCCCTCCTCTCCGCCTCCACCACTTCCAGCGGGCACTGGACCCGCACTGCGGGCGCCTTTGCGGCCTTCCAGGATCCTATTTCCACATGTGGTGGACGTGTCCTAAGGTATGAGAATTTTGGTCCCAATGCCTCACCGCAATAAAAGATATCACCCAAGTGGCTATCCCACTGGCCCCCGAAAATGTCGTCCTGGGGATCCCAGTCCCAGGCTCCTACCCAAGAACAGGAAGGAGGACAGCCCTTATAACCCAACTCCTGCTGGCGGCCAAAATTACAGTGGCACGCACCTGGAAATCCACTGAAGGCCCCCTGATGACTCTCTGGTGGATTAAGCTTTGCGAGATACTGATAGCCGTAAAGGTCACGGCGGCCAAGGCGGGCTTTCTCAATCGCTTTACGAACATTTGGGTGCCTCTGCTAGACTGACAATAACTATCCAGCCCTGACTTATAAGCCACGACTAATTGCAAGAGCCCGCACTTAACCAGCGAGCATCCATCACTTGACCCGGCCCAATGAGACTGGGAGCCAGTAAATGTTGATGTATATGTTCACCTGTGTGCTGATTTATAGATAAACACTTTTTTTAAAAAAAAAGGCTACCCTTACCTCCAAGTCTGGACCGCTTAAAAACAACAAAAGGAGATGTATATGGAGGGAAAGCAGCACAAAATAATGTGCCTAACACTCTGCATGAGTAGACGCGTTTACCTAAAGTCTTCCTCTCCATTTAGCTATCCACGACAAGTTTATGGATTTTTCATTTGATGGGAAAGCCTGGTTTTACCCTTCCACAGAAGAGGTAATTTAAACCTACAAGACTGGTGCAGTTACTGTAAAATCCCTAAGCACCATTTTGCTACTGCTAAGTCAGGGTACCGGCTCTCTGGCTTTCATGGCCTTTAAAGCCATGCAGCTAGCTAATTCATAGTCTTCCTCCTCAGCAGGGGACTTCCTTCAAAAAAACTGTATATGGAACCAAATCCCTCAGTATCCTCTTCCTACAACTATAACATTTCAATCCCATGTGGAAGGAAGGCTTTCCACCTTTTTATAAAGCCTGGACAAATCGCACGAGACTCCTGGGTGCATAAAATACTTGGAGAGGTTTACTCTGAATATTCATCAATCTCCTCGGGTTCCAGAGGTCATCACCAGAATTGATGCAAGAGATTCAAATTTCAGCAGAGATGCCATAGATGTAATACCACAAATAGGCTCTGCCTTTTGTTCTCATTTACTTCACTGTGCTCCAGAAAACGGGAGGAATCTGACCCATTATAGACTTCTCAGAACGCAGAGTTCTTACCCTTGAAAAACGTGCACGTGACTACACAGCAAAAGAGTCTAGAGGCCCTTCAGCTGAGAGATTGACTAAGATCAGTGGGTCTTCAAGACTCCTATTTTAGAGTTACAAATAAAAGGGAGCATCACCAATTCCTCAGGCTATCATTGGACTGTGTGGCTGCAGCCCATCTTGTTTGGGGAAGTTCTGTATGGTTCCCCCTTCCCTTAGCATTGGCCACCTGCATGATGGCTCACATTTGCAGGGTGTTTCTAGTGGCTCCTTACTGGCACTGTCCAACATAGTTCTAGGAACTATTCTCTTGAAGGGCAGGTTTGTTTCTCCCCAAGACTCAGAACCTGCATTCCATTGCTGACCACCCACATCTGCTTCATGAAGAACTAGCCTACTCCAGATTGGGTATATCTGAAGTAAACATTGACATGATTTCTGCTGCAAAGACAGATTCAACAAGAAGTCAGAAGAAAAACAAATGGATTGAATGTTGCCTTTTGCAAACATTACTCTTGGTGCTTCTTTAGACAATGTTAATTCTTTGTCTTACCTCGCATGAACAGTCTTCAAGATGTAGTCCTGCAAGCACTGCCTTTTCGGCTATTGCAGCTTACCTTAACTCTCCCAAAGTTACTTTGTTTGTTTATTGAATTTGTAGTGCGCACCGGACCCGAAGGTAGCAGGGCGCAGCAAGGATATGCAAAGCTTACAAAATTACATAATGGTAAACAGTATACATTGATAAGTGAGATACAGAGTAGAGCTGAGAATGTGTCGTTACAAGATTTCAGCCAAGTTATTTACATTGTAATGTGCAGAAGTATACAGTGTTATGCGTATGAGGTAAAAGTACAGGGAGATTTATATACATAATAATATACAGAAGTTTACACTCTAGGGGAGGAGTGCCATGTAGTACTGAGTTAAAAGGGATTAGTCTTCGGATAGATTAAGGTGGGTGATGAGGTTATTTCACCTTAAAGAACAAGGATCTTAGGGCGCACTTCAGCATTCTCCTCCACTTGTACCCTCCTTCAGATTCCCCAGTTATGATCCTAACGCAGTTTTGGCTGCCATTATGAGTAAATCATTTGAGCCTTTAGTCTCTTGCGACTTGGAACAGTTAAACTTGTGAGACTGCAATACTATTACCTTAGCTAAGATAGGTAAGGTCCAAGTTGTTTCCACAGAGTATCGTTGATCATCTTGCATATGGATAAAGTAGTTGTATGCACTATTCTGTCGGTCCTTCCTGAAGAATGTTTCTGACTTGCCTTTAAATCGGGACATTGTTTTCAGTCTAACATTCCAGACCTCACTCTTCCTCAGCAGAGGGTTTGCACAATCTCCATGTGGTAAAAACTCTTTAGGTCAGACCTAAATCATTCAGATGATAAAACTATCATTTTGTAATTGATATAGGTCTTTCTCCAAGAAACAAAGCAGTCAACCATCTCTAGATGATACTAGCCTCCATATTCAAATTATCTAATCTTCAGGTTCCTCAAAGGATTCATTCTCATTACAGCTAAGCAAAGGCCCGAATCTAGTCCTTGCAAAGACCTGATATTGGGGTTGCCACCTTTGCCGCTCCATTACTCATTTGATACTCTTACAAGAAGGATACTTGCTTTGGCTAGCCGATTTTGTACAATATATTTGCTTGAAAATTACTGGGTGTATGCTTTCATAGCTTCTCGTTGTTTGTGTTTGGACAGTCTGGTTTCCCAACAATTTGGAAAGGAGGGGAGAGTAAGGAAAAATTACCTTCATTTTAATTTGGTACTTTTAAACCTTGATCTCTCCTTAACAATGCCCTCCGATTCATTCCCTCGAAACATATTCTGTCTGACCACTGCAGAGGAAAACTGGCATAGCTGGGAGGTGGCTGGTTGGGACACATGGGAGTGGGCCTGGCACATGGAGGCATACTCCTGCTTGCAGGCTTACTCAACCAGTTGTGAAGGAACTCTCGGGTCCCAGAACGTCTTTCCTGCAGGAGAAGACGAGGAATCCTCTAGACCCCCTAAGCTCGCCCACTCTAATCTTTAAGTTCAGAATTGCAAGGTTGGCAACCCTGGGGGGAAAGGGGAAGTGGATAAAATAACAAATCCGATCCAAACTGTTCATCGCTGAACTCGATGAGTGATCTATGAATAAATGCAGTTGTGTTCACGAATGTCTATCTTTACCTTTTCCCCTCTCTGACTATTATTTCCAACCAAGATTTGAAGATGTACCTCTGATCCTTACCTTCCTGCTGAAAGGCCTTTCAAATAGCCCTTGCTACTGATTTCTTGAAAGATCTGAGTTTATAGTGCAGTGTTTCTTGCTTTTGATCCAGTTCTAACTTCTCAGAGTTCTTGTGGAATTATTTGGCTATTTTTCTGAGGAAACGTGTCTTCTCTTCCTTCTGCTAAAAACTATAACACCCAATTAATTGTGCACATAACTCACTTGTGCAGTTGAACTTAAATTTTCTTCTTGCAAATGTTTATTCTGAACCTAACTCCATCATACAGTTCACTTCTCAATATTCACTTTTTTTTCTTTATATCACTCCTCGCTGTGTGTTAAAGGTTCGCGTTCACTTGCCCAAGAGGAGCAGTGCAGAACCAGCAGTCTGCTTTCTCTCGGGAAACCGATGCATTTAATTACTTTCGAGACGCACCACAGTGAAAGGGATTTGACTGTTTTGTCTTCCGCGCGCATGCGATGCATTGTCATCGCATGTGTGATTTTTATCATACCAACGCTCACTAATTCACCGGCAGAAGAACCATTAACTGTTTAAATACACTGACACTACGGTTTTTATTGCTAAACGTTTACAAATAATTAACTTAGCTTAATAGTTGCTGAAGTCACTCAAGTATCTTCCTTACTCAGATCACGCCTTCAAATAATAAGTCCTTTTTCTTCATTTAACTTTACATTTTCCTTAAAATTGTCTGGAGCTCAAAGTTCTGTGGCCTTCTCATGTTTGCTGAATGAAAGGCAGTTTAGAATGTTAGGAAAGATTCCAATCTACCTCACTGCCGCAGTCCAGCCAATCAGCTCTAAGAATCACCTTCACCATCTTGAGCTGGGGTCACGTCTACCTGCTAAATAAGAGTTCAGGAAAACCAGGCCTTGATTACCATTTCTTGACGTTTGTTTCAGATTCCAACCTTTAATTCCTGCAACTCCCCATCCCTCCATTACACCTCCAAGGTCCCTTCCTAGCCTGCAAACGATAAGAGAACCTGACAAAGATCAAAGGAAAAAGAATACCAGAATCCTTTACTAATCATGCTTGATCAGATTCAGGTAGCAGATGAAGTGCTCGAAACATCTTTGGCATGTAAAGTTCAAGAAAATAGCAGCATATTGTTTAAGTGGAGACCACTCATTGTCAAACTCCTTTTGTGTACATTTAGTTAATGCTGTCGGTTTTCATTAATTAATTTTGTTAGGAAAGATTCTTTTTGCTACGTTCCTCCCATAGACTACTATGGGACACACTGTTTGCTAAAGTGAAGTGTGGTTAGGATACTTTGTTCATTTATAACTTTCTTTTGTAATTTTGGGTTGCAAATAGTGTCGGCGTGTTTTTGAACTTCTCCAGCATGGGATCTTTCATGGATTAATATGCTGTGAATATTTCCCCTTGTCCTATCAACGTTCTTTTTGGGTGCTTTTGGCCACACCAATAGAACGTCTGATATAAATAGCCCCACCCTGCGGCTTTCCTTCAGATTTCAACCGTCTCCAAACTGTTGGAATCACCTCCTGTGTTTCTTCGTGTTTGCACATGCTTTTGGTTTGTGGGCTAGGATGTCTTCGGTAGCCCAGAAGAAGTCTCTTTCGGCCTTGTGCTACCTGTGGCCTCAAGAAGGCGTACGAAGGGGATGGCCATATGGGCTGTCTGTCTCTACCCCCATCACTCAGCGGATGCCTGCGAGATATGCCAGGGGTTTTCGAAGAAGACCTTGAAAGACCGTAATCAACGGCTCATATGCTAGCTTAATGAGGGCACTTACCCGGCTTCTGAGGTGGGTTTGGCCCAGGGGAGCCAGTCTTCAGGGAGAGCGGAGAAGGCCTCGGAGCATCGCTGAGCGTGTCAGCAGAACCCTTGTTACATCTTGCACAAGGAGGCCTGGCGTTGTCATCCGTTAAGGTGCATTTAGCAGCGATTTTTAGGTTCAAGAGAAATCGCAATACTGCGTCTGTTTAGTAATCGTTTTGGTGAAACATTTTCTGAAAGGGTCATTTCAGACATTTCCCCTGTAGAAGAGGTTTGCACCGGTGTGGAACCTCAATATAGTGGTTTCGGCTTTGCTGAAACTTCCTTTTGAACCCATGTCGACGGCTTCTTTGAAGTTCCTCTCGTAGAAGGTGGCTTTTCTATTGGCGATTACCTCGGCCAGGCGGGTGTCGGAATCGCAGGCACTGGTCATTGACCCACCTTAACTAAGGTTTATGAAGGGCAAGGTTTTCCTGGCTATAAACCCGCACTTTATCCCGAAAGTGCCATCAGCCGTTCACAAACTTGCCTCTATTGCATTACCCTTGTTCTCTGCTCATACATCCACGCCAGCAGAGAAGGCCCTGCATTCTCTGGACGTTAAGAGGGCACTAAAGTTTTATCTGAATCATACACAGGAAGTCAAAGCAGCTTTGTGGTATTTGGGCCCTCCAACAGGGGGCAGTCTATTTCCAAACAAGGACTTTCCTGTTGGGTTTCCTCTACAATTTAATTTTGTCACATAAAAGCTGTCAAGCCTTTGAGGGGGTGCTCCAAAGGCTCATTCTACGCGGTAGACTTAGTCGGCGGCGCTGTGGTCTGGAATACCGCTGGTGGGCATTTGCTAGGCAGCCTCCTGGGCAGTGCTGCATACCTTCACCAGGCATTACTGTCTGGGGCAGCAACATGTGGAAGATGTGCAGGTGGAGCGAGCGGTCCTCCAACGCCCGTTTCAGTAAGGTAGGACCTGCAGCTTTGGGGATTTCTATTTTGCTCCATCACTTGCTGGGTTTGTTGTCTCATGTATGTGATAAAATGGTAATTGTTGGTTTGCCTGTGACACACCGCCACACATTAGTTTTAGTGCTATGTAATCTATTCACAGCATGTGAATCCATGAAAGATCCAATGCTGGAGAAGGGAGTAGTTTCTTATCTGTACTTCCATTTCTCCAGCGTTGGTATCTTTCATGGATTCACATGAACCCACCCCTGCAGGCAAACCTGGGTTCGTGTTCCCTCTACTTTGGAGGCTAAAATGTGAAGGGAAGCCGCAGGGGCGGGGCTATTTATCACACGTCCTATTAGTGTGGCCTAAAGCACCCAAAAAGAACGTCGATAGGACACTAAAGTGTCGGAAGTTTTCCATTGGAAAACGCTAAGTTAAAGTTACTGAGGTTTCCCAGCCTGACAACGGGGAAATATTCACAGCATGTGAATCCATGAAAGATACGAACGCTGGAGAAATGGAGTTACAGGTAAGACACTACTCCCTTTTTCCTCGTGCACTTTTGCAATTACCGCAAATGGCTACTGAAAGTGGCTAGCACTCTTAAGATGTTGGTGCCCTGAGATTTATGCCGGTCTTTCGGCCATATTGTTCTTTGGCCGCCTTCCTGCATGCTCAGGGCCACAATGATCTTATGTGGCGTTCCCTTTGCTAGTGAAAACAACCTATTTCGTGGGCTAAGGGTTGCGCTGTATGTGCAGCTGGATGTGCGGCTGGGACTGTCTGGGTGTGGAACATGAG
The DNA here is from genome assembly GCF_040938575.1 of Ambystoma mexicanum. Taxonomy (NCBI): domain Eukaryota; kingdom Metazoa; phylum Chordata; class Amphibia; order Caudata; family Ambystomatidae; genus Ambystoma; species Ambystoma mexicanum. Next base: position 1,268,045,055 of record NC_090928.1, on the reverse strand, counting down.
TTAAACCAACAGTGGTCCCTGATTGGACCACTGCTGGCTGTTTGAATGGTGCAGATCCTTACCATTGGTGGCCTTGGACTTGCTTCCGTGCCGTGCTGCATTTTGGATAAGAGGAGGACAGCGCAGCCGTTTATTTCAAATCCGCATTGAGGCAATAATCCTGTTTAGAACTGCGAACTGAAGAACCGAAGAAGACTTCTGAAGATGCCCAGCATCTCTTCCTGCGTCTGGCTGGTTGTTGTCCTGCTGGACTATCTATACTCCTACGTCCCGTTCCCTTTCCTCCATACTTATGGGACATCTCTCCATCCTGTGGGACGAGACCGGAGCACTTTGTAAAAAGCATCCACATTTTTTCCAAAAATGTGTCCCTCTCTTTCCTGCGCGGGGCCCGGCACGCGGCCGTAACCCCGCCCACCTTGGCTCCGCCCCGCGCATTGCCCTTCAGTCCTTTTCTCCGCTCAATCGGGGCCGGACGCACTTGTATCCTCGGAAGACTTTCTTCCCTGTTTTCCTCTCTGGCTCTCGCTAGCGTACGTCTTCTAGTCTGTCTGTCTTTTAAATTAGACTTTCCAGACTGTTGTTCGTGTCATCGTCGCTTCGCGAGGGCGGATCCCCATCCTCTTTGTTTAGAGTGTTTGGGTCCGGAACACCGTTGGGACTCCTGTTTTTACTGTGACTCCCTTTCGGTCCGGGCTCTTCAACGTCGGTTGGAACGGTGGGAGGAGGTGTTCCGACGCACTCCATCTCATTTTCAGGCTTTCATCGACGAGAAGAAACGCCTGGTAAGTTATTTACTTTTCAGAGCACCCCGGCCGGGGGATACCTTTCCGGGTTCCTCTCGAGCCGGGAGGGGCGTTGATCGCTCTGTCACCGGGGTTCACCCTGAGGTGCCTGTCGGACCTAATAATTCTACCGGAGTTTTCTCCGAGGGTCTCCGTAAGGGGCCTGTGTACACCGGAGTAACTTCCGAGGCCCCTCCTGTGGGGGCTGTGTGTAGACCCAGTTCTGCTGAGTCACAGGGTACCGGAGCTTGCTCTGAGACCTCTCTTTCGGCTTCCCTCAAAAACAAGACCGGGGTGCGCCCCGAGGCCTTGGCTGGGCTTGTGTTTACCGAACAGATGTTCAAGTCCCGTGCTGATAAGGCCATTACCGGGCCTAGGACCGAGGTCCCTCGTACAGAGGCTAAGGCTACCAACAGTCCTGAGGGGCCAGGCAGGGCCCTGTTGGTGAAAGCGGTTTCTCGCCATTCCCGCTCTTGTGGTGATAACAGATCTGTTGAGGGGGTAAAGAAGCAAGGTTCTTCTTTTACCGGCAGTGCCGAGGTCCTTCCTTTTCGAAGGCTCAGTTGGCGGTTGGTATGTCGCAGAAACATTCCAGGCCTCACAGTACCGGCTCTGCCGAGGTTCCTTATGTTAAGGCTAAAATTAAGACCCCTAATCCATCGACGGGGACCCCTGCCTCCCCTCCTCACGTGCCGCAGTTCCCCTCAGATGAAGACAAAATGGCGGCCGTTCCCACCACGACCATGGCGGCCATTTTAGGTACTACCCCTACAACTACGCCATCGGCCCCTGGTGTAGGGTTCGGTCCTTCGGGTGAACCTAAGGTCACGTGTGCGTATCCTTACCGGCCCGTTTATGATTGGAACACCCGGATGCCTCTTCCACACAATGTTTCGTTGTCTGCCGGGGCGGCCCCTTTGATTTATGTGGATACGTCGGCGGAGGGCCCGGCGTGGCACCCTTCTCCGTTACGTCCCTGGGTTTTTCCACCTCATGAGAGGCCTCCTCAGGTTCCGAAGCAATCTCCTGAGGACGCTTTTTTCGGTAAATTTCAAGCGCTTATGCGCACCGACCCCATGAGGGAGTATTTCAAAAGGCTTTTTAAGGAAATATGTCCACCAGCGCCCCCGGCTCCACCCGTTCCTCTGGTGGTTCCGCCGGCGCCTCCTTTGCCCGTGGTGCCTGCCCCTGCTCTTCCGCCTTTGCCACCGTTGTCCCCAGTGGACAAGGCAGTGCCTGACACGGTTCAGCAGGATCCTGGCCTGTCAGATGACCCTCAAGGCGAGCAGGACAACGAGGACCTTCCCCGCTCTGTTAGAGCTTTTCATGACCGGGTACTGGACATGATGAATTTCTTAGATGTTTTGGTTCCCGAGGCACCTGCTCCACAGGAGGGCGTGCTTTCTGGGGCGTTCACCCTGTCTCGTTTGGAGCATACCAGCCTTTTCCTGGAGAAGGATGTTTTGGCCGAGGTCCGAAGAGTCTGGGAGAAGCCACACTCAGTACTTTTCGTCAATAAAAAGATTGACGTGAGGTACAGGCTACACTCTTCGGAGGAAGTGGCCTTGTCGTCTTGTCCACCTCCAACCTCCACAGTGGTGGCTGTGGCCACGTTGCAGTCCAGACCTGCAGCATCCTCTTCCGCGACGGCTACTCAGGTCTTGGGAAGGGAGGACAAGCTCCTGGACTCCCTAGGGAGGAAGATCTTTGCCAATTCGGCCTTGCAGCTCAGGCAGGCCAGTGCCGAATTGATTTTGGCGGGAGCTAACATGCAGATGTGGAAAGGTCTGTCGGAGTTTGAGGAGCACATTCCGGTCGAGAAGTTGGAGGATTTCATAGGAGGCCTTTCCGATGCAGGGTCTTGGCCCAGGATCTCCTGGAGGCTGCGGCTCATCCCGTAGACCCCTCGGCTCGGGGTCTGATGCTTGGGGTTGATACCTCGCGGCAAGCGTGGCTGCATGCCACTAAGTTCTCGAAGGAGGTGCAAGACAAGGTTCTGGACCTTCCATTTGATAAGGAGCTGTTTCACTCTTCTACTGATGTAGAGCTCACCAAAACCAAAGATAGCACTCAGACGGCTAAATCTTGGTCTGTTCTGGTTAAAGCTCCATTCAAGTCTCAAAGGGCGTTGTCGCAAAGTCGACCTTCCTCTGGTTTTAGGGGCTTCCTCGACTGCAAATCTTGCACAGTGGATACTCCTGCGGGGAATAGCGGCTGTAGACAACAGCGTACGTGAGTTTTCTCCCGCTCCTCAGCCTCCTCATCAGTTTCAGGTGGCACCGCCACCGATAAGCCTGCCAAATGAGGGTTTTCCGCGCTCGCACGAGACCCCGGTGGGAGGACGCGTTGCGTCTCATTGGTAGGCATGGCAGGCCATCACAGAAGACAGATGGGTCTTGTCAGTCACTCAAGCGGGTTTTCGCTTACCTTTACACCCTACCCCACCCCTCAACCCTCCTTTTCTGCTGTCGGGCTCACCCTCCCTCGAGGCCGAGGTCCAGAAACTTCTGCACCTCAGAGCTGTGGAACCCATTCCCCTTGGGGAGCGAGGGGAGGACTTCTACTCCCGGCTGTTTACGGTGCCCAAACCCAACCAGGCTGGCCTGCGCACCATCCTAGACCTTTCCCAGTTCAATCTTTTCCTACCCCAAGAGAAATTCAAGATCACGCCCAGCCAGATACGCTCCTCCTTGCAGATGGGCGATTGGCTCAGTGTTGTGGATCTTCAGGACGCGTACATGCATATCCTGATTTGTAACCCACAAAGGAGATATCTCCGCTTCTCTTTGGGAGAGGAGCACTTCCAGTTTCAAGTGCTTCTTTTGGCTCAGCTCGGCGCCGCGTGTCTTCACGAAGATGTCGCTGATTGCGGCCTTACTTCGTCTCCAGGGTATCCATGAGTATCCATATTTGGACGACTGGCTCTTATGCCGGGGTGCGCCCCGAGGCCTTGGTGGGGCTTGGTGCTACCGAACGGATGTTCGAAGCCCGCGCGAGTAAGGCTGTTACCGGACCTGGGTCCGAGGTCCCTCGTACATAGGCTAAAGCTACCAACATTTCTGAGGGTCTTGCAAGGCCTTATCGGTGAAGGTTGTTTCTCACCGTTCCTGCTCTTGCGGCGACACCAGATCTGTTGAGGGGGCAAAGAAGGGAAATTCTTCTTTTACCGGCAGCGCCGAGGTCCTTCCTGAGAAGGCTAATTTGGCGGTTGGTATGTCACAGAAACATTCCGGGCCTCATAGTACCGGCTCTGCCGAGGTTCCTTATGTTAAGGCTAAAGTTAAGACCCCTGATCCATCGACGGGGACCCCTACCTCACTTCCTCACGTGCCGTAGTTCCCCTCAGGTGATGACAAAATGGCACCCGTTCCCGCCACGACCGCGGCGGCCATTTTGACCGCTACCCCTACAGCTGCGCCATCGGCCTCCGGTGTAGGGCTGGTTTCTCGGCCTTGTGCGTGCGCATCCTTATCGGTCAGTTTGACCGGAATGCTCGGATACCCCTTCCGCACAATTTTTTGTTGCCTGCGGGGTGGGTACCTTTGGTTGATCTGTCCATCCAGATATAGGAGTGGGCCATGCTTCATGGCGTCTGGCTGCTTGCAGTGCACATCCCGGGCTAGCTGAATGTCACAGCGGGTGCCCTCAGCCGGCGGACAGTGGTCAGCTACGAGTGGGAGTTGAAGGCGGAGATCCTCTCATGGATGTTCTTGCGTTGGGGTACACTGGAGGTGGACCTCTTCGCTACGGTGGTAAACAAGAAGCTTCCTCGGTATGCCTCCAGAGGGGGGCTGAGAGCATCCTCTCGGGGGGATGCTCTCGAGATTCCATGGCACAACATGAGAGCTTACGCCTTCCCGCCTCTGCCTCTAGTTTCATCGAGCAATTGGGAAGCTGAAGAACTCTGTGAACTGTTCCCTTATGCCCATGCCCCGTGGTGGCCGGCCAGTTTTTGGTTCTCAGAACTTCAACACCTGTCAGTGTTTCTGCTGATCAGGTTACCAGTAACCCCAGATCTTCATCATCAAGGGGAACAGCAGATGTGGCACCCCTCCCCACAATCGCTCAGCTTGGCGGCATGGTGCCTGAGTTCAAGTCTTAGAGCGTTTTAACTTGTCTACGGATAACATGCGTATTATCCAGGCAGCCAGGGAACCCTCGACCAGATCCCAATACAGGAGTAAATGGCTCAGCTTCTGTCGTTGGTGTTTGGAAAAGCGGTTAGATCCAAGGGTGGCTACGATTGACCAGGTGCTGTCCCTCGTGTCCTCCCTAGCAGAGTCGGGTGTTTACGTTCTGTCATGCAGAACTTGCCTTTCCGCGTTTTCTGCTTATCTTGCTAGAGACCAATGCTCTTTCTGAGTAACCCAGTGGTTAAGAGGCATTTTGCAGGCTTGACACTCCTCTACCCTCCGGTTCATAGTCCGCACCAGTTTCAGGACTTAAATGTAGTCCTGACGGCGCTGTGCCATAAACCCTTTGAGCCAATGGCTACAGTTGACCTCAAGTACGTGTCCTGGAAAGTGTCCTTTCTGGTAGCCGTTACGTCAGCGAGGAGAGTGAGTGAGCTCCAGGCATTGTCGGTGGAGCACCCTTTCTTGGTCTTTCACAAGGACAAGGTAGTCCTTCGGACAAACCCAGCTTTCCTACCAAAGGTAGTGACCGAATTCCATCTGAATCAGTTGATTTCCCTTCCGGTCTTTTTTCCGAACCCTGCCTCGGAGGCGGAAAGGGTTCTATACTGCCTGGATGTCCGAAGAGCTCTTAGGTTCTACCCGGACAGGACTTCCGAGCTTCGGAGCTCTTCCCAACTGTTTTTGACCTTTGGTAAGCCTCAGGGCAGGCCGGCATCTAAGGCATCTATTTCCAGATGGATTACCGCCTGTATCACCGTCCAAAAGCTGAAACCTCCTAAAGGTATCCATGTGCACCAGGTGCGAGACCAGGCAGCTGCGGTTGCTTTTCAGAAGTATGTTCGCTAGGAGTCCATCGCTAAAGCGGCTACTTGGGCCTCCCCATATGCTTCCTGTAAGCATTACTGCCTCGATATGAGCCCTAGAGCTGACGCTCAGTTCGGCCAGGCTGTGCGGAAGAACCTGTTTCAGTAAGGGGTATTTCCATCCACAGTTCCTGTAAGGAGTGCTTGGGAATCTCCCATAAGTATGGAGGAAAGGGGACGGGACGTAGGAGTATTACCAGGTTACTCACTGTAGTGACCACCTTACTCCTAGTCCATAGTCCATTTTCCTCCATACGCCTGCCCGCCGTCCCCTCTAATAGGTTCCTCTGTTATTGCTAATGGGTCTTTGACCCTGCGATAGAAAAGGACTGACGGGCGATGTGCGGGGCGGAGCCAAGGTGGGCGGGGATACGGCCGCGTGCCGGGCCCCGCGCAGGAAAGAGAGGAGGGACACATTTTTGGAAAAATGTGGATGCTTTTTACAAAGTGCTCCGGTCCCGTCCCACAGGACGGAGAGATGTCCCATAAGTATGGTGGAAAGGGGACTATGGACTAGGAGTAAGGTGGTCACTACGGTGAGTAACCTGGTAAATCTGTGAAAGGCCCTTTAAGATGCTTCAACCCCTGGACTGTTGGGACCAACCTGTCTCTGCGTGTTCTCTGGGATCACTAGAATGGTTGCCGTTCACCATTTGCAGTCGAATATTGGGTGGGTGGCAGCTTGTGGTGTCGCCCTCCTCCCAGCTTCAAGGAATCCTGCTATAGAAGGTCTTCTTCCACTGTGGCTGGACGGACACCTGCCATCTGCGTGTTGGCTGTTGTGAAACTCACCCTTCCCCTGTCTTGTGAAGAGGTCTGAATGATTGTTTTCTGCATTTCTCAAGGGTTGCACTCTGCTCCTGGACCCGACCAGAAGAATTCTTGCACCTGCAACGCCTGGGCACCTCTCACCGGAGCCAACGGCAGAAAAACCAGCCCCCAGTTGACCCATCCAGTCCTCTGGGCAAATCTGAGTCAGGTGGGGCAAGTAAACACAAAGCATTAGTCTCCCCCTGTCCTCCACAGGATAACTTTGAGATCAAGCCTCTTTCCATCCTTTGATTCCACTGCTTTTTGGTTGTTGCACCCTAGCAGTGAAACCTGAAAGATAAGTACACATATTTACTTACTCGTAACTTTGTTGCATCTCTTCTCTGTAATATTTCATCAACACAAGTACTTTACCGGCATCCGATACATTCTGGGGAGAAGCATTGACACTTTTGGGCAGAAGGCCTCACTCTTCATACGGATTCTACTTGTAAAGCTTAGGGATTTGATTTCTAAAGCTAGCGCATATTTCCTGTGACTTGGTTCTTTCTTCATGCATCACCTACTTACCTTATTTTATTAATTTGTCATTACCTGCCTATTAGAACCTATGGTGACCATATATATGTTTGAGTGTTGTGCAAGCTTATCACATGCTTCTTTCATTTTTAGTGTGTGTTTTGGGCCTAGAATAAATCTATTTTTGTAAATTCCTGTCTATATTGAATTGGAGCAGTGCAAGCTTCCAGTCCACATCCTGGATAAAAGGACTCCTACAACCATTCCACAAATAGCCTTCTAAGAAGCACAGCCCACTGATGACCCAAGGACGACTCCTGCAGCTGATCAGCACCAACTCCAGTGAAATCCCGGTGAAGCCCTGCTCCTCAGCCCACTTTTAAGACCCTGCTCTGTGCTTCGACCACTGGACCGGTGGAAACGGCCAGTACCGAGCCCTGCTTGAGCATCCATGCCTTCTGAGCCTTTGTAAAGTGTCTCTGAGCCAGCCGGTGGATTGACAGGCTTTCTCTTGGTCTAACTCACTGCAGCCGGCGCCGTTCCAAGTGCATCCTTGGAACATGGCCTGCTCCTGCATTTTTCAGCCTTGTGCATCAACGAAAGCTATGCAGAGCCTGTTTCATTGTCCATTGAAGATAGCCTGTTGACAACTGCCCGTGGTGACTCCCGTTGTAATCCTTTTTCTTGCTCCCTGGTGGTGTCCTGCGGTCACTGCTCCGCAGAAATCGTCATCTTTTGTTTGCAAAAGTGCTCGGCTGGAAGGTGCCTGGAAGCCAAATTAAAGCACAATCTGAAGCAAAATCCTGTGTCAGAATGTGATCTCTGTGACCTCTGGGCCTCCCTCGACCAGACAACGCACAGAAGACGGGGTCCAGCGGAATCCAGAACCTTGGCAGTGGTATATGGAGAAATCTGAGTAAGGGTGTAAGTTAACGTACCTATTTCACCCCCCCCCCCAATCCACCATTATGTTAAATGACTGCAAAGTCCTGTCCCTATCGCTCTTCCTGAGTTATGTTGGTGGTAACCTGGTGCAGGAGCCCTTCCTAGGCCTATTCTAGTGTAGTGGGATTGAGCGAGTTACTTACCTGAACTTTACTTAACTTTTTGATCTTTGCATTACAACCACTGGCACCATCAAATCACATACTAAACCTACCTGAAAAGTATAACTTTGGAACTTGTGACTTTGGGGCATAAGGCCCCCAAACTATCATAGGGCTCCACCTGGCGTCAAATGATCAGGTGATGGCAGGCGATCTGCAATGGGTGAACAAAGGAGATCTCTGCTTCTCCAGCATTGGATCTTTCATGGATTCACATGCTTAGAATATTCCCCCTCGTCAGGCTGGGAATCCCCGGTACATTATATAGACCCTTTCCCGTAGGAAAACTTTTTCGACGTTTATGCGTCCTATCCACCTCGTTTTGTATCATGCGTGCCCGCGCCGTCAGGACGCCATGATATAAATACAGGACCCGCCCCCGCGCTCCCTCAGATTTCAACCGTCTTTCAAAGTAGTGGGATCCTCGTGGTTACTGCTAGTCGAAATTAGGTTGTATTTTCGCTTCGGCGACGTTACATTCCGGATAAAGTATGTCAGGAAAAGCTTTATTTCGCCCTTGTGCGACATGTGGACTCAAAAAAGTCTATGAAGGTGATGCTCACATGGATTGTATCTACTGTCTCCACCCGCACCACACGGCGGATACATGCAAGATATGCCAGGGTTTCTCCCAAAAAACTCTTAAAGACCGGAAAAGAAGGTTGGTCGACTGGCTTAACGACGGAGCGGGTGCCTATCCGGCATCAGAAGTTGGCTCCACGGCCTCCAGGAGCAGGTCGGAACCTCCCTCGAAGAAGGTGCGGCCTGTCGAAAAAGGCCCTGCGGACAAGCATACGGGGAAGCATGCTGGGTCTTCCTCATCACACAAAAAGTCCTCCTCATCCTCCAAGACGGAGAGGCAAGCGGCATCAAAACCCTTCTGAGGGGACCGTCCTAGGTCTTCCTTGAGTCGAGACTCTTCAGCCGGGAAGTCGGCAACGAAATCAACTACGAAGTCTAAAGGCTCGGTGCCGGCTACTTGCTCGTCGACCCCGGTGTCGTTGACGATGCCTATTACTATTCAGGCAGCAGCGGTGGGGATTCCTTTGTCGACGGTGACTCAATCTATGGCCTGGCAGCCAGAGGTTTGTGACCCGGTCCCCCCTGAGGTCCTACTGCAGCCAGACACGGCCTTGTCGGCGGAAGGAGAATGTGACAGGGTTATGCAGCCGTCGGACTTGGGATTACGGCCTTCCAATACGTCGACGATGAGTGGGGGTGTGGTCCCTCTATCCTTGACGTTGCTGACCCCCCAGACGGTTTTGTCTCTGGATGTGCTTAATACACTTCAGAAGCTCCTGCAGCATCTGGATACGCAGATCCCTCAGCCTGGCACTTCATCGTTGCTATTTTCTGCACCTTCCGTCGACGAGCAAGCTCAAGCAGCCCGCTCGACGACCAAAAGCCCGTCGGCCTCCCAGGTGGTGAAGGATCGTCCTCGAGCGCAGGAGGAGGGTGAGCTATCGGAGTCCGATTCTATACGAGGTGACTCAGGGTCGGACATTTCCCTGTCACCGTCGAGAGACCCAACATGGAATTCGGATGTAGAGGTAGAGTCTACGAGGAACCAGGCACAACCATCTCCTCCGGATGATGTGGGAGCCTTCCATGCAATGATGGGAAAGGCGTGTTCCGAGTTCGGCTTAATTCTTGAGGAGCAAAAGAAAGACTGTTTTCTTTTTGATCACATGGGTCAAAGGAGGAAATCGGTATTTGCCATCCCAATCCTGGACCACGTGTGGCAAGAAGGCCTCAAGACGATGCGTCATCCGTTCTCGGAGCCGGCTATTAAGGGGCGTATTGAGAAAAAGTTTAAAGCTCCGGAGTCCACTCCAAAATGTCTAACATCACAGCCTCTGTCAGACTCTGTGGTATCGGCGGCAGCGGCTAGGAAGGCCAGAGTACAGCAAAAATGTTCAACCCCACCAGAAAGCGAGGCCAGGAGGCAGGACGCCTTTGGAAAAAAGGTGCTCTCAGTCGGCGCCACGACGGTAAGAGCAGCCAACTCCTTGGCGATTGTATCACGATACGATAGGGAAATGTGGCATAAACTAGCCCCTATCCTAGAACATCTGCCGGAAGAACATCGAAAAGCAGCCATGTTGCTAGTACGAGATGGTGAGGAGGCCTCGAACCATGCAATTAATATTGTGGTGGACCTAGCAGAGTCTGGGTTCAAACAAATCAACCATGGCGTAGTACTACGTCGACAAGCGTGGCTCAAATGTACTACTTTCAGACCTGAAGTCCAATTCAAAGTCCTGGACATGCCATGTGAAGGAGAACATCTGTTTGGAGACAAGGTAGATGAAGCATTGAAGGGGATGAAAGAAGACATGGATACCGCTAGGTCTCTCGGCGCCCTCCAGACAGGTAGAAGTTTTCGCTCTTTTCGCCCCTTCAGGGGTGCGTCCGGAAACTCCCGCTTTGGAGCCTCTAGGGACCGTGGATTTAACAGGCCCTCATACTCCTCACAAGGTTACAGACGTGCATCCCAGTCGGCACGTAGAGGCAGAGATTTTCAAGCCTCCAGACGACGTGGCTCGGGTCCCTCGTCGACGAAGGACAAGCAAACCAGCAACCAATGACGGCCTTCGGAACGTCCTGGGGGGTCGAGTCTCATCATATCGACCAATGGAAAGGCATCACCACAGATCGATGGGTTCTGGACACGATACGCATGGGTCATGCGCTACAATTCAAAAATAAGCCTCCAAGTCTTCCGCTAGTGTTTTCGGCCCAGCCCCACCTTCGGGTTCTACGACAAGAGGTGGCGCTTATGCTGCAAAAAGGAGCGGTAGAACGGGTTCCCGTGGCACAGGAAGGACAAGGGGTTTATTCCCGGTTCTTCGTTGTCAAGAAGCCAAATGGAAAATGGAGGCCCATTCTCGACCTGAGGGTACTCAACAAGAGCTCAAAATTCAAAATGCTAAAGCTCCAGGAGGTTATCAGGTCAGTGCAACCCATGGATTACCTGTCGTCGCTAGACCTTCAAGACGCGTATTTTCATATCCCAATACGTCCACGACACAGGAGATATTTAAGGTTCGTCGTCGGGCGAAAGCATTTTCAGTTCAAGGTCCTCCCGTTCGGTCTTAAGTCCTCCCCCAGGACGTTCACCAAGTGTTTGGCCCCTATAGCGGCCCATTTAAGGAAGGACAGCCACCATGTCTATCCCTATCTAGACGACTGGCTGGTCAGAGGTTCGTCCATGGAACAAACACGAAACAGTCTGGGGGCCACAATGTCCCTCTTACAGGAACTGGGCTTCGAGATAAACTTCAGCAAGTCCTCCGTAGAGCCTTCGAGGACCTTGGTCTTTCTAGGAGCGGAGTTTCATACGCACACAAGCCTTGTAAGACCGTCCAGCGAAAGAATACAGAAGCTACAAAGCAAGGCGTCGGAATGGAGATGCGGTACCAGGGTGTCGGTGCGCAAATACATGTCCCTGCTAGGGACCATGTCATCCTGCATTCCGTTGATAAACAACTGCCGTCTGTTTATGAGGCCTTGCCAGGAATTTCTAGCGGACCGTTGGGCGCAGAGCCAAGGTCGCTGGTCCGACAGACTGGTCATCGACGAACAACTGGTACAAGCACTCCGTTGGTGGAGAGCTTCTACTCATCTAACGAAAGGAATGCCTCTGGTGGAACCGGAGTTCCAGAAGACGGTGGTGACGGATGCATCGCTGAGCGGATGGGGAGCTCATCTGGATACGTTACAGGTACAAGGCCGGTGGTCGTTACAAGAGTCCTCCCTGCATATCAACCTGCTAGAACTGAGAGCAGTGCGGTGGGCTCTAAAATCTTTTCTTCCTCAATTGAGAGACTCTGTGGTGCGTGTCATGACGGACAACACGACTACAATGTTTTACATAAGGAAACAAGGAGGAACACGTTCCAGGTCCCTGTCGACGGAGGCACAGAAAATCTGGCATTGGGCCCTGCAACACAACATGCTAATCTTGGCGTTCCACCTGCCAGGTGTGAGAAATGTGGAGGCCGATGCCCTCAGCAGGGAAATGAACGAAGTTCACGAATGGGTGCTGAAAGACCAGCAACTACAACACATATTCAAGAAGTGGGGACATCCTTCCATCGATCTGTTCGCGACGAAGGACAACAGGAAATGCCCGCAGTATGCAAGCAGATGGCCTCAGCAGGGCTCACTGGGGGATGCGTTCTCCTTCCCATGGACGAACAAATTCCTGTACGCATTCCCTCCTTTTCCTCTTATCCGGAGGACGTTGCAATGGATCCTCAAGTACCCATGTCGGGTGATTCTGGTGGCCCCGTATTGGGCCAGACAGGTGTGGTTTTCAGACCTGCTGCACCTAGCGGCGGCGGAGCCAATAAGGTTCAGGAAGATTCCCAACCTTCTGTCTCGACAGGAGGGTATCGTTTGGCATCACGACCCGGACAGCCTCAAGTTGACGGCCTGGCTCCTGACTTCGCCGAATTTGGTCAGCTAACGATTCCGGAGGAGTGTCGTATTCTGCAAGCGGCAAGAGCACCTTCCACAAACACCTCATACTCCTACAAATGGAGGAGTTTCTGTCAGTGGTGTGGATCAACCAGGTTGGGTTCCGCAGTCGATTACGCCGGAACAGCTCCTTCCATACTTGCTGTTCTTAGCTCAAAAGGGCTTATCGGTGTCGTCGATAAAAGTACACCTGGCTGCCATCTCCAGGTTTACCCGTCAACGACATTCCGCACCATTATTCAGCGACCGCCTGATTAAGCACTTCCTTAAAGGTTTGTTTCGGAGTTTCCCTCCCGAGAAGAAATTTCCTCCGGCGTGGAGCCTCAATCTGGTGTTAGCATCTCTTATGAAACCTCCTTTTGAACCAATGTCATCATCGTCTCTAAAGTTTTTGTCGTGGAAATTGGCCTTCCTGGTGGCCATCACTTCAGCTCGACGTATTTCGGAAATCCAAGCTCTAATGGTAGACCCACCATACTTAAGAATTTTCAAGAACAAGGTGGTCCTTGCCACAAACCCACAGTTCATACCGAAAGCTCCTTCAGTGTTCCATAAACATTCCTCTATTGTTTTTCCTACGTTTTTTCCAGAGCCATGCTCGGGAGCGGAGCGCACGTTACACACATTAGACGTGAAAAGGGCTCTCAAGTTTTATCTTCATCGCACGCAACCTTTCAGGAAAACGAGGCAATTGTTCGTGGCCTATGGTTTGGGTGCTAAAGGCAAAGCCATTTCAAAGCAAGGACTGTCAAGATGGGTATCGTCTACCATTTCGTACTGCCATTCCAAGGCTGGGAAGCCTCTTCTGCGACGCCCAAGAGCTCATTCAACTAGAGCGGCGGCATCGTCGACGACGCTGTGGTCTGGAGTCCCTCTAGGGGACATCTGCATGGCGGCTACCTGGGCGGCTACACACACTTTTACCCGCCATTACTGCCTGTCACAACAACATGCCGAAGATACTCGGATGGGACAGGCGGTGCTTCGACACCTATTCCAATAAGGTAAGCCCTGGTTGAGGGGTTAGATCTTGTTGCAATTAAGATTGAATATTGTTTGTTTCCTATGTTAACAATTGCTGATGTGTACACGACCATAGGGAACGGGCATTGTGAGGAAAGTATGTGGGTTTGCATGCACGCCTCCTCTTTTCGGGATGGTACTGCTATGTAAACTATTCTAAGCATGTGAATCCATGAAAGATCCAATGCTGGAGAAGGGAATAGTTTCTTACCTGTAACTCCATTTCTCCAGCATTGGTATCTTTCATGGATTCACATGCGCCCGCCTGCCTCCCCTGGACATGCAAACCGGTTCCCCCACTACTTTGGGGGCCGAAATCTGAGGGAGCGCGGGTCCTGTATTTATATCATGGCGTCCTGACGGCGCGGGCACGCATGATACAAAACGAGGTGGATAGGACGCATAAGCGTCGAAAAAGTTTTCCTACGGGAAAGGGTCTATATAATGTACCGGGGATTCCCAGCCTGACGACGGGGAATATTCTAAGCATGTGAATCCATGAAAGATACCAATGCTGGAGAAATGGAGTTACAGGTAAGAAACTATTCCCTTCCTCAGCATTGGCCTCTACAGAGATGTTTTCAAAGTCCAGGCCTAGTTCTTCTTGAGGCTCTTGAAGGTCAAAAGCAATCTGCCTCCAGCCTTTTCAGAGGATGCCTGGAAAGTAGCAAAAATGCTTCTCAGAACAAAAAGAACGGGGCATCATCCCCCTACAACGCTCAATGAAAGATGGCTTGTCCTGAAAACCGTAAAATACACTGGTAATAAAATGGAGAAGACTACTCCCTGGCAGCACACTACATAAGGCGGGAGGTTCTGCCGTAGGAGCCAAAACCAAAGAGGAAACGGTCACCCCACACTGGAACCTTTAAAGAAGGGTCTAGTGTTCCCAGAGCCAAATTAAATGTTTGAGATAAAGTCTCACTTACTAGTATTTGTTCATTGACTTTTAAGTTATGTCTGGGAGGCTCAGTACAGAAGATAAGATTTGCAAAAAGAAAACTCCCTAAAACTGGCTGTCCATTATTAAGCAGCCCTTTGGTGTAGATCCTTGCCATTTGTGTGCTGGGATAAACCTCAGCCTCCATTTTGTCCTATTCCTCTGACCTATTGTCCTCATCAATCCTCGGACCCTTAGGATGGGGAGGATTAACTAGAGGCCCTTCAGATGTTACAGAAGAGTGGATGGTGTGACAAATCCAGGGAGATCGTCACCTCTCCCCAAGAGGGGGCCACCCCTTGTGGACTAGGGAGGTGAGCCTGCTACACTCCCTCTAGGAACAGGGCAAGAGAGAATCCTCTGAAGGCGACTCCCAATTATCAGACAGACCCCGATAGGCATATGTCACTTCCCCCGCCCTCCCTCTTTGTAACAACCATATAAACCCTCAACTCGTGATTTAGTTGGCTTCTCACCAGAGATATGCCCAATCCCACAATGAATGAGGATAAACTAGTGAACCAGCCCCCTGGAGGAATGTCTTGAGACAGCCAATCACAGAGGAACCTCAGGGCAAAGTAAGAGTCCCCGAGAACAGAGCAAACACCAACAACAGCATCCTGTGCAGAGTGCATTAGGAAGACCAATGTGGTGCACAGTTGAAGATTTGTGTAAACAGTTCCACATCTGCAGAGGAGGAAGAGACTCGACAGCCCACCTGAAGAGAACCGTTGCAGAACGTCTGTTATGCAGTTGCTCAAATGGTGCCCTGTTGAAGTGGTGTAAGCAGCTCTGCACCAGCAGAGGAGGCGGAGAAACTCGGCACCCCTCATAGCAAGAACCATCTCCGGAGGCCATATATGCAGTCAACGATAGAGGGAGGCAGACGATTGAATGATGGAGAGACAAACCCCAGAGCTGGGAAATGGAAAGATTGAAATCCCACAGTGGGGAATGACAAGGAGGACTGAAATCTAGAGTGGGGACTGAGAAGAAACTGAACCCCAGAGTGGGGAGTGAGGAGAAACTGAACCGAAGGGTGGGGATGAGCAAGCATGACCAGGAAAGGGCGGAGATCCCAGAGTGGGTAGCAAAAAGAAATGCAGCCCCAGAGTGGTGAGACCCCCATTATAGAAGAGAAAAGACTCAAAGAATCCCAGAATGGGACGAGACTGGGAGAAACCTCGGCTGGAACCACAGGACAATCTTCCAGCACACTAAAAACACCCTTTTTATTTTTGACATTTGTAAGGGAAAAGGCCTGCAGCAAAGGTGACAGGGTGGGGTCAGAAGCTAGCAGCCATTTATAACAGTCTCCCTTTCCTGTTTTATTTTGATTGTCTGGATATTTTTCTTTTGAGCTAGGGAAGGTGAACGGGTTAGAATAGGATTCTCAGCCGAGGACTTTATTATGGTCTAGATGGCACGACGGGCACCTTTAGACTTTCTTTGATAGAATAGAGATTGAACCTGTAGCGTTAGGGAAAGACTATTTGAAGTTGACCAGAGTAAAAACCTCAAAAATAAGTCTTATTTATTTTTTTTTTTTACATTTGTATAGCGCGGTACAGCCCAAAGGCATTGAGGCGCTTGTTACAAGAAGGTGTACGTAAACAAGATTGCATAGGAGGCAGTAGTTACTTAGTTACATCATATTGGCAAGTTACAGACAAGTAGCAGTTTAGACAAATAGCGCTGTTTTGATGGCTTTGCTGAACGCTAAGTGGGAATCAAGTCCCCTGATGTGCGATGGTAGAGCATTCCACTGGGTAGCTGCAATAGCAGGGAAGCTGGAGCCGCCTGCGCGTTCTATGTGTTATGGGTTTGGTGATCATGTTGGTATAGGCAAGTCTTGATGCCCTTGCGGAGGTGGGCATGGTAACCCGCTGAGCCAAGTAAGGGGGGGGGGGGGGCAAATCATGTAGGCATTTGTATGTGAGGGAAAGGATTTTGAAGATGATTCTTTGTTTTACGGGAAGCCAGTGGACTTGTCTCCTCAGGTCTGAAATGTGATCCCTTCTGGGGAATCCTGTAGCGACCCTAAGGGCATTTTTCTGGACAAGTTGTAGTTTAGCAATGTTTTTACCTGAGGTCCCTCCAAGGAGAGCATTGCAGTAGTCAAGCCTCGAGCCGATAATAGCCCTGGCAATGGTGAGGCAGTTCTGTGTAGTTAAGTACGGCGTTGCTGCGTTGAGCAGTTTAGCTTAGTAGGTGGATGAAGAGGCAATAGCGTTGACCTGCATGTTCATGTTGAGATTAGAGTCTTAAGTAGACTCCCAAGGTTTTAACTGTGTGGGACACCGCTATGGGTATATTGTCGATGGTGAATGAGCAGTATTTCTTGTCAAGGTTAGCCCGGATGGTGGGTGAGCCGATCAGCAGAAGCTCAGGTTTGTCGCTGTTGAGACAGCCAGTTTTCTGCCATCCATGCTTGGATGGTGCTATAGATAGAGTTAAGTGTGGCCTTGTCTGCTTCGTAGTCGCCCGTGAGTGGAATGAGCACCTGGGTGTCATCAGCATAATTAGTGTATGAGATGCCCAGTGAGTCAAGAAGGTTGAAGAGGGGTCTCGTGCAGAGGTTATAGAGTGTGGGTCGATGTAGGATCCCTGCGGCACTCCGCAAGTGATATGACTTGGTGAGGCACATGCTGAGTCGGAGAATACTTTCATGGCCCTTTCTGCAGAAAGGAGATAATCCATTCACAGGCTTTGGGAGAGAAGTTGGCTGCAATGGAAAGGCGGTTGCGTAGGGTATTATGGTCCACAAGGTCAAAAGCGGCCGATAAATCTAGGAGCAGCAGGAGTGCTGGTTTGCCGGCGTCTCTAATGTCATCCATCTGATTTCTTTAGGTCGAAGGGCAGTTTCGGTCCCGTGTCGTGGTCTGAAGCCAGACTGCCGAAGGGCAAGAAGGTGGTGGTCCTCTCTGAATTCTTGGACCTGCAGGTAAGCTGCTTTGTCCAGAATTTTGAGCAGGAAGCGGACAGTAGTGATAGGTCTGTAGTTCCCCAGTGCCGATGGGTCCAGAGAAGGTTTTTAGAGGAGTGGTCGTACCCAAGCCTCGTTTAGGTCCGTAGGACCAGGCCAGACTGGAAAGAGGCATTAATGAATGCTGTCAGAAATGGGACGAGAGTTGAGCCACAGTCTTTGAGCTGGGCAGGGCATATGTCGCCCTTGCAGTTGGAGGGTTTGATCGTTTTTAGAAGAGAGATGACTTCGGACTCGGTCATGTCCTTAAATTTGAATACCGGGGCGGAGTTGGCTTTAATGTGCTTCTCCTGGTTGTCGTTCTGTGAGGCAATAAGGTGAGAAAGAGCCTTTTGGTGGGCCAGGATTTTGGTTTGCAGGGTATTAAGTTTGTTGAGCATGGCTGATTGGATCTTATTACACCAGTTTTCATCCTTTAGAATGGTTGGTGGGGGGGGATTCTAGCTCCCTAAATATGGCGAAAATGTCTTTTGTATCTGATTTCGCATTGGCTACCCTAGTGTTGAAGGAATTGGCCTTGGCGATGATTATTCCTGATTTAGAGATAGCTTTGAAGGATAGTTTGGTTGAGTCATTAGATTTTGCTTTCCAGGCTGCAAGGGCGGTTTGTTTTTTTGCACTGGAGGAGTTCCTGTGAGAACCAGGCATTAGTGTGCTTGGTTTTTTTGGCTTTCCTAAAGGTGAGGGGGGCGATAGTAAACTGCTTTGGTGATCGTGGACTTAAATGCTTCGGCTAGAATTTCAGGGTTAGTTGAGAACGGGGCCTGAAGGGCGGAAACTTTGAGGAGGGGAGTGATCCGTTCCACAGTGAGTTGGCGTGAACTTCTGGTGAAACCTTGGGGGAGGGGAATGGAGGGGTTGGGAGGTTCTTTGAAACTGCTGAGGTCAAATTGGATGTAATGGTGGTCAGACCCTGGGATGGGAGAGTTTTCAGTGATAGTTACTGGGCAGTTGTGGTGTGTGACCCAGTCCAGTGATCGTCCTTTCAGATGAGTGGGATTGGAGATGGCCTGGGTAAATCCTAGGGTAGATGGCGCAATGTCAAGGGTAGCTGCGTGGGTGTCAGCGAGATCATGGTGGCCTAGGTTAAGGTCTCCTCTGAGTAGGACTTTGGATGTGTTTTTAAGGTTGTCTGATACTGAGTGGAGGAGGGCATCATGGAAATCCGACAATGTGGAGGGCCAGAGTTAGGTTAGGGGAGAGGTTGATTTTGAGTGAGAGGTGGTCGCAGCTGTTACCAAGGTTACCTTCCACTCTCCTAACGCATAGGCATTCTTTGGCAATAAGAGCTACTCCACCACCCTTAGTGAGGGGTCAGTCTTACCTGTAGATGGTGTAGCCGTCAGGGATGGCAAGGGTGAGGGCTGGGCCTGAAGTTTCGTTCAGCCAGGTTTCGGTGATCATGAGGAGGTCTAGTTTATTCTGTAGAATGAGGTCATATATGTCTAGGGCGTGGGCTGGGACAGAGCGTGCATTGACCAGGCCACATTTCAGCAAGTCTTGTTTGCGGTCCTGATTCTGACTTGCCACCACAAGGGACAAAAGGCTGTACTGGAGACAAGCCCTTCTGTATTTGTTTTGTAGGCAAAACATCAAAAACTGATCCGACATAACCAATTCTAAATAGTTGTGTTTGTACTTGGTTGTGGGAGCCTCGTGGTGGGTTATAGACATGCATAGCACACCTTATGAATATCCTAATTTGTGCAAAAGAGAAACGTGATAGTTGATTTGTTAGTAACGCACGAAAAAGACCAATTCACCACAAAGAAATAGATTAGGCAAGATATGATTTGCATGTCATTAAGAAGCATCATGCACTTTACAGCTCCAAGATGGCCCCACAATAACCCTGTTAAGAATAGGTGCAAACAAGTGATGTTCACATTATTTTTGAAAATAGAATGTCTTTTCATAAATGTAGGTGTAGTCAGGAGCATACAATTCTTTAATAACAGTATAATATATTTTTCAATGGATTGCATTCTCCCACAGATCGGTCTTGATAGTTATCCAACATCAGCTGCTCGAAAATATATCTGAGCAGCTGACGCTGGATCACTATCTTGCAAGATGGGCAGTCTGTGGGAGAAGAATCCATAGAAAGAAAATTACTGGTAAGTAATTTCCCATTTTGATCAGATTTGTTGTGATGTTTTTTAAAAGCATTCACCTGTTCACTACTGAGAGATCACAATGTAGTTGCCTAGTTGTTCAGTTTCCATAAATCAAATCGCACCTACATATGCTCTGGAGTTTTCTGTATACCGAACTCCTCATGATTGCTAGTCTAACTTGAATACCACCCTCTTTATCCTCTAGCAACTCGGCTTCACGTTTCCCCAACTTTCTGTTAGAGAGTTTGGACATTGTAAGGAGAGTAACTGTGTTGTGTTGGCTAGTCTGAGCTGTGTGGCAGCATTGAGGTAGTCTATCTTGCTAGTAGAGTCGAGCGCCTTGTCCTCTTTATTCAAGCCTCAGAAGCGATCAGAGTGTCTACTCATACAGCATGGTTGCTGTAACCACACGTTTGTATCGTGAGGATTGTGTTGAGGAATGGGGTTTGCGGTAAATTATCAGGGTTTCCATTTGGACACCCTTTTGCAGATAAAGTCATGAGTTGCAGGTCTGACATGTGAGCCAGTACTGAGGCCAAAACACCTGCTTTGAAAATGGAATCTCCTGAGTAGAAATGCCCAAAAACTCTCATGTCCCATGATTCGATCGTAGACGTTTTTGGCAGAAGAGGGAGACTACTGCTGCCGAAATGGTTGTCCAGCGCCATTAACAAAAAGGTTGGCAAGGTCCATATACAAAGCCAGCTTCAGATCCCTCAGAGTGGAAAGAGTTTTTAGGGAAGGAGTCTGTAATCTTTGTCTCCATATTTTCAACTGCACCTCCTAACAGCCCCAACCAGCTTAGTGAATGGTGAGGCATAAACCTGAGTCATCACCTAAAACATCTTGAAAGCCAAAGGCACTGACCTCTGGTTTAGGAGTAGGGCAGAATACTTAATCAGAGAAGCCAACAGAGGAGCAGGTGGCTGCTGCAGATGCACGCAGTGTCGCAGCTTGAGGTGTCTGAGCCCTGACCATGTCTGGAATGATTGCGTCATTGGAGAGAGATCTTATGGATGATTGGCTCTGATTGAGCCTGATATTGAATATTTTCTAGCATTAGCTACAAAAGGGCGCATATAGCAAAGTTGATGACTTCGAGGGGATCAAAGGATGCAAAGGGCAGACCAAGGAGTACATTCACACAGTAGTCCAGTTTACTGAGCACCAGGGTAGAAATTAGGCTGAGTGGTGGGGGATTCATGACTGGATATTTCTGATGATAGGTGATTTGTAATGCGCTTAATACCCAGAGGTTTAGAAGCGCGGACCTGGGGCTCGAACCTGTGTTGCTCTGTGTCGTCTTGCTTCCCAGGCAAGCACGTTGCCCATGAGCTAACCTCCCGAGAGGTTGAGGTTTAGTCTGACGGCAGTGGCTGTGTTGAACTGAACGTTTTAGGTTGCTAGCAGAGGTTTTCGCAATGGGGGAAGGAGTGAGATCAGGGGGCAAGGGGAAGTGAGTGTGGGTTTGGCATGGTGGGGCTGGGAAAATAAATTCTGTCTTGCAGTTCAGCATAAGGTAGCATAGAGCCATTGTGATAGTTGGTAATTTGTTTGGAGATAAGAGGTGAAGGAGACAGGTAGTCATTATTAGCAAAGAGGCGTTAGTAGAAGCTGAAGGAAGGAATTAAGTTTACCTATGGAGGAGGTGGTAATGGTGAAGAGTGGGCGTAGGACGTAACACCCACAGGAACCAAAGCGGAGGAAGTTCTGCATTAGCTAGGACCTGTCGGAGAGATGGGCCAGCCAGCTGAGTCGTGAGAAGAGTTTGGCATAGACGGGTATGGTCCATAGTGTCAAAGGCTGCATGTGCTTTGGTCAATAAGGTGAAGATTTAGGTGAGCAGTCTCAGTGGAGTCTTTAGATTGATATCCAGATTAAAGGGGTTTGCAGAGTGCATGTAGCCAGTGATCTGAGTGATGATTCCGAGAGAGATGAATCTGGTGAATGAGGTCAGCACTTACTGTTTTTTTTTTTTTAATACTGTGGGTATGACTGGGTATTTTCTTACAATAGTGACCTTGAAGAGTGAAAAGTTAGTAGGTGATCGAATGAGAGCCCTTTAATCGTTTTGGGGAAAAGGTTTCAATGGAAATGCATTCTGCGTAAAGAAGCTGGGACAGAAGTGGGCTAGTGAGGGAAGGGGGCAATAGAGGGTGTGGCGCTAAGGAATTGGGCGAGACCAAAGGGTAGATAAAGTGACATGTTCTCGCGATTTGGAGAAATCCATTACTGGTGACCAACCTTTGAACTAACGGCATGCACAGTATGAACCCTTTTTCTTGGTGAGTGACCTTGGATGTTTTTTCCATCACTGAAACTTTAGAGAAACTATTGGCACCACTCTACCAAGCTGTGAAGCTAGACGGAAACTGCATGTTGGTTGTGAAGTATTGGATGCCCTCCTCCGGAAATAGAAGTGGCAATGGGAGCTTACTTTAAATCTTCCTCAGTTAATGTCTTTTTGAATTTGCCTCGGTTTTTATTTACCACTACGGCCCATCCCCTTTCTTCCATGCTGATGGGAGTCCATCCCACAGGGACAGGACTTGGAGCCTTTTGCACCACACGAAATGCTTCCCCTTTAAATTTGGTGTATGTTAGGGAGTGCCCACCAATGCGGATTCTTCACACTGGCCTCACCCATCTGTCCTTTTTACCACTCTACTGGACATGCACCACTGCAACCAATTGTAAGCTTTCCACTCATGAAAAAGTCCTCTTTTAATGTACTTATGCTGTCGCACTGCCAGCTTCACTGCCATAACTTAAGTTGTTTGCTGGTGATAACCTGATGCGCTTCCTGTGTCAGGAACTTCCCGCCATCAGACACGCACAGTCGCTGCTTGAGGTGTCTGAGCCCTGACCATGTCTGGAATGCATGCCCATTGTGCTCAGCCCTTGCACCTGTGCGCTTTGTCAACGGCTTAGCCAGTGCCGAGATCTCTGGTGATTCCTCTTTACGGTCAGTTAGGAGTTTGCCATGGATCAACATTGCAGAGCTGTGTATGCCGCAGAGCTAACATATTTTCTCAGCCACCCCAGTGCAGTGACTCTGTCCCTGGACCAACATGCATGGGAGGGGTCTGTCAGATTCTCCAAAACCCACTGGTTAAAGGACATGAGGGCATAACGGCTGACACCGGGTTCGAGGGGTCTTTTGGGCCTACTAGTACTGGAGCAAGTTCCGAGGGACCAGGTGTTAAAGGAGATCTCCTCTTCAAAGGGGACTCTGGGTCCCTGCGGACCAATGCTAGAGACTCTAGTTGCCCCTACTATTAGGATACATACAGAAGGTCTCTCTAGACCTAAATCTAGGGGCTCCACGTTGGTATGCAGATGCCCTTGTCCCTAAATCAACAGGCCTCAGTACTTGCAAAATGGCTCCAAAGGAGTGTTCCTGTAAGCCAAGGGAGCATGTTCACAATATTCCCAAATTGACCTGCAGCTGGTCTGGGTGCCCATGTTGATCCGAGATCACCGGCCAGTTCTTCACCGGGGTAGCTGGCTATGGTCATCTTCGACTCTACTCTCTCTCCTCTCACATCTCGGACATCTCCAAAAAGTCTCACTACCAGCTGCACTTCCTCAGAGGTATTCTACCTTTTCTCATCTTCCCCCTGAGGCTCACGTCTCCAGAGCTCTGGTTCTCTCCAGACTGGAATACTGCAACAGTCTTTTTCTCTATCTTCCTCTACTCTCCGACCTCTTCAACTTATCCAGAACTACAAGACTAATCTGTGGCCTCAAGCATAGGGACTGCATCTCGCCAGCGTTGACATCCCTCCACTGGCTCCCTATGGCTGCAAATATCAAGTTACAGTCCCTCTGCATAGTCCCAAGGCTTTCTGAGGCGGGGGCCCGTACTATCTACAGCACTCTATTCCTAAATACTCGCCATCTAGAGCCCTCCGCTCGGCCTCCTCCAACTCTCTACGGGTTAGCCGCTTTTCCAAACAGATTTGGGGGTAGATCCTTATCCTCTGCAGGTGCCTCCCTCTGGAACAGCCTCCCTGCCTCTGTCTTGAGCTGGACCTCCTTAAGTTCCAGAAAGTCCTCAAGACCTTACTCTTCTCTTCCTCTTTCTCTCTCCCTCTCCCCTGCTAACGTCCAGTCTCCTCTTCTGCCTCCCTCCCTCCTTTCTCTTTGCCAACTGCTCAGTTTGCCGACAGGTTGCCTGGTGCACCTCCAGAGCCTCACAGGACCCAGGCTCCCCCTTCATTACTGCACTTACCTCCGGGCCTCTGCACGGTACCACTACACTCGGAATACGCTCTAGGAGAGGGGCTACAACCCTGCACTTAACCCAGGCCCCGGCTGGACTGGGCTGTTCCCCCACCTCCGCACTTCCTGTCTGCGCACTTGCATTACCTTGAATGTACTAGGCCTACCAAGATTCTTTACTGTCCTCCCTCTATCTCCCCTCCCCAGCTTGGTTGTGCCTGAAATACATATACATAGGCGAATTAGTGATGACCAACCACCAATCAATCTTTATGTAGCCAGGCCTAGTACGGTAGTTATTTGTTTTGTAAGACCTTTTCCCTCTCCCTCTCTCCCCACTCTGTCATGCACTTAACGACAAGTAGTTAGGCATACTATTGTAGTTTCATTGAATGCTCTTTTCCTCCACCTCCCCTTTCTCTCATTCCTCCTTCATGCACTTGCACAAGTAGCAATGCCTCTGGCCTAGTATGCTAGTTATTTTTGTTAGATCATTTGGAAACTTCAAAGCCTAAGAATGACGATTGTATTCCCTTGTTCCCTTCCCATCTTGAACCGCTTTGAAGCATTTCATCTGTGTGTAAGCGGTTTACTAATAAACAATTATAATTTGATGCCAAGAGACTGAGACCGTGAATCTCCGCTCTCTTTGCTGTAGACAGTAGCACAAGGGTCATTCGGGCCTTGTTTGTGCTGGCAGTCCAGCTCACCACATTTCTTAGCAGACTTCAGGATCTGCGCCTCCCCGAGGGACCCCTACAGCATGGACAGCCCAGTACAGACAACCGTACTAGGTCACTTCTGTGTCATCTTGAGCTCCTCTTCCTCAGACACCTCCAACCTCCACGTGGACCCTGACAGCAGACCCCCAGCACCAAAAAGTGCAGACTCTTCCACTGGTTTCAAACCTTCATGAAGTAGAGAGCCATGACAGAATATTTAAAGAATAGTATTAATAGGATGTCTCAACTGCCTACATATTCAGTCATGCCGCCAACTCCAGTCACTGCTACGACGACTACACATTAACGACAAAAAAATCTTATTAAAAAATAGTGCCAAACTTCCTTCAGATTGCTGGGCGTGCCTCCTATCATATCCGCACCATCCGAGCACACAGCATAGTCACAAGCTCGGTGGCAGCTCTGCCAGCTCCCCAATAGCCAGTAGCTCCTACCTGGGATCTTGCCGATCTTCAAGGATTGATTGTCGAGTGAGGCACAGGACGATATTAATCATTCTGCTGAGGCCTTCCATGACTGGATGCTTGGGCTTTCGGAATCTCTTCACCTGAAGAACTACAACAGGAATCTGGTGTGCTCTCCAAAGTACTGGCGCGCTGGTTCTCTGGCAAATCCGAACTACAGATACAGAAACATGTCTTGGTGGAGGGTAACACAATCTGGCATACGCCCCACACAGTAGAAGTCACTAATGGATAGCTTAAGGTGTGTTACAAGTCCCTCTGTTCCAAGAACTTGTGCCACGCTACACTCCTTTCACATCTGGCGGTTCTGCATCACCAGCCTTATTGAATAAGCAGGACCAATCTTTGAAGGCCTAAATTGCAATGTATACACCAACACCACCCTACACTTCAGACAGGTTAATGCAGACACCCTTCTGGCTGCAGCCAACAAGCTTTGGAGCCAGAACAGCGTTTTCCAGGCTTTTCTTCCAAAGGAGCAGCAGGAGGCCTTTAAATCTGGCATGGTGGAGGCCGAACGTATAGCGGAGGGAATCCTTGAGACGTTGGTACACCACATCAATGCCTCCATTAGGGCCATGGGTCTAGACGCTGACATGCAGACAGTGGCTTGAATGCATGCTTCTAGATTCTCAAAGGAATTTCGAGGCAAAATACTAGAAGGTCAGGATCATTTCAATGTGTCTACAGATTTGTAACTGTGCAAGAGCAAACGTCTACCCATGCTGCCAATTCCCTATCAATCCTCTCCAAACCAACACAGAAACCCTAACCGGCCTCCCAGTGGCCATAACGGGAGGCAGCCTTGCAGAAGAAGAAAAGGGTATTTCCTGTTTGGACCTGTTCGGACCAGGAGGACCCAGGGCCGACCCCCTGCTCAGACAGTAGGTAAGCATGCACCAACATGTGTTACTCCCTCTGTCCCCACAGGCCATCCCCACCCTCTCTGGTCCCCCGTGATGTTCTCTTGTGCCCCCACCATTCTCGCACACAGGTGTTGCCTGTTTTGCTTGATTCTTCTACCCTGCTCCCTCCATACCCACCTCAAGCCTACTTCTGCAGGAGTCTGTCCTGATAGATTCTGGTTTCACCATCACCGTCTTGTGGCCAATGCTGGATTTGACTTTTATGGACTTCATTTATTCACGGTGCGTCACCCTTTCTTGACTCTCATGCTGGACTTCCTTTGCATCTTGTACTCATGGTGGCCCTGAATGATGCTGTTCCCATCTTCATCTTGTATCCTGGCTTGCAACATTATGTGTTACTACTGACTTCTGCAATTGTATTCACTCTCACCTTGCTTCTCCACTCTTTTGATTGCTAACTCTGTTTTCTCCTCCTTTCCCTTCTCCCTTTTCCTATCTCCTCCCCTTACTTTCTTCTATGCACTTACTCTATCAGAATTGTCCCTGGACCTAGTATGATAGCAACCTTGTCTGTCTCCCCCCCTTCCCCTTACTGTTTCTCCCCTCTTGCCCTGCCCCCACCCCCAAGCACTATCTGAAATGTCATCAGGCCTAGTACGATAGTCGCTTGTTTTGTTCCTCCCCTACCTTTCTGCACCCCTCTCCCTCACCTCTTGTTTTTCTCCAGCTCTACCAGAAATGTCATCAGGCCTAGTACGGTAGTCGCCTGTCTGTTTCCATTTCCTTCCCACTCTCCCCCTCCCTTATCTATGTCTTAGCTCTTGCAGTATCTGAAATGTCGTCAGGCCGAATACGATAGTTAATTTCACATCCTTACTGCTCATGGCCTGTAAGAATGTCATTGTATTTTCCCTTGTTCCCTCACTTGCCTAGAAGCGCTTTGAAACACATTGTGTATAGGCGCTATATAAATGAGATGATATATCATATCTTCAAGTCTTCTTTATAGAAGCATCCTCTGCAGTTTCAACAGACCTAAAGAAGCAATGACATGACGAGCCAGGTCTGCACAACATCACTCGGCTGCAGGTACACTAACAGACCACTCCCAGGACCCTTGGAAACTGCCCATAGTCTCCAGGTGCTACCAGCTCTCCATTTCCACCCGCCCTGCTCTCAACAAGATTGGTTCCACTCCCCTTCTGAAAGACGTCAGCAAGCTCCTCACCATGGAGGCCATAGATGTCGTTTCCAGGGACCAGAAGAGCCAGAGCTCCTACTCCAGTCTATTTTCTCTGCCTGAGAAGAACCAGGCTGGCCTGAGGGTAATCCTATACCTCTCTACCATCAACCTTTTCTTCCCAAACGAAATGTTGAAGTTGGCCATGCCTGCCCATATGCTTGGCTCAGTTCAAGCGAATAACTGGTTTTGCGCAGTGGCCCTCCCATATGGAAACCCATTGGCGATTTCTGAAGCTCTGTGGGAGGCATTTTCAATACAGTGCTCTCCTATTTGGATTGATCTGTGCTCAAGAGTATTTATGACGCTGAGGAACACAGTTGCCAGCTCCCTTCGTCTGAGGGCCATACGTGTCTACCATACTTGGGCGATTGACTGCTCTGAGCCCCTTCTGCACACCAAGCAGCCACATCAGCTCTAGTATTGACTGACCTACTCTTCAATTCAGCTTTCTCCATCAACCACCAGAAATAGGCCACCTTAGTCCCTATTAGGAGACTGACGTTTCAGGACTCGCAGGCTACAAGGATTTTTCCATCACATCAGAGTATGTTAGATCTCTCTGGTGCCGTGACCCATTTTTAGCAAAAACAGGCAACCTCTCCCTTGTGCATACTTTGTCTTCCTCTAGCACGCCTGGAGATGAAGAGCCCACAGTTACACTTACCCAATTCTTGGAACAAGTCTATGGGGAGACAGTCAAACCGAATACAGATCTCAGCCTTTTTGTACCAGGATTTGACATGGTGGAGCTAGCTCTGCAACTTAACTCGCTGCATTGCCTTTCCGAAATCGGACCCAGAGGAGTGTTGCCACGGACTCCGCCCCTGGGGTTTGGGGGGGCCTCCTAGAACCATCTCAAGACAGCTTGCTGTCGTCCCCAGAGGGGAGCCTTCTGCACATAAACTTGCGCAAGCTCCAGGCTATTTTTAACTCCAAGAGTCTTTCTACTAGTACTTAGTGGGAAGAGAGTTCTCTTCGAAACAGTTCAGTTTCCATGTATTACCTGAACAAGCAGGTAGGAACGTTATTTATCTCCCCTACCCCCTAACCCCCATTTGTTTGTAGGCAGTGAGGATATGGGAATGGGCCACAGCATAGAACAGCAAGTGCCCCTTCTTTGCCTACAAGGAGGAGTTGGCATAAAGTCCAGCGGAGATGCACTTTTAAACCACACTCTGTATGCGTTTCCCAGGACCCCTCTGTTAGGGAGAATTCTCAAAAATGTTAGTTCCCTCCACCTTAGAGACCTCCAGCAACTTTGCTGGAATTTGAGGACTTGATATTTTTAACCTGGAGAGAGTGAGACACTTTTTCCCACTCATGTATTTTAATGTGAATTTTACCTCTGTTTCTTTTGGTTATGGAGTCTAACCAACTCATAGGCATCATCTTTTACAGGTGTCATAAAGCACCTTCAGTGCAGTGGGACAGGGAAGTCTTAGAGATTTCCCAAGGTTTAAATACCTTCTCTGGTATCAGCTACTGTTTCCAAGAGCAGTAAAGTGAAATTGACTTTACTTAGCATTGTACTTGCTAGACCCAGCACAGCCTAGCTTACAATAGAGTCCTGGGGGTGGGGTTACTTAGTATCCTGTGTCTAAATGCTCATGTAAAAAATGTTATGTTACCCTTTCCTCAATTGACTGGCTGGTGGCAGTGGGTTTGTTTTGAACTACCTTGCTCCGGTAAAGTAACCGCGGGAGCCATCTTTTTCAAAATGGCATACAGCCATCTTTGCTAAAATGGTGCCCTGTCTTCTTTTTTCGCCAGGTCTTTGTAGAAAGTTCCTTCTCGAGAGTTTCTCTGCGCGCCAAAGCAGGCTTGGTCTCTTTGTTCATTTGCCTTTCCGAGAGAAACACACCTCTGCCGCCCGAGTGTCGGGGGTAGGCAGGAAGTGAGGGAGGTGCCTGAAACTCCCTGTGCTTGGTCTCCCAGGAGACCCAAATGCACTCTGTGGTGATTGGCTGTCTGACTGTCCGACAAGGACAGACACCCTGCTGGGTGAGTGACAGCTAGGCTGCAATGAACGGGAGAGAACTGAATAAAAGGTGAGTCTTTTGGCTTGAAAGGCAGAGTCGACCGCTGGACGAAGGATCCGAAGATGAGCTTGAAGAGGACGCCTGCTGCAACTCCTGGACCGTTGGTTTGCCCAGTGAAGCCCTGCTGCAGTGACTACTTGCCAAGTGTGCAGCGACAGAGAAGCCCCTGCAAGCACACCTTCTCCCTTTCAGTTGGTGGGAGCAATCAACTCCAAAGTAAGCCGCCAGGACACCCATCTTGGAGCTGGTTGAATTTCCTCAGAGTTGCTGCAGGAATTGTATAGCCAGGGAGAGGGACACCAGATTGTGTCTGTTGCTTTTAAACTGGCCTAAAGCTGTTGGAAGATCCTCCGGACTCCCACAAAGCATTATTTAACAAGGTTACAAACAAAAACAAATCCATGGTTCAGTTAGTAGGATTTCCCCATTTGACTGCAGCCAGACCCTAATTGGGTATACTTTGAGGACACACATCTTTTTTTAAAAAATGTCTTTTGTATTACTATTAATTGAACCATGTATTTGTTTTTGTTCGTAACCTTGTTAAATAATGCTTTGCACTACACTCTGTTTGAACAACTATGTACTCAACTGAGGAGCAGTTATTTTATATTTTTCTAATATGTTGTCCATTGAACATACAAGACTCAAGCTAAAATAGAAGCTATTGGTTTGTACTACGGAATAAATCCATTGGCATAGCCAATTTAATAAGGCTATCCCTGAATACATTTGTTAGTCTACTTCACTTTATCTGTAACCCCGTTTACCCAATCTCAGACTGCAGATGGGTCTGAATGGCGATTTATCTACGCCAAAACACTTTTGAAAAAATAAAAATTCATACAAAACTAGAAGTATGACCAACTGATTGTTGGCTGAATCCCCCCCTTATGTTACACTCCATTTTCATCCCTGGATCCCGCCTTTTAGGGCTTACCCTTTTGTTACATGATTCCCACCCCAAAAAGGGCAGTCCAACCCAAACTGCTTGGTCTCATTCTTGCGACACAAGCCCCAAACTTCTCCTCTCTGATGAGGGCCTATGAGGCTGAAACATGCCTGGAGATGGTCTCGTGCAGAAGGGATGTGACTAAGCAGTTTGGGTTGTACTGCCCTTTTTCGGCTGGGACCTGTTTTGCCTATGGTATTTCCTCTTTTGTAATGGATTGGCAGGCAAAGAACGATGGTCTGGGGGGGTTGCCCAGAGCAATGCCAGAGGTTACGATTAACTCCTAACCTTTCAGCCATCACCACTGTTGTCTGGAACATGTGCCAGGGCTAGCGCCAGATGTGTACAAATTGTCTTACCCAAACTTTTGTTGCAGTGTAAGAGTTGCCCCTCCTCAGAACACTACTTCTTGCTGTGAAATCTTCCTTCAGACCCACCCTCTGTCCTCTATAAATTGGTAAGATACTAGTAGCCGACAAGCTGTGAAGGACTAAGAGGCGAGGCTGGTGGGAGGAGTCAGGGCGGGCGCACCCAATGCCCCTTGCTTGCAACAGATTTAAAAAGGAGGCTATCTTCTTTGCAGTGCAAAAGGCTCCAGTCTCGTCCCTGTGGGACGGACTCATCAGTATGGTGGAAAGGGGACTATGTACTTGAGTGTCGTAGTCACTACAATGAGTAACTATTTAGTAAATCCAGCTCTCCTGTATTTTAATTTCTTGAGCAGAGTGGCAAAATAAATGACCCCTCAAGGCCATAGTTGTTATGATGCCTGTACTTGATCCAGTGAAGTTTTCATCTCAGAACCTTACTTTCTTGTAACCTTGAATAACTCTGACGTGTATTCAACTGTCTCGGGACCCTGATCCAAGCAGGTCATGACACTGCTTGTATTTTTAATGATCGGCACAAAAGTGCACACATTCAGTTAGCTTGAATATTTGTGTCACAGAAAATGTGGGAAATCCCCTACAATGCTCCCACACCTATATTGCCGAACACCAACTCACTATGTACATTCTAGGGGCTAAATTTGATCAAATAAATTTGAGAAAATACCATCCAATCGGTGTTTGCTGGAGCAATCGACCTACTACCATGAGACTTGTTAGCTCGACACCAACAGCTACCAGGAGCTACTTCTGATTCCACAAGCAAACTGCTAGTACACAAACATACCTATGCGAAATAAATGGGTGTTCGGGAATGTCTGGAAAGGGGCATTATGACACATCTTTAATGTTAGTAGTGGGCATAGAGTTATAGTTTGCCTCTATCGTAGGGGTTAGATTTGCTACTTGCATTATACAAACTCCTTATTCCCCAGAGGTTCTTTATACTTGTCGATGCTGAATGTTCGGCAAGATTGTGTGCAGTACCCTTTGTGAGACTACAGCAACCTTGACCTCCTGGCAATAGGAACCCAACCTTTGGTATATGTCTGTACTACACAGGTTGATTATGTGGCTGAGCAGCCAGGCTTATCTCAAGAGGGGTCAATGTGAGCAGTAGGGTTGTAACAGTGTTTCCCAGTGAGTTATTCAAATAAACACTTACACGCAAGGTTTCTTGATTAAACAATTATTAATTTAACAGTTCAATAAGCCTTCTTCAGAAGGGAGCAAAACATGTAACAATTATAATACACTTCAAAGCACACTGTTTCTCTAAATCAGATGATACCCATTGAGGATGGCACACAGACACTTCCTACATCGTTAAGTGACTTAAATAGCTAGGACACTGTGGACATTGATTTATCACTGGTACATTTAGAGGAATAAAACAAAGGTTAACAAATAATTCATACACTGGTAAGTACTTTTTAAAAAGCTTCAAATGCAAAGTAAATTAACCCTTTCCTGGGGGGAAAGGCAAAAGCACAAAGTCAGAGGTAGAAGTATCTCAGGGAGCCAGGACAGTCAATGTTAGTTGAACAAAGTCTAGGTGAGCTGATGGCCTTCTTTGTAGGTAAGTAAAGGTCTTGCACAGTGTGTTTAGAAAAGTTTGTAAAAATAAGATTCACTTGAAGGGCCACAAGCTGGGAGGCTTGTGAGGGGCAAAGCTGCAAGCAACTCTGCAATGGCAACCAAGACAAGTCTCAACTGAGAGCAAGTAAGGCTACACAAAAAGAGGTACAGTACCTTTGGTTAGAAGAAATGGTTACAGCTGGCTTCTGTTCCTGTTTGGCTCTGCAGATCCTACTGTTCCTGGGCCTCAGTCATGAGGACAAGAGGGAGGTCTTCTGGGGACTCCTGCAACACAATGGGAAGGTTGGAGACAGCAAAGGTCAAACGTCAATTCGGCAGCACTTCTCGGTTTCAGCTCCTCGCGTCTACAGCAAATAGCAACACAGCGGTTCTCAAATGCCACTTCAGTCTTTCCTCGCATCTGAGGTCCAGCACTCTGAGATGGCTCAGGTTTGGTCAGTCCTGCTTCAGGGAAGTCGGGAGGATCCTCCTGGCGCTCGGGTTCGACTTAAAAGCTATGCACTCGATCTGGTGTTCCTCTCCCTGGCACTTCTGTTCCTGCAGCAGCAGCAGCAGAAGTGTAAGTACAGCCAGCTTCGAGAGGATGTCCAGATGAGTTCCATTTGGGGTTGATTTGTCCCACCAACCCAAGGGGAGAAGTCCTTGCAGGGCTTCTCTAGTCGAAACGAATTTGGAGCGTCAGCACAGCAGCAGGGCTTCACCGGGAAAACCAACGGTCCAGGAGCTGCAGCAGGCATCTCTTCCAAGTTCTTCTTTGGATTCCTTCGTCCATTGGTAGACTTTGCCTTCCAAGTCAAAAAGCCTCACCTTTTTATGCAGGTTTTTCCCCATTCATTCCAACCTAGCTGTCAATCACACAGCAGGGTGGCTGTCCTCCAAGAGCCGGCCAATCACCTTTGGGTGCATTCCTGTCACCAAGGGGATTAAGCACAGGGAGTTTTGGGCACCTCTCACACTTCCTGCCCCTGCCAGACCTACTGGAGCCAGAGGCGGGCTTCACTTGTGAATCCCGCCAAAGACAAAACGAACAAAGGGACCAAACCTGGTTTGGCGCACATAGTAAATCTAAAGAAGGACCTTTCCAACAAGAAATGGTGAAAAAACAAGACTGGGTAATTTTGACAAAATGGGCACCGATGGGTGCCTTACTGCAGCTGCGAACGCAGCCCACGGTAAAAACACACAACAGTAGTAAAAAGTAAACCACTACCACCAGCCATTAATTGTAGAAAGGGTAACACGAAAATGTACCTGAGAAACTAGACAAAGTGGGGATACTAAGTAACCCCTCCAGCACCCGCGTGTGTGTGCTGGGTCTAGAAAGTTACTAAATGTAAGTAAAGTCAGTTTCACTTCACTGCTCTTGGAAACAGTAGTTTGACCAAGCAAAGGTATTTAAACCTTTTGTAAATCTAAGACTTCCCTGTGCCACTGCACACAAGCTGCTGTGTGTCACAATGTAAAGATGATGCCTATGGAGTTTGTCAGACTCCAAAGTCAAAAGAAACGGAGTCCAAATCACAGAAAAATACATAAGAGGGTGGGGAAAAGGGTCTTGCTCTCTCCAGCTTAGAAATTAAAAGTCCTAAAGTCCAGCAAAAAAGAGCTGGCAGTCTATAGGGTAGAAGGGAATTAACACATTTCTGAGAATTCTCCCTAACACTGAATATCCAGGAGATGCTTTTAGCTATTGTTCAACAATCCTTACATCAATCGCTATTCATATTCCAACATCGGGTCAGTCAGTTCGTAATGACATCTCAAGCTGGCCTTTGTGAGCAGACTGTCTTTGACTGATAGTGCCTTTAGATTATAGCCCTATTCTGAATGTTTACTTGGATTCCTTGAGGCTACGGAATGAGTGTTCAGAGTATATCCAGAATGTCTGCTTGAGCCTTGGTTCTTCTGTGCCATCCCCAGTAAAGGGTTGAGGGGTGGGTGCTATGTGTATCATGGTGGCGGTCCACATCAGCTGCAAATCACACAAAGAAGAGCTTCATGAAAGATTCCTGCATGGAATGTCACCCAGATGCCCTTTCTCCTGCTGGCTTCCGCCAGACCCATCCTGTCGTGTACTTTCAGATGAGTGTTATTGGCTTATCCTCTGGTACTGCATAACCTCAAAGCCTGCCCACTGGCCTTTATTGCTGATGGTCGGACCACCCTCCCTAAAAGTGGAAATGAGGAAAGTCTTCATAGAGAAGCATAACCATTATGGCTGAGATTCTATCTAATGGGTAGTAGTGATTTAGTGATGTTGGAGCCCAGTACATCACATCTTTCTGTGTGACTTGATCGAGAGAGGTTTGATCTACCAATGATATTTTGAGGTGATCTAGATGGCTGCAGATTTTTTGCCAGGTCATGTTCCTGTCTAATCGAGAGATCTGATGAATTCAAGTAACCTTGCATGTTTTTTCCCTCCAAATTTAGATGGCGGTAATCGGCCAGCAATCCAGCAGTGGCAGCAGCTTGACGGAACTCCAAGTGGTCAATCTTGATACAACACACAGCTGTAAAAGTGACTGATCGATTGGCTGGCCTACTTTTGTTCCCTAACGGCGAAGAGCACCCAGCGGGAAGCATGAGCTGAAGCAATTTTCGTTAATACAGACTGCCTCACTTATTTATTTGTTGCCTTCTCACGTTTTTTTATTTACACATGTAAGCATACAGTACAGAGGTGCAGTCTTACTTGTTTGTGCCCAACCCAGAAGCGGTATCCTGTTTGTGGCTGCACTGTTGTCTCATCAAGGGATTGACAATCTTTCAGATTAGTTTAGAACCATTCATGCGTTTTGATGCCCTCTCTGAATCAGGTTGTTTTTACTGCCATATCCAACTCATTTGTAAGGTTTGCGATTACTATTATAATGAAACTGAGATGGCATTTGTCTTTCTGCACAAATCAAATAGGATTGTATTTTTGTCCTCAGTAACAGGGTGTTCAAATAGGACTACATGTGAACACAAGCATGGGAACAGGGTGATTGGTGCAACTACAGGCACAATTCTGTATTGCACAGATTCACTCCGAACGGACTCCAGGGGCATTATCCAAATATGGCAACTGGGACTTTAAGGGCGCGACTGTTATTCACAAACTGATTCTGCTTTTTTAGATTAAATCTCCTATGCTGTGCCACACTTGCACACCACTTTAAAAGGGAGATACGCCTTTTTGGCATGGTCAAAGAGGAAACGGTTCCTACCTGGTTGAAGACAAATTGCCTTGGCTAATTCATTGCTGCCTGATAGGAGTACTTCCTCGTGAGTTCCTGTGCAGTGTAGTCTCCTGCAGAAGAACTGGAGAAGCATTTGAACAAATGTTCTGTGTCCTTTTCTCAAGGCTGGCATATCTTGTTCTCTCTCTGGACACTGTGTCACTTGGAGCGAGGACCACCTTGATGACAATTGAGATGTTTGCTTTCATTGTATGAATTCCAATGTGCATAGTTATATTTATGGAAATCAAGAGGGCAAGCGTTTTTCTCCTACTGCCATAGGGTGGAGTTTGCTAGTAGTATCGTCGTTAACATGTCTCTGGTGTAACTGATCATGTTCAATAGTTACAGGTTGAGCACACTGCTTGGACGGACTGAGAAGCTCTAAACAGAATCTATCTTGAGCAGGGTAATAAAGCATACTTAACATGGGGCTAATGGTCTAAAATCTACCATGTCTTGTTCCATTTGTAAAGTTAGGCCTAGTGTAACCCCTGGTGGTGAAAATAAGGTAAACCCCCCACTTTGTCGTCATAGCTTGCCCAAAGTATGATTATTCCCATGCTTGAAAGTGAGTGAAAAATTAAATATATACAATAAGGGATGAGAGGTCGTCTTCCTAACTTTAAAATTGACCATAGTAAATGCTGCAAATATCTGCTAGCTATTGACTTTACTGTAAACCGTGCAGTATGTCGTCATGCTAGGGATCCTAGTAATTTAGTTTATTTCCTGGAACGGGATTCCTTTTGTGCTAGTGGATAATGAGCCAGAGTAAAACGTGGTTCCTCATGTGCCCGTAAAGTGTCTATATCTGAACTGTGTGCTTGAGACACTAATGTATTTCCTAAAATATATAATGCAATGCCTTGCATATCAGTGAAGGTCAAATCTATAATGCGCTCTTCACCTGATGGTTAGTTTACTGTATTCCTTCGAGCATGTAATTCACATGCAAATGAGTGATGTTTACTTACATGCCATTAAAATGGATGCCCTAGTTTATATTCTGTGGTTCCTTGCACACTGATAGTTTGTATGCCCAAGAATGTACAATACTTGCCTGTAACAGGTATTGTATAATTATGTCTTGCCCCCTTACAGATGGTTGACCTTATTGCCTCAGTTTAACTCTGTGTAGTAAAAGTATGGATGTTAAGGCATAACTGTGAGCAATGTTTTCCAAGGTGCCAAGCATTGTTGCCTATGCTGTGGAGTTGCTTTGCAGGGGGCCTTTGTCAACGCACACTGCTCTCTGCTTAATAGGTGGTGTTACCAGGGTTTTCTTGCTGCCTTGTGTATTGTATGTTTTTGGTACAGTGTTGATACCTTGTGTATTTTACCTGCTTGGTTCAGTCAACAGTCTGATTCACCATTGATAGCAGGCAGCCAGAACCGCACCTGTTTACAAAGCATTTGGCTGTTTCATCTGAAGTTGGTGCTGCCCATATCCTGTAAGGTGGTGGCATGTGTCTGGTCTACAGGACAGTGCATAGTCTCCGGCAGGCTTGCTGCTGAACATAGCAGTGAAAGAATTTTGGTGATTGCTCTATCCAAAAGGAGCAGGCCCTTGTCCCAACGGTGTGTAGTGTGCGGTGTCATGTCTATGCATCTCCCTCCACATCTTTCCACACTCCACTCCCATACCTACGCAGGGATACAAAACCCTGGTCTTGCAAGTAACCTGTGTCAGATTTGCTTATCCCAGCTAAATGGACAAAATGGAGTAGTGGATTCCCTACTGGAATGTATTTGTGGGTAGGGGATATCCATGAGTCGGCTATGCTCTTGACAGTATTTGTAAAAAAAAAAGCACTTTTCCGCCATTCAATGTGCCATAAAGTGTGTGGGGGAGATGGCACGCTGGGCTGCCAGCATGACTGGCTAGAGCAAGCTCTGCCTTGGAGATAGGTTAACACTGGAGGGGCGTGACATGCTTTATTCACAGAAATAGGCCAGAGGGTCGGAGGGTATGTATCGTGGTTTTGCTTTTCAAAGAGAAGGAAAAGAGCGTGAAACTTTTTTTTAGCAAAAAAAAACTGATAAAAGCCTTGAAGAGAAGACTTTATTTTTCTAAGTGTTAAGCTCAGTATTTAT
Source organism: Ambystoma mexicanum (assembly GCF_040938575.1). Lineage (NCBI taxonomy): Eukaryota > Metazoa > Chordata > Amphibia > Caudata > Ambystomatidae > Ambystoma > Ambystoma mexicanum. The sequence continues at coordinate 1,268,007,484 of NC_090928.1, read as the reverse complement.
GTATTTCTTAAAAAGGAATAAAGACACCGGCTCTTGTACAGTTTTCATGGGTTTTGTCTACACGTTTGTATCACTTGGGAAGGGTTGAGGGAGGGTTCAATTACTTTTTTAAATGTTTTGAACATTGGCATTTAAGCTAATCAATTGTGCCTCGTATGCCAAAAAGTATAGTTGATGGTTAATTTGGACCGTTGATGGGAAGGTGCTGTGATCAGCCTGTTAATCTTTGCTTAGTGGTTCCTTGAATCGAAAGTGGGAGCATGGATTGGGTGGAAACTGCTCTCCAAGGATAAAATACATCCTTGTTTGAGGTCACTTCAACTTTGCTCTTTCCGTTCTCTGGTCCGCTGTCCTCTAATATGCGTTGTTCTTCGTATCCAGAGCAATGCCAAATGGAGTGATGTTACATAATATGCCAAATCTATCATTTTATTCTGAACATTTGAAATTATCCCGTTTTGCAATTTTACTCCCCTTAAGAACTGTAAAACATTTTACAGAGAATTGTGCAGCTTTTGGAAACCGTGCACACGTTTTTTTAAAGCTGTGAATAGAATATTTTTTTTAGTACCAAATATAGGGCCTACTTTTTTAAATTTTGATTAATATGCTTTGAGAATGTACTTTGCTGACTGCACTTTTAATTCTACATTGTGATCGGGTTGGCACTCAGGGAAACTGAAAGTTCCATATTCCGATTCCATGCTGGCAAGCAGTGAGCATATCTTTTAAATTGTTCTTATTTGCTGTCAATGTGGGTTCACAAGCTTTGCACCCCTGTTTGTGGAGAGGACTCTGTTCAGCCTCTTATTAAACAATGGCTCTATAAACTCGTCAACTTTAGTCATCTAGTGCATGGCCATAACTTGGCCTGTTTGAGCCTATGCTAAAATGTGTTGCTGTATGTTGGTAAGACAATCATAGAAACATAGGTCCATTTAAATGAATGTTTATTTTGCTTTCCCATGCAAAAGTTGTAAATGGCAAGATGATTCACTGAGAAAGTTGATAACTTGAATAGTAAACATTTCTACATGAGGACTATTTCACAAATGCTATTGGGACATCCTTCATGTGTGCACCAGACCTGAACATCGTGCAGCAGTTTGATTTTGAGAGCACCCAAAGACTGGGTATGTGCAGCACCACCGTGCCTGGCTCCAATCCGCTTCGCTTGCCTGTCCTTTTCTCGGACTGGACGCATAAGGACGCTCTTTTCCTATTTTGTTATTCGCTATCCACCTCTTCCCCACATATCCAGGTGGCAGACGCTAGCCTATGGCCCTAAGCATTTCCAAATGCAGATCCTATGTCCAATTTCCTTACAGCGCACCAACTCGCATTCCTTCTGCCTAGAGTATCTGGGTCCTGTTCACTCAAGAAAAATGTGCACCCTATCTTGACAATTTTACCTTGCGCGCACAGTGTTCTCGGTTGATGTGCTAGATTTTCAAGCAGCCTCTGCCAATTTCATGGTACAAAGCAGCAGACAAGCTCCTTCTTCTCAAAAGCACCCTCCAAATTCTTTTTCAACTATCGCCGGCCCTCTTCACCCTACACCCCCCCCCCCCCCATCCTGCGGTTCTGCCACCACAGACCAACTTCTCCATGTGGGACCTTGGTCCTTTGTCCTCCGTCACCAGCATCACTGGGGTTCATCCTTCTAAAATTCCTATCCGCTCTAAGGAAACATTGAAAGTGGTATAACCTGAGGTCCTGTATTATGTGATAGAGCAGCAGCATCGCCCATATTTTATTTTGTGTGGGGTGGGGAGATAGAGGGGATCATTGCTGGACTTCAGTTAGACTTGCCACTGCACCACTTGTCTGCGACCAGTGCCTTGCCCTTTGCCAAAATCGCAACTGCATGTTTGTGGCTCTAAAATGGCATGTCACTCACAAGGGGTATTCAATCTCAGATGCCTCTGGCAAACTCCACATGCCTTCAGAAATTGTACCCTTTGCTTCCTTAGGAAGCAGACAGCCAACTGCATATCTCTCCAGAATATAGGGTGCATCCATTCTTTATCAGCCCACAGTTGGGTCTACCCTTTTCTCCTTCCAGGGCCGAAAAGTGAATACCTGCACACCAGGGGCGTGTCTGTATTCTCTGCCACGAGTATCTACTACTGACTTTCAGGTCCAGGGTTTCTTCCTCTGCATCGTTGAAGTCTCACACACCTACGTATATCTCTGGTGCAGTTCTACCTGTGGTTAACTCGTAGCACTCAGGTGCAGGTACTTTGTGTGACTTTCTAGCCTGTCTCCACAACCTTAGACTAAAGAGCCTCATGACTGGAGTATATGAAGGCATAGTTAAAGGCCCCTTGGTCATAAATGCAACCTTTGCACTCATCTGCACTGGTTCTTCCCTTGGCAGACCCACCTCAACCTGCAGATCTTATAGCACTGCTACAGTAACTGCTATGGTGCTAGTCAGCACAGATTATGCTTTTAACACCCCACTAAACGTACTCACAGAACATCTACTGCAACTAGCATCGATCGCTTCTGTGGCACTAATACCCATGGTTGGTCAATAAGTTAATCTGGGTTTGGTCGGCACAAAAGTCCTTCTATGTATACGCTTGGTTACTGTTTACCCTTGGCCAACTGAAAAAAATCCCTTAGTCCCCACCCCACTGCCCCCACAAAGTTCCTGAGGTTGATAAGGTATGGGATATAATCAGGCAGACTGGTTTCCCCTCTCCCAAGAGATTACACTCAAAGTTGCTTTTGGGACTCCAACACAATAATTGCTCTTTGGTTTCATAATACCCCAGGATTCATTTTGTCTTGGAAACTGATAGTACCCTTTTTCAAGATGGTGGGAGCTGTAGCTTCCTCTAGCAGTCTTGAGACTAGTTGCAACTTGTTCCCCATCAGGACGCAACGGTATCCTTGTTGGCTGACTCCCCAGAGTTTGGACAATGGGCTACCCTGTGATATTTGACAGTCCTTGGTCTCTGATACTTTGTGGAGCAGAGGAATCACATCAATGTCCACAAACTCGGGGGAATGGCGGGGGGGGGGTGGTTCCTGGAACTTATCAGCAATGGGATGGTCCTGATCTACACGCAACGTCGGTATGTTTAATTCATGCAGGGGTACCAGCTCTGCAACAATGTACGCACTGGATCTGTGAAACTGGGCCCTCCAGAAGACTTTCTGAAGGCCACACACCTTGCAGTTGTTCTAAACTCAGGGCAAATCGCTGAGCAGGTTGTTCCATTACCCTCATGATTGGAAGTTCAACCCAAATACCCACCAGGAAGTCTTTAAATGTGGACCTATTGCCTGAGTTTCTTTTGTTTTTTTGCTACCTTGACCAACAACAAATAGTTTGGCTAGGCTATGTGTCGATCAGGAGGTGAATTCACTGAGGGATGTGATGCACAAGTCCTGGTAACTCTGAATGTTTGCCCCCCGCCACCTCTTTCCCCCCCCCCCCCCTGTCCCAATGGAGTGGGGTGATGGCCATGCCCGAGGCCAATCACAATTCATTGATCATGGTGACCTTTTTCCCCCCATTAGGGTTTGATTCTCTGATCTGCTGTCCTTGGCATAGGTACTACCCCATCCACCTTTCAGCAGATGGCCTTGTACTCACCTCCTCCCCCCATCCCTTCTCTTAGTGATTAGTTCCAGGGAGTTTAACATTGTCAGCTGGGCTTCGATTCCATGTGTTTAACCAGCCAATGTATCACTTTTTTTATCACTTTCTTTTATTTTTTTACTGCATGTTTAATTTTTTGTTTTTGCTGTAAATGCGGGGGCAGACCCTACAACCTCCACCAAACCCTCACCCATTCCATATTGCCTCACCCAAACCTCCCTCTGTAGTTTGTGGCATAAACGTAGTCAGAAAGTGTTAAAACGAATTCTACAGTGACTTTTCTCTGGCCAAAAGACTAGATAATGGGCTTCACAGGACAAGATCAAATTGACTAGGAAATTCTCCACCCGACAGAAAATATAAGTGTGGGCCAGGTTCTGCGACTGGTTTAGCCTTTTAAGGGTCACTCGTGCTTTGAGCTATATATCCTGAGCTAGCAACGTTTGGTCTTAAGATGAGTCATGTATGCTTTATCTTATCAGCTGTTGGTGTTTAAATGAATTCAGACATGTAATGTTTCTCTTTTGTAAAACCCTTGGTCAGCTGAGGTCAAGAGGCACTTTTAACGGTCCAATCATATTGTTCACCCTGCACATTGCAATCTTAGTGTTTATGGTGGCTTCTGGCTCCTACATCATTCAAGTCTATGGCCTCCACTGACCTTCAACTTGTCACCTGGCAAACTACGTTTTTGGCAGCTGCCGCTTCCTCTAGGGAAGTTGGTCTGCAGGTTCTCTGTAGATCAACTAGCTCTCTGCTTCCTTCCTGTTTTACTGCTGTACCCCTTTAAAAGGTAGAAAAATTGTCAATGTGGATGTGTTCAGAACCGTTAGATTCTATAGCCATGGTACTAAAAATATCCATGGTACTGATGTGCATTATTATGGGTTAGCTCTGGCTACAAAATATTAAAAGCCTCGATTTCTTGGCAGGTTGCATCTTTTCTGGAGTTTTACAAAATCTTAGAACCTGGTTCTTTATGAACGTAGCGTTTCAGCAGACTGCCTCCATACCTTTCAGCAAACGTCATTTATTTTTAACACATCTGTAAAGAGGGAATATATTCCTCCCTGCATTCTTTCTGCAGGCATTATGCCGTGGACTCCAGTTCCAGCGCACACTCAATTTGGGCAGGCTCTATTCAGCAACATTTATGGTTGTGCTATTCATGCATTCCACCTCCTGTACTATTGTGTACCTTGCAAATCTCCCAATAATGTGTACCTTGCTAATCCTCCAATAATATGGAGGAAAGGGGACTGTATGTAGGAGTACACCGGTTACATAGCCTCCTTCCTTCCTTCCAAAAGACCCACCTGCCTTCTTCCTAATAAAAGCTCATGGCCAGTTAAATGCCTAAACTGGCGAAAAGTATTGCTAATGGAAGCCATGTGCATACGAAATAAGGAGATGCTGCACATGTGCTTCATGCCTTCACGCATGGCTTCACACAGTCTCCAGACCTAACCCACCAAAAAGGCTGTCCCAATAGCATGCAGGAAAGGGAACAAGAAGTCACTAAAGTAACGTGCTCTTTTTATTTGTGACGTTAAATCTTCTTAATTGTTTAAGGTGGCAGTTGCAATGATGATTGGAGCAAGGTGCTGATTCGGATTGTCCAGTACCTTAATACATATTTGGCTTGTCTCATGACTGACATTCATGACAGTAATTTCACTGTCGTACAAAACACGGTTTGATTGTTCTTGAATGCTTTCTCATTTAGGCTTGTGTTGCATTGTCAAAGACTTTTGTACTATACCATCCACTATATTACATGTTAGTTGGCTTTATTACGTTTTGATCTGGTGTAATTGGCAAGCATGGCCACTTTACTGAGGAAAAGTCTACCAGGATGCTACATAAATGCTTCTTGGTATCTCAATGTTTATTAACATGAGGGCTTTGGGATGCTACCCACACCGAGAGTGAAGACCACTTGTTACTTCAAGGTCCTAGGTCTGAGCTCTTTAGATTCCTACCTCAAATACACTGCCCCATGTGGCTTTTCACAAGGGGAGGGAATCTGTTAAAAAAAATTTAAAAAAAGAAAATCATGTACTTTATTTGTTGGGCCTGTGTAAAATTGACTTCAGATTAAATGCTAATGTTCTGAGAATTTGTATCAGGGATTCATTGGCATTTTATGTGTGTGGTGAAGATTTCACTCTATTTTCATGATTGTTTTTGTTTTTGAAGTTTTGTGTGTTTTTATTTTTTTATTTGAAAAAATAAAGTTCCAGGGTTGTTCTTGGAAAGGCTGTGGAAGTAAACACCGTACTGTGTACATAACTTTTGTATAAAACGAAAAATATATACTTTCAATAAAGGTATGAATTTGTGCACATGTTTGAATTCTTACAATGCTCATTATTCCGCAGTGATGCCAATTGACTTCATCCATTAAGTGCTTTGTTTCCTTATGATGGCATGTGCCCAGTAAATCTGCTGTGACAGGTACTCTGATCTGTCTGCACAGCCCGTCTTTTAAACAAAACAGATGATTAAATGTATAAAAGAAATGTATTTGTATTTTCTTAAATATTTATCATGAGTTAAACTGAAGGAATACAGTGAAATGGTTGATTGTTCTAATTGTCCGCTTTAAAACCTATACATGTGTCCTGCCTCATTAGGAACTCATCTTTTGGAGCCCCCATCTTGCACCACAGTCTCTAGCGTGGTCTGTTGGCACCATATGAAGCAAGCCAGAGCTAACTATAGATGAAACGTAGGACTATGGCATGCAGCAAACGATGCATGCTTTATTTGTTTAATCGTCTTATTGCCTTCTGTTGCTCTCAACAATGTATTTGATGCCAGGCTAAATGCTACCTTTTCATTTTAGCACTCTGGCAATGGAGGCTGTATTAAATTCGCCAGCCAAATGCCAGTTTGTTTTTAATAGGCATACTGTTTTCAACAATGTATCGGTCCACTACAACTACCCAAATGTCCTCAAATTAGTCCTTAATGGGATTACCTGGTCTCAAATAAGTATTTCAGCATTTAATGTGCCTAACCAGCATAGTAGCTTTCTATTTTAATCAGATGACCTGCTTTCGGTATGGGAGTTAAAGAACACACCTTCAGTTTCTTGGTTTTCACAGGTCCGTTTAGAGGGAGACACAGAGACGACTACACCTGGGAAAAGGCATGTACCTCTTGAACCAAAAGAGCCTGGATAGGATTTTGGCATCTCGTTACTGGATGACCTAGCCAAACCGAACAAGGTCACTACTGAGAATCTCTCCCTTGGATCAGCATTTTACAGACAAGCACAGCTTTGGAATTTTTCCTTCCAGTGAGATTGGTTTGGTCCGTACTGAAACCTCTTCTACGGTGCATTCTCAGTACCAATCTGAATACTAGTGTTGGGTAAGTTCTTCTAAAGTCCAACTGGTGTGGGACTTCATAAGACTAACCTCTTGGTATTAGGGACCCACCTCTCTCTTAATATAGGCTTGTACTACACACGTCGGTAGAGTGGCTGAGCAGCCAGGCTTATCTTAGGAGGGAGTTATGTGAGCTGTAGAGCAGTACAGAAATCAGTTCACACAGGTATCCAAGTAAACATTTGGTTATATTGAAATATATTTATTTATACTTAGACAAGCAAATCTAAAAATGCAGCAATTTACAGTAACATTCAATGTGAAATGGAATCAATTAATATAAGAAACAATAATGCAGGTGAGTAACTTTTTCTGTGCTTTACATATCCAGCACACAGAGTGACGTAAACTAAGGTCAATATTGTCACCTACATGTATCGCCTTTACAAAATTGAGATGGGAGGGAAAGTTTCAGAGGTAGGCAGAACACACTTTAGCAACTGTTAACAAATATTCTCCAGCATTGGATCTTTCATGGATTCACATGCTTAGAATATTCCCCGTCGTCAGGCTGGGAATCCCCGGTACATTATATAGACCCTTTCCCGTAGGAAAACTTTTTCGACGCTTATGCGTCCTATCCGCCTCGTTTTGTATCATGCGTGCCCGCGGCGTCAGGACGCCATGATATAAATACAGGACCCGCCCCCGCGCTCCCTCAGATTTCAACCGTCTTTCAAAGTAGTGGGATCCTCGTGGTTACTACTAGTAGAAATTAGGTTGTTTTTTCTTTCGCTTCGGCGACGTTATATTCTGGAGAATTATGTCAGGAAAAGCGTTATTTCGCCCTTGTGCGACATGTGGACTCAAAAAAGTCTATGAAGGTGATGCCCACATGGATTGTATCTACTGTCTCCACCCGCACCACACGACGGATACATGTGAGCTATGCCAGGGTTTCTCCCAAAAAACCCTTAAAGACAGAAAAAGAAGGTTGGTCGACTGGCTTAACGATGGAGCGGGTGCCTATCCGGCATCAGAAGTTGGCTCAACGGCCTCCAAGAGCAAGTCGGAACCTCCCTCGAAGAAGGTACGGCCGGTCGACAACCTCCCTGATGACAAGCATACGGGGAAGCATGCTGGGTCTTCCTCATCACACAAAAAGTCCTCCTCCTCCTCATTATCTAAGTCGGTGAGGCAAGCAACGTCAAAATCCTCCTCAGGGGACCGGCATAGGTCTTCCGTGAGTCGGGATTCTTCAGCCGGGAAATCGGCATCGAAATCGGCTTCCAAGACTAAAGTCTCGGCGCTGGCTACTTGCTCGTCGACACCGGTGTCGTTGACGATGCCTATTACTGTTCAGGCTACAGCGGTGGGGATTCCTTCGTCGACGGCGACTCAGTCTATGGCTTGGCAACCAGAGGTCTACGACCCGGTCCCCCCTGAAGTCTTACTGCAGCCGGACACGGCCTTGTCGACGCTGTCGGCGGAAGGGGAAGGTGGCATGGTTTTACAGCCGTCGGATTTGGGCTTACGGCCTTCCACTTCGACGGCGAGTGGGGGTATGGTCCCTCTATCCTCGATGTTGCTGACCCCCCAGACGGTCTTGTCTCTGGATGTGCTTAATACGCTGCAGAAGCTCCTACAGCGTCTGGATACGCAGATCCCTCAACCTGGGACCTCATCGTCGCTATTTCCTGTACCTTCCGTCGACGAACAAGCTCAAACAGCCCGCTCGACGACCAAAAGCCCATCGGCCTCCCAGGTGGCGAAGGATCGTCCTCGAGCGCTATCGGAGTCTGATTCTATCCAGGGTGACTCAGGGTCAGACATTTCCCCGTCACCGTCGAGAGACCCAACATGGAATTCGGATGTGGAGGTAGAGTCTACGAGGAGCCAGACACAACAGTCTCCTCCGGATGATGTTGGAGCCTTCCACGCCATGATGGGAAAGGCGTGTTCCGAGTTCGGCTTGATTCCTGAGGAACAAAAGAAAGACTGTTTTCTTTTTGATCATATGGGTCAAAGGAGGAAATCGGTTTTTGCCATCCCAATTCTGGACCACGTGTGGCAAGAAGGCCTCAAGACGATGCGCCATCCGTTCTCGGAGCCAGCTATCAAGGGGCGTATTGAGAAAAGGTTTAAAGCTCCGGAGTCCACTCCAAAATGTCTAACGGCACAACCTCTGTCAGACTCCGTGGTGTCGGCGGCAGCGGCTAGGAAGGCCAGAGTACAGAAAAAATGTTCGACCCCACCAGAAAGCGAGGCCAGGAGGCAGAACGCCTTTGGAAAAAAGGTGCTCTCAGTTGGCGCGACGACGGTAAGGGCAGCCAATTCTTTGGCTATCGTATCAAGATATGATAGAGAAATGTGGCACAAACTAGCCCCTATCCTAGAACATCTGCCAGAAAGAACACCGAAAAGCAGCCATGTTACTTGTACGAGATGGCGAAAGAGGCTTCGAACCACGCAATTAATATTGCAGTTGACCTAGCAGAGTCTGGTTTCAAACAGATCAATCATGGCGTAGTACTTCGTCGACAAGCGTGGCTCAAATGTACTACTTTCCGTCCCGAAGTCCAATACAAAGTCCTTGACATGCCCTTGTGAAGGAGAACATCTGTTCGGAGAAAAGGTAGATGAAGCCTTGAAGGGGATGAAGGAAGACACGGATACTGCTAGGTCTCTGGGAGCCCTCCAGACAGGTAGAAATTTTCGCTCCTTTCGCCCATTCAGGGGTGCTTCTGGAAACTCCCGCTTTGGAGCCTCTAGGGACCGTGGATTTAACAGGTCCTCGTACTCTTCACAAGGTTTCAGACGTGCATCCCAGTCGGCACGAAGAGGTAGAGATTATCAAGCCTCCAGAAGACGTAGCTCGGGTTCCTCTTCGACGAAGGGCAAGCAAACCGGCAACCAATGACGGCCTTCAGAACGTCCTGGGGGGCCGAGTCTCTCATATCGACCAATGGAAATGCATCACCACAGATCGATGGGTTCTGGACACGATTCGCATGGGTCATGCGCTTCAATTCAAAGACAAGCCTCCACGTCTTCCGCCGGTGTTTTCGGCCCAGCCCCACCTTCGGGTCCTACGACAAGAGGTGGAGCTTATGCTAAAAAATGGAGCGGTAGAAAAGGTTCCTGTGACACAGGAAGGAAACAGAGTTTATTCCCGGTTCTTCGTTGTCAAGAAGCCAAATGGAAAATGGAGGCCCATTCTCGACCTGAGGGTACTCAACAAATGGCTAAAGAGCTTAAAATTCAAAATGCTAAAGCTCCAGGAGGTTATCAGGTCGGTGCAACCCAAGGATTATCTGTCGTCGCTGGACCTTCAAGACGCCTATTTTCACATCCCAATACGTCCACGACACAGGAGATATTTAAGGTTTGTCGTCGGACGAAAGCATTTCCAGTTCAAGGTCCTCCCGTTCGGTCTCAAGTCCTCCCCCAGGACGTTCACCAAGTGTCTGGCCCCTATAGCGGCCCATTTAAGAAAGGAAGGTCACCACGTCTATCCCTATCTAGACGACTGGCTGATCAGAGGTTCGTCCACGGAAAAAACGCGAAACAGTCTGGGGGCCACGTTGTCCCTCTTACAGAAACTGGGCTTCTCGATAAACTTCAGCAAATCCTCCTTAGAGCCTTCGAGGACTTTGGTTTTTCTAGGAGCGGAGTTTCATACGCAAACAAACCTTGTAAGACCATCCAGCGAGAGAGTACAGAAATTACAAAGCAAGGCGTCGGAATGGCAATGCGGTACCAGGGTATCGGTGCGCAAATAAATGTCCCTGCTAGGGACTATGTCATCCTGCATTCCGTTGATAAACAACTGCCGTCTGTTTATGAGGCCTTGCCAGGAATTTCTAGCGGACCGTTGGGCGCAGAGTCAAGGTCGCTGGTCCGACAGACTGGTCGTCGACGAGCAACTAGTACAAGCACTCTGCTGGTGGAAAGCGTCTTCTCATCTAACGAAAGGAATGCCTCTGGTCGAACCGGAGTTCCAGAAGACGGTGGTGACGGATGCATCGTTGAGCGGATGGGGAGCTCATCTGGATACGTTGCAGGTACAAGGCAGGTGGTCGTTAGAAGAGTCCTCCCTGCATATCAACCTGCTGGAACTGAGAGCAGTGCGATGGGCTCTAAAATCATTCCTTCCTCAGTTGAGGAACTCGGTGGTGCGTGTCATGACAGACAACACAACTACAATGTTTTACTTGAGGAAGCAAGGAGGGACACGGTCCAGGTCCCTGTCGACGGAGGCACAAAAAAATCTGGCATTGGGCACTGCAACACAACATGCAAATCTTGGCGTTCCACCTGCCAGGAGTGAGAAATGTGGAGGCCGATGCCCTCAGCAGAGAACTGAACGATGTTCACGAATGGGTGCTGAACGACCAGCAAATGCAACACGTATTCAAGAAGTGGGGACATCCCTCCATCGATCTGTTCGCGACGAGGGACAACAGGAAATGCCTGCAGTATGCAAGCAGATGGCCTCAGCAGGGCTCTCTGGGGGATGCGTTCTCCTTTCCATGGACGAACAAATTCCTGTACGCATTCCCTCCATTTCCCCTTATCCGGAGGACGTTGCAATGGATCCTCAAGTACCCATGTCGGGTGATTCTGGTGGCCCCGTACTGGGCCAGACAAGTGTGGTTTTCAGACCTACTGCACCTAGCGGCGGCGGAACCGATGAGGTTCCAGAGGACCCCCAACCTTCTTTCTCGACAGGAGGGGGTTGTTTGGCATCACGACCCGGACAGCCTCAAATTGACGGCCTGGCTCCTGACTTCGCTGAATTTGGTCAGCTAACGATTCCGGAGGAATGTCGGCGTATTCTGCAAGCGGCAAGAGCACCTTCCACAAACACCTCATACTCGTACAAATGGAGGAGGTTCTGTCAGTGGTGCTCGGATCAACCAGGTTTGGTTCCGCAGTCGATCAAGCCGGAACAGCTCCTTCCATACTTGCTGTTCTTAGCTCAAAAGGGCCTATCGGTATCGTCGATAAAAGTACACCTGGCCGCCATTTCCAGGTTTACACGTCAACGACATTCCACACCATTATTCAGCGACCGCCTGATTAAGCACTTCCTTAAGGGCCTATTCCGGAGTTTTCCTCCAGAGAAGAAATTTCCTCCGGCGTGGAGCCTCAATCTGGTGTTGGCGTCTCTTATGAAACCTCCTTTTGAACCAATGTCATCACCATCTCTAAAGTTTTTGTCGTGGAAGTTGGCCTTCCTGGTCGCCATCACTTCAGCCAGACGTATTTCAGAAATCCAAGCTCTAATGGTAGACCCACCATACTTACGTTTTTTCAAGAACAAGGTGGTCCTAGCCACTAACCCACAGTTCATACCGAAAGCTCCGTCAGTGTTCCATAAACACTCCTCTATTGTCTTAACTACGTTTTTTCCAGAACCATGCTCGGGAGCGGAGCGTGCGTTACACACACTGGACGTAAAAAGGGCTCTCAAGTTCTATCTTCATCGCACGCAACCTTTCAGAGAAACGAGGCAGTTGTTCGTGGCCTATGGGTTGGGTGCTAAAGGCAAAGTCATTTCAAAGCAAGGACTGTCAAGATGGGTGTCTTCTACCATTTCGTACTGCCATTCCAAGGCAGGGAAGCCTCTTCTACGATGGCCAAGAGCTCATTCAACTAGAGCGGCGGCATCGTCGACGGCGTTGTGGTATGCCGAAGATACCCAGATGGGACAGGCGGTGCTTCGACACCTATTCCAATAAGGTAAGCCCCGGCTGAGGGGTTAGATCCTGTTGCAATTGTGTTTCAATATTGTCCGCTTTTCTATGCTAATAATGATGTGTACACGACCATAGGGAACGGGCATTGTGAGAAGTATGCGGTTTTGCATGCACGCCTCCTCTTTTAGGGATGGTACTGCTATGTAATCTATTCTAAGCATGTGAATCCATGAAAGATCCAATGCTGGAGAACGGAATAGTTTCTTACCTGTAACTCCATTTCTCCAGCATTGGTATCTTTCATGGATTCACATGCGCCCTCCTGCCTCCCCTGGACATGCAAACCGGTTCCCCCACTACTTTGGGGGCCGAAATCTGAGGGAGCGCGGGGGCGGGTCCTGTATTTATATCATGGCGTCCTGACGCCACGGGCACGCATGATACAAAACGAGGCGGATAGGACGCATAAGCGTCGAAAAAGTTTTCCTACGGGAAAGGGTCTATATAATGTACCGGGGATTCCCAGCCTGATGACGGGGAATATTCTAATCATGTGAATCCATGAAAGATACCAATGCTGGAGAAATGGAGTTACAGGTAAGAAACTATTCCCTACTCTCCTAGAGGGATATAGGCAGTCTGTTTCCTAGCATTAAGAGGGTTCACAATTAAAACCTATGGAGGAACCCGCATTGTCAAAGCCAATAGTATCAGAAGATGGCCCTTTGGGAAACAGGGACAGCCGAAGTCCAATGGGCACTTCCAGTTCTGATGAAATTCATTTGGATGAAAAGTTAACCAGTCAGTGGTTCTTGAAGAAACACAGGAGCTCAAAGGGAACCTACCTGATAGTGCAGAAGCTGCAAGACCTGCCCAAAGGAGTTGGGTGCCAACTCGAACTAGCAGAAATCGGCACTTCCTAAGCCAGGAAGCACCGCAAATAGCACAAGGTAATTAAAACCCAAGCCCCAGAGTCCCCTGAAAGTGAAGAAGAAATTGTAGCTCGCTGCCTTCTAGGTGCAACATTACAGACCCTGATTACTGCTCCTTTGTCGTGATGATGAAAGGGGGGACCTCTGGTGGGCTTCTGCAGCAAGACTCCGGAGAAGTGGTCAGCAGCAATGGATTCGGCTCACTCCAGTGGCTCTTGGTGGGTTTGGTGCCTTTTCCTTAGCACCAAGAAGAAACAAATATCACTCATTGGATTCTCCTCGATTACTCTGTCCTGAATTCCTGCCTCTGGAGGTCCACACGGATGCCTCCAACGTTTCAGCCGGATTCGATCTTCGGAAGACACTGCACTTGATGATGGTCCAGGTACCCCAGGTATTGGGATTGTGCAGCTCAGGAAAGTCACAGCAACTCGGGGGAGATGGCCCAAAATGACGGAGGTCTTGAGGCTAGTTGGTCCCACCAGTCTAAGGGAGGAAGTAGTCCTTTGGCGGGTCTTCCATGTCGATGTGAAAACTGGGTCAGCGCAGCTGCAAGACATCACAAGTGTCTTTGCGGTCCTGGAAAGTGCTTGCTGGCATCTCTGCTAGTCTTCTGCTTTGTATTACTTGTTCCAACTCTGTAATCCCGAAATCCTTGCCTTGTATGCTGGATCCCAGTCATTCACACACTTGGATCTGTCAATCACCCGCCCAGTTAGAACTGGTTTCAGCAAGGCATACCTACAGACAAAGGATAGTGAAGGTTCGGGCTCCTCCCTCAATTTCTGCCTTCCCAGACACAGGAGCGTAGGTGGGCTTCAGAGCTGAAGCTCGCCAAAAGCAAAACTCATAAAGGACTTGGAAAATGGTGAAAAAAGAAGACTGGGCAATTTTGAGAAAATGGTCATCCATGGGTGCTGTACTGCAGCTGAGAAATCAGCCTGCTAGTAACCTGCACAAAAGGTAGTAAAAAGTAACCACTGCCACCAGCCATTTAAGTTAGTCATTTGTAACAAAAAGTTAAATGAGGAGTGGGAGATGTTTTAATGTAACCCCCAGCACCCACCAAGTGTGTGCTGGCCCCCCAAAGAGAAGATGAGAGAAGTTATCCTACTATTCTTGAACTGTAGTTCTCAAAAGAAAATGTATTTAAACATCACTTTTAAGTGACACTGGGTACTGGGTATCACAAAGCAGATGCCTGTATTAAAAACATGTAGTTTACCAGACTCCATAAAACAGTACAAATAAAAATCCCAGTCAGATAAAATGAATGGATGAGTGGTAAAAAGTTCCACTCACTCAGGAGATTAAAATCAAAGAAGTTCAAAGTCCAGCAAAATTGATGGAGGGAGGGGGGTATCTCAGGTTAAAGGGAATTAGCACAGAAACTTCAGTACTGATATCTCCAAAAGGGCTATCCTCTGAGAAGCAGAAGTTCTCCAGCATTGGATCTTTCATGGATTCACAAGCTTATTGACGATTCCCTGTTGTCAGGCTGGGAATCTTGGGTAATATTAAAGGGGTAGTCCAGCTAAAAATTTTATTTAAAAAATAGATAGGCAACATTAAAAAAAAAAATACTAGCACTTTTTCTTTTTTTAAACTTCCTATGTAAAATTTTGAGCTATTCAAGCTCAAAATTCGCAAAAGCAAGCACATGGGCGCATCCATTTTGTGAAAACTTGGAAAGAAAAACTGCAGCGTTTTCAGACACAATAACGTTGTATTTATGTTTGCGGTCGCTTCAAAATACATTTTTAAAGCTGCGGTTTTATTTCTAAGTTTTCCGGGCTCCTCCTGCTTATTTTAAAAAAAAACTAAATGGCACTTACCGAGATTCAGCTGCAGCTTTCCTGCTCTGGTCTCCGGTCCCCGTCCTCCACGTACAGCACCAATGAAGGAAAAGCCACCCAGCGGTAGCTTTTGTTTACTACAGCTGGCTGGCTTTTCCTTCATTAGTGCCGCAAAAGCCAGCACAGGCGGGCATCCATTTACCAAAATGGATGCGCCCATGTGCTTGCTTTTGCGAATTTTGAGCTTGAATAGCTCAAAATTTTACATAGGAAGTTTTTTAAAAAAAAGCGCTAGTATTTTATTTATTTTTTTAGTGTTGCCCATCTATTTTTTTAAATAACATTTTTAGCTGGACTACCCCTTTAAAGCAGTTTTTTTTCAAACCTTAGAACTGCTGGTCACTTGTATAGCCTATTGTCACTTCAGGTCATACTTCCCAGCCATTGACAATTGTCCCCCTTAGCTCCACCCCTGGTGGCCATCTTCAGATTTTTACCGTACATTTAAGTGTTGTGAGTCCTCGTTGTTTAACTTCTCGAAATATCAACATTTTTGTCCTGTTTGTGAGAACATTTTTGTTTTCTTCAACGTTAGTCACTTCATTGACTGACTACCGGTTATGGGGATGGGGACCCAATGCTGGTGGAGATCCTGACTCCGGTTATTGCCAATTATCGCAGAGGTGCAAGTATGGACAGGAAGATGCCTCCAGCACTCTTTTCTGGCACGACCTACAAAGGCCACGCCACTTTTCATCCTGGTACCTGCTAAGAATTTTTCAAGGGTCCAGCACCTGCGTGGAAACCCAATGTTCTTCTTTCAAAGTTAATGGGCCCTCTATTTGAACCTCTTCACCAGGCTCTGTTAAAGATTCCATTATGGAATACGGCTTTCTTGGTGGCCATTATGTCTGCCAGACGGGAACTGCAAGCCCTTTTTTTGTGTGTAAACCGCTGTTTCGAAGGGATTGTGTCCTCCGACGTATTCCTCATCTTAGATATATCCTTCCAGCTCTGCTGGCCTCGGAAATTTTTTTCTCTAGAGGGCGCTGCGCGTCGACGTCCCTCGAGTCGATGTCCTTAGACAGCCGCCGTATCAACGCTCTACGTCATCCTGCCTATAAAGGCCGCGCGCAGCGTCCGTTGCTCAGTTCCGTTTTTCCGCGCTACTCGGTGCCTCGGAATACCGTTGCTCAGTTCTTAGTCACTATGAC
This sequence comes from Ambystoma mexicanum, assembly GCF_040938575.1. Lineage (NCBI taxonomy): Eukaryota > Metazoa > Chordata > Amphibia > Caudata > Ambystomatidae > Ambystoma > Ambystoma mexicanum. The sequence goes on along the minus strand of NC_090928.1, from coordinate 1,267,990,889 downwards.
CTCCAAACCTTCCTCGAAGGTTCAGTCGACGCCGTTGACGAAGGTTCCGTCGAGGTCGATGTCTTCGACGCCGTTGTCGAAGGGACCTTCGACACACGGGTCGGTCGACTCGACGCCAGCCTCGACACCGACGCCGAGAAAAGTCACGGTGACCACACATCCAGTGACGATCCCCAGGCCCTCGACGTCGATGGCGTCGATATTGTCGAGTAGAATTCCAATTCTGTCGAGGTCCTCGAGGCCTCCACCTCTGTTTTCGACGCCACGCTCGAAGCCTTTGACGTCGGCGTCGACGACATCGATGTTTTCGAGGCCAATAATGACAAGTTCGGCACCCTCTGCCTTGGAAATGGGGATTTACTCCCTTTATGAGTTCAGAACAATTGAGAACTATATCCTCAATTTTAGAAGAGGGTGATTTGTTTGAACAAGACACATTTGAGTTACAGGGACCTGTAACCCCAGTTAGAGAGGAATTTTCCTCTGAAGAGCGTAGATTAAAGGATCTTCATGATTCTTTACATGAGGCAAGTGGGTTAGACACTTCCCCTGAGGTGGATTTTGCTAAGCCAGAACCGGGGGAGCATGCTGAAACCCCCTACAGAGCCTTAATGGCTAGGATTACAGCGTTCATGGGGTGGTCTGCACCTTCACAATCTTTCCAACAAGATGACCTCACGGATATTCTTGACAAAGGCCCACAAGAGGATCCGGTGGTGCCCTTTCATAAAGCTCTTCAGAGAAAGATCATGACAAACTGGGAAACCCCAGAGGTAATACCAGCAGTAAATAAAAAACTGTCTGCAAAGTACAGGGTATCTTCCACAGACCCAGAGTTTTTGTCTAAACATCCATCCCCAGAAAGTCTGGTGGTACAAGCAGCATCCTCTACCGATGTCAAGACCACTTATCCTACAGTCCCACAGGACAGGGACGATAAAAAAATATGATGCTATGGCAAAGAAAGTATTTTCAGCATGTAGCATGGCGTTAAAGTCGGTTAATGCTACGTGCACCCTTGCTAGGTTCAGCCATACACTTTGGGAGTGTGCTTCTACAGCGGCTGACTGCATCCCGGAGGGAGAAGAGAGGGATGCGTTCCTGAATATTATACAGGACGGTAAAGACGCTATGTGCGAATCCCTCCAGACGGGCATTGATTCGGCTGACAGTAGCAGCAGAGCAATGGCGGCAAGTACATCAACCAGGAGGTTCGCTTGGTTGAGAAAGTCGGGTTTTGCCCCAGATGTGCAAGCCAGGCTCTTGAACATGCCATTCGATGGCTCTTCTTTGTTCGGGAAAAAGGCGGATGACAGTTTAGAGAAACTGCAAACTTCAAAAGCAGCAGCAAAATCCCTAGGAGCTGCAATCCGTCGGACTCCTTTTCGTCCCACAGGAACCTCTGCGAGGGGCAAGTCCTTTCGCTTCTACTCCGCATTCGGAAGAGGTAGAGGACGGCCGGCTCAAAGGGGTCAAAGAAGAACTACCCGAGGTGGACGGGGTAGATATTCTAAAGCCGCAGCAACAGCAGGTGCCTCTTTACCATCGGCATCTGCATCAGCCGCCCCAAAACCACTCTGAGGACTCCCCTCACAGGACACCTGTAGGAGGCAGGTTGACTCAACATCTGACGGTATGGCAGGCTATCACGTCAGATGCTTGGGCATTGGAAACAGTCGCCCAAGGTCACTGCCTGCCTTTCCTACGTATACCTCAGAGTCATCCACCGGGGATCAGCTCTCAGAAAGCTCCAGATCCGCTCCTCTTGCAGGAAATTTTGGACCTGCTAGAGAAAGGTGCCATAGAACCGGTACCTGTAGCGGAGAGGAACAAGGGCTGGTACTCCCCTTACTTTCTCATTCCAAAGAAAGACGGAGGACTGAGACCCATCTTGGACTTGCGAGAATTGAACAAATTCCTCAGGAAAGACAAATTCAAGATGGTCACTCTTTCTCAGATCCTCCAGGCCCTGCAGTTTCAGGACTGGTTGGTATCTCTGGACCTTCAGGACGCTTATTTCCATGTGCCTATCCATCTCAAACACAGGAAGTACCTGAGGTTCGCAATTGGCAACTCTCACTATCAATTTCGAGTACTGCCATTTGGGCTGACCTCCGCCCCGAGGGTCTTCACCAAGTTAATGTCGGTAGTGGCTGCAAGTCTAAGGAGGGAAGGGATTCACGTCTACCCCTACCTGGACGATTGGCTGATCAGGGCTGTTTCTCCGGAGCAAGCTCAGATCCAGCTAAATCACGTGTGCTACTCCCTTCACAAACTGGGCTTCTCCCTCAATTTAAAGAAGTCTCAAATGATACCATCGCAGAGACTCTAGTTCATAGGAGCGATCCTGGATACTTCCCTGGGAAAAGCCTCGCCACCAGAGGTGAGGGCTCAAGATATTCTACAGATGGTTACCAAGTTCCAACATGCCCAACGTCTCCCAGCCTTCGACTTTATGAGGTTGCTAGGCCTCATGGCATCCTGCATTTTCCTTGTGCCAGAGGCTCGCCTGAGAATGAGATCCCTCCAGTGGGCACTGAGGACTCAGTGGTCACAATTCTCAGGGAGAATGACAGATCTTCTTCAGGTTCCCGGCAGGGTGGCTCGAGACCTTCAGTGGTGGGCCTGTCAGGAGAACATTCTGAAAGGAGAACAGTTTTGGCAACCCTGGCCGGAGATAACAGTAGTCACGGATGCCTCACTCACGGGGTGGGGAGCCCACGCCAACGACTTGACCATCAGCAGTCGTTGGTCTCCATCGGAGTCCAGACTACACATCAACCTGTTAGAGCTGAGAGCCATCAGACTTGCGTTGAAGGCTTTCCTGCCAGCTGTACAAGGGAAGAACGTCCTGATAATGACGGACAACACGGTGGCCATGCATTACCTCAACAAAAGAGGAGGCGTAGGATCACTACCCCTGTGCAGAGAGGCGATGCAGCTCTGGTTTTGGGCAATCCAAGAAGGAATCTCTCTTTAGGCAGTTCACCTAGCTGGAGAGAAGAACTTGACAGCGGACGCTCTGAGCAGGCAGAACACAGTCTCCCACGAGTGGGAGCTAGCTCAGGAAGTCCTTCAAGAGATCTTCGCCCTTTGGGGAACCCCTCAGGTAGATCTGTTCGCCACCAGCCTAAACAGGAAATGCGACCTGTTCTGCTCAAGGGAATTTCCTCCGAGAGGAGCTCTGGGAGACGCGTTCATAGTGGACTGGGAGTTTCCGCTTCTGTACGCGGTCCCTGTCATTCCTCAAATGATCAGGAGGTTGAGAAGATTCAACCATGATCCTAATTGCCCCGGATTGGGCCAGGAGAACGTGGTACCCGGACCTTCTAGGCTTGTCCATCTGCCCTCCAATTCGACTTCCTCTCAGAGAGAACCTACTCTCACAGAAGGGAGGTCAGGTTCTCCATCCAGACATCAAAACCCTCAACCTTCACGCTTGGCTTCTGAACGGCTGAGGTACAAGGATTGGGACCTCCCTAATGATGTTATGGAGGTGTTGCTTTCGGCAAGGAGGCCAGCAACAAAGTCTTTATACCGCTGCCGTTGGAACAGATTTTGCAGCTGGTGTAGAGAACAGAATATCGACCCATTTTCATGTGGTACACCAATGGTTTTGTCCTTCCTACTATATTTGGCAAATTCAGGCCTTCAAGTTGGCACCATTAAGGGCTATCTCGCAACGCTATCTATCTTTAAGCGTACTGCGGAAGAACCATCCTATTTCAAATTACCCTTGGTAATACAGTTTCTAAAGGGGTTAACCAATGTTTATCCCCCAAGACCATTCCAAGTTCCCCTATGGGATTTAAACTTAGTACTAACTTTCCTGATGGGTACACCTTTCGAACCTCTCCATTCTTGTTCGTTAAGATTCCTTACCCTTAAAACTGTTTTATTAATAGCACTTACATCTGCTAGAAGGGTGAGCGAATTACAAGCTCTTTCTTGTAAACCCCCCTCATACAATCTTTCACAAAGACAAAGTTGTCCTGCAAGTGAAGCCTAATTTCCTCCCAAAGGTAGTTTCTGAATTCCATATCTCTCAGAAGATTACCCTACCATCTTTCTATCCTCCTCCTCACCCGGGGAAAGAGGAAGAGAGGTTACACAGACTAGACCTTAGGAGGGTTTTAAGTTTTTACATTAGTAGACTAGCCAGAATAAGACAGGCAGACCAGCTGTTTGTAGGTTACGCAGGTCACAAGCTGGGGTTACCAATAACTAAGCAGACCATTTCCAGATGGATCATTCTAGCCATTCTGGAATGTTATAAACTGGCAGGGAAAGAGCCCCCTCAAAACCTTAGGGCTCATTCGACCAGAGGTATTGCAGCTTCATCGGCCCTCAAAAGAGGCGTGCCGGTTAAAGACATATGTGCGGCCGCTACATGGTGTCTGTCCATACCTTTACACGTTTTTACAATCTGGATTCCTCCTCTAGTCAAGAGACTAGGTTTGGAAGGGCTGTACTGCATTCTATTCATCAATAGAAGACAGCGTGAAGTCAGTACTCCCTCCTCCGAATATAGAATACTGCTATGGGAGCCTATCTAAGATGAGGAATACGTCGGAGGACACAATCCCTTCGAAGAACAAGTTACTTCTTACGTTGTAACGTTCTTTCGACGGGATGTTCCTCCGACGTATTCCTCATCGACCCTCCCATCCATCCCCGCAGTTCTACTTCCCTTGTTGTTGCAGCTTACGCTCCTTCAGGGGGATTAGTCTAGTCCAGACAGTAATACTGTGGGCTACAAAACGGAACTGAGCAACGGACGCTGCGCGCGGCCTTTATAGGCCGGATGACGTCGAGCGTCGATACGGCGGCTGTCGAAGGACATCGACTCGAGGGACGTCGACGCGCAGCGCCCTCTAGAGAAAAAATTTTCCGAGGCCAGCAGAGCTGGAAGGATATATCGAAGATGAGGAATACGTCGGAGGAACATCCCGTCGAAAGAACGTTACAAGGTAAGAAGTAACTTGTTCATCTGGCCTTTCACTAATCCAAGGTAGTGCTACGCTCAAACCCTTCCTTCATACCCAAAGTTCCCTCAGCTTTCCACCTGAATGAACTTTTGTGCCTTCCAGTTTTTTTTTTGTACTCCCACTTCTCCCATGGAGAGAGCCTTACACTGGATGGATGTCTCACATGTGTTAGTTTTATAATGCACACACATGCAAGACCTCACAGCTCTTCGTAGCATTCGGACTGGTGGGCCAAAAGCAGTGCCCTGGCAAAATCTTCCATCTCCAGCTGTAGCTCACATTTCCACCAACTTGTGAACAGCCCCTACTGGGAAGACCCAGGGTGCAGTCCTTTATTTGTGGGGTTGTTTGATGTGGCTCACCCCCAGCACTTATTTCTGAGCCTCTGCACTAATTTCTGAGCATCAGCACTTATTTTCAAGGGATTGTGTCCTCCGACGTAGTCCACATCTATGACAGGTAATGACCACAGCTGTGCTGCTTCGGAAAATTTTCGGCAGAGGGCGCCCTGCGTCGATACATTGTTCCTCGAGGGCCTCCGTCGAGGGTCAACGTCACCGGATGTTATATATAGGGCAGACGGCGCCCGTAGCCTCAATTCCATTTTTTCCGCAAACTTGTTTGCTTCGGAATCTCGCTGTGTTCGAATCTTCTCTTCGATAGCGATATCTTCTTCTACTACCCCGAAGTCGGGCTTTAAAAAATGTCGGGACTGCAGTTCGAAGATGTCCATCACAGGCCCGCACGACATCTGCCTCTGGTGCCTCAGCGAAAGCCACGCCACCGACTACTGCGATGATTGCCAGTCCCTGACGTCCAAGGCCTAGCGGGAATGTAAGAAGAAATTAAAGGTAGGTGTAGGGTGTCTAAGCCCCGTAAATCGAAGTCCGCTGGGCTTTCGACTGATGATTCAAGCGAATACTCTCCGCATCGGCAAAAATCCAGGGGGGTTCTCAGTCTCTGAGTGGTTCCCGCCATTCCGCTACCTCTTCGAGGCACTCTAGGAAGTGCCGTCACCCATCGCCTTCCCCGTCCTCATCGGAGGACTTCGCCAGATGGTTGACTTGTCCCACCAAGTCTTCGTCGCGGGTTGAATGGGATGCATTCGCCAGCAGATGATAGCGATTTTCGAATCGCAAGGCACAGATCCGGCCGCGCCTTAAAGAAGCCGGCAGGGAACAGGCCCGGTCCACCAAATATCTTGAGACAAACTCCTAGTGGTCAGACAATCAGGATTCCGCCCGCTACATGGGACAGAAACTGCACTGATAGACATGAAAGCACAAATCGATGAGCTGAGAGACAAAGGGAAGATGGCCCTACTGCTCTTACTTGATCTCTCAGCTGCATTCGATTTGGTGGACCACAAGGTCCTCTGTAGACACCTTGACTCAGCTGCCCACTTCTCCACAGATGCTGTTAAATGAATTGAATCATTCTTGAGTGACAGAACCATCAGAGTCTTCTCTCCATCAGCGGCAGCTGTGATCCCAACCCAATCGTGTGCGGGGAGTGCCTCAGGGCTCATGCGTGTCCCCTACTCTGTACAACATATTCACCAAGCCACTGTTCGATGATCTGGACCTTCTGGGTATCACCTACACTAACTATGCAGATGATGCACAGATTCTCCTCCCACTTTCCGGGATCATGGTAAGGACCTGGCGTTGGTGAATAGGATCTACCTCATCATTCAGGCATGGATGGCCACACACGGCTTATGCCTGAATGATGACAAGACAGAACTGATAATCCTGGGCACCCCGTCCAACATCTCCAAACTAGGTCACGAATATGCATCATTTATCATCGATGGTAACAAGACTTTAGTCTCTAAGGAGGTAAAAATGCTAGGCTTCTATCTAGATGCTACCATGTCCTTCAATAAACAACTGAACTCCCTAGCTTCTACTACAGCCTACACATGCAAGCTTATCAGAGCTGGCAAGCCGTTCCTCTCTAATGATGGCTGCATCATACTGGCCAGAGCACTAATTTTATCCAGATTAGACTACTGTAATGCTCTTTACAGCAGTGCCAATAAAGCCATTATCCAAAAACTACAAATCTTACAAAATAACGCCCTTAGAGCCGCTTTAGGTACCAATAAAAGAACGCACATGACCGCAATGAGACGCCAACATAAATGGCTATTTACCAATAACAAAATACAACTAAAAATCGCTTCCCTGACGCACGAAGCATTACATAATGCTGTCCCTAGCTACCTAATCAATAAACTGTCCAGAAAAACCTCTAGCAGGCCCACCAGAACCGTCAATACAAACTGCCTGGTGGTTCCAAGATTCAAATCCTCCAAGATTGGTGGTACATGTTTCCCTGTGATGGCCCCCAAACTGTGAAACTCCCTGCCACACGAACTGAGAGCGGATCAACCCTTCCCACTCTTCAGAAAGAACATCACCCTCCTCAATCTGACCGAAGACTAACCCTAATCTAAATCACTACACAACAGCACACCCTACCTTCAAAATTTTATAGTATTGTGTATTATGATGTAAATAACTGTCTTTATCCGCTATATATGTAAACCAGGGTACATTTCTGTACTCCATGAGGTAATTACCTTTTGAATTTGTTAGCTGTACATTTGAGCCTTACCTATTCTGTTCCTCACTTGTTAATTTTATTGTTTGCCATTATGTAACCTTGTAAGCCTTGCATATCCTTATTGCTGCGCCCGGTTACCTCTGGGTCTGGTGCGCATTAGAAATTCAATAAACAAACAAACCACTCGCATGCCTTTGGGCTCGGGCGTCGGCGCGATCATCGGGAGCCGTCTAGGTCCTGCTCGGACAAGGGAGATCGACATAGCTGTGCCAGATCCCGGTCCTCGACGCCATCGAGACCGTCGGAACCTGTGGAGCCTTCGAGGAAGGCGTTGACGCCATCAGCGCCGTGTCCGTCGAGGGACACTCTCGGGGCTCCGGCCTTGAAGAAGCTGTCGACACTGTCTGCGCCTCGGTCGACTCCGATTCCCTTGATGCCGTTTGCAAAGGATTTGACAGAGGTGCCCCGGAAGGCTGTGGAAGCTCTGAGGAAGGCTCTCAGTAAGTCTGAGAGGCCTGTTTTTGAGCCCTACTCTGTTCCTCCTCCCAGATTGGATTTGTTCCAACCTTTGGAGTATATTTCAGAGGTGGGGGAAGGGTCTGATGATGAGATGGTTGTGCCTCCTGATGTCCCTGATGACCTTTTGTCGGGGCACAGTCAGATGGAGGAACTCTGTCAGTCTTTGCATGACGCCAGTGGTCTTGACACCTCTCCGGAGGTGGAGTTCCTGAGCCTGGGAAGCATGCCGAATCCTCCTATAGGCATGCTTCCCAGGTCATGTCAAATGTGACTGAATACTTGGGGTGGCCTGCTCCACCTGTTGATTTTGATCAGGATGATCTGACGGACCTCCTGTACTAAGGTCCCCCCACTGACCCAGTGTTGCTGTTTCATATGGCTTTGCAAAGGAGGGTGGCGGCGGCATCTTGGACTGCTCCGGAGAGTCTCCCGGCTGTTAATAAGTCGCTTCTGAAAAAATACTGCCCAGCCAGTAGTGACCCCTGCTACTTATCGACGCACCCTATTCAGGAGAGTTTGGTGGTGCAGGCGGCTATGCCCCCACGAAGCAGGCTGTGTACCCTACCATCCCTCCTGATTGGTATAAGCGATTTGATGGTTGGGCGAAGAAGGTATTTTCATCTGGGGGTATGGCTTTGAAGGCAGCCAACTCTGTTTGTGCCTTGAAGAGATTCACTCACACTCTGTGGAATTGTGCATCTTTGGTGGCTGAGCATATTCCCGAAGGGGAAGAACGGGATGGTTTTCTTGCCCTCGTGCGAGACGGCAAGGATGCCATGTGTGAATCCGTTCAGTCTGGTTTGGACACGGCAGACTGTCAGCCTGTCCATGGCTGCGAGCACTGTGATACGCAGGTTTGCTTGGTTGCAGAAGTCGGCGTTTGCTCCTGATGTGCAATCCCGGCTTCTCAACATGCCCTTTGATGGTGTCCATTTGTTTGGCAGCAAGGCTGACGGGAGCCTTTAGAGGTTGCAGACCTCCAAAGCTGCAGCGAAGACTTTGAGTGCTGCAGTACGTCAACCTCCGCCTTTTCGGCCTAGTGGACAGCAATGGAGGGGAGGTTCCTTTTGGTACTACTCTACCTTTGGTAGATCGAGAGGAGCTGCCAGTCAAAGGGTCCACTGTAGGAGTACCAGAGGTGGAAAGCAATGTCCTTGAGGTGCCAAAGATGCTCGGGCAGTTGCCTCTTTGCCCTCGGCACTGCCGCATCCGCTCAGCCATGAGGCCATGGCTCACCGGTTTGGGGGCAGACTTGCACAGCATTTTGGGGAATGGCGAGCCATTACTTCAGATGTGTGGGTTCTGGAGATCATAACCCACGGCTACTGTCTTCCCTTCCGGCAGTGGCCTCACGACAATCCACCGGGGAAGCTCTCTTTGAAGCATCTGGATCCGCTCCTTGCGCAGGAATTTCTATCCCTGCTGGAGAAAGGTGCCATAGAACTGGTGCCTGTAGCTGAGAGGAACAAGGGATGGTATTTCCCTTATTTTTTGATCCCGAAAAAACTGTAGATTGAGACCCATCATTGACTTGCGTTGGCTGAACAAGCTCCTCTGGAAGGACAAGTTCAAGATGGTAACTCTTTCTAAAGTCCTCTAGGCGCTTCAACTTCAGGATTGGTTGGTGTCTCTCGACCTCAAGGATGCTTACTTTCATGTGCCGATTTATCCCAAGCACAGGAAGTACCTTAGGTTCGCGGTTGGCAACTCGCATTTTCAGCTTCGGGTCCTGCCATTCGGATTGACCTCCACCCTAAGGGTCTTCACCAAGCTGATGGTGGCGGTAGCAGCGTATCTCAGGAAAGGGGGGGGGGGGATTCAAGTCTACCCCTACCTTGACGATTGGTTGATCAGGGCGCGCTCTCCTGAGCAAGCCCTAGCTCATCTGTCCGTCACCTGCCACTCCCTTCACAGGCTGGGCTTCTCCCTCAATTTAAAGAAGTCCCATTTGACACCTACCCAGCGGCTCCAATACATCAGAGCAGTGCTCGACACATCCCAGGGACAGTGTTTGCCTCCCCAGGTGAGGGCTTATCACATTCTGCAGATGGTGGACAAATTTCAACGTGCCCAGAGTCTCCCGGTGTTCGAGTTTTTGAGGTTGCTCGGCCTCATGGGCATCCTGCATTTTCCTGGTGCCACAGGCCAGGTTGCGGATGAGATCTCTGCAGTGGGCTCTCAAGATGCAGTGGTCGCAGTTCTCCAGCAGGATGTCTGATTCCATTCAGATTCCACCCTTGGTCGCACAGGATCTTCTGTGGTAGGCCGTTAAAGGCAATCTGATGAAGGGAGCTCCATTTTGGCAACCCTAGCCGGAGGTGACGATCGTGACAGACGCATTCCTCACGGTTTGGGAAGCTCATGCCAACGAGTTGACAGCCAGCGGCCGTTGGTATCCGTCGGAGTCCAGACTCCACATCAATCTGTTAGAGCTGTGGGCCGTCCGGCTAGCCCTGAAGGCTTTTTTGCCATCTGTGTGGGGGAAGAATGTCCTGATTATGATGGACAATACGGTGGCCATGCACTGGGGGGCGTGGCAGGGTCACCCCCGTTGTGCAGGGAGGCGATGCAGCTCTGGTTCTGGGCCATCCAGCATGAAATTCCGATCTCGGCAGGTCATCTGGCTGGAGACGAAAATGTGGCGGCGGACGCTCTGAGCAGGCAGAGCACGGTCTCTCACGAGTGGGCACTGGCTCAGGAAGTTCTGTTGGAGATCTTCGCCTTTTGGGGAACCCCACAAGTGGATCTCTTCACCATCAGTGTCAACCGGAGGTGTGAAAGATTCTGCTTGTGGGAATTTCCTCCAAGATGAGCCTTAGGGGGACGCGTTTGTAGTGGAGTGGTCCTTCCCACTGCTGTACGTGTTTCCTCCAGTCCCCGTCATTCCGCAAGTGTTATGGAGGTTATGGAGGGTCGGTTCCCGGATGATCCTCATTGCTCCGGCATGGGCCAGAAGAGCGTGGTACCCGAACCTTCTAGACATGTCCATCTGCCCTCCACTTCGTCTTCCCTACCGAGACGATCTGCTCTCATGGGAGGGGGGTTGGGTTCTCCATCCAGAGGTCAAGTCTCTCAGCCTTCATGCTTGGTATCTTAAAGGTTGAGGTGTAAGGATTGGGGCCTCCCCGAAGACGTGATGGAGGTGTTGCTTTCGGCCACAAGGCCTGCAACGAGATCCCTGTACCGTTGCTGTTGGAGAAGGTTCTGTGACTGGTGCAGGGTACAGAATGTGGATCATTTCCAATGTTCCATTCCTTTGTTTTTGTCTTTTTTTGCTCTCTTTAGCCCACAAGGACCTGCAAGTGGGTACCATTAAGGGTTACCTGGCGGCGCTGTCCATATTTAAGCACTCGTCTGAGGGATGTTCTTATTTTAATATCCCTTTGATTTCTCAGTTTCTAAAAGGGCTAACTAATGTGTTTCCACCGTCGCCTTTCCAGGTGTCGGGATGGGATTTGAATTTGGTTTTAAAGTTCCTAATGGGAGGTCAGTTTGAGCCCTTACATTCTTGTCTGTTGAGACTGTTGTCCTTTAAAACTGTGTTTTTAGTTGTGGTTACTTCCACACGTAGAGTGAGGGAGTTGCAGGAACTTTATGGTCAAGTCTCCCTTTACTGTTTTCCATAAGGACAGGGTTGTCGTGCGGGTGCAGCCTTCTTTTCTTCCGAAGGTTGTGTCGGAATTCCATTTGAGCCAGAAGGTGATTCTTCCGGCGTTTTAGCCTCCTCCACATGCTGGTAAGGAAGAAGAGAGGCTCCATAGGTTGGATCCTAGAATAGCTTTGAGTTGCTATCTCTCACGGATGTCCCGGGTCAGAGTGGGGAATCATCTCTTTGTTGGTTATGCTGGAAGGCGCTTGGGTCAGGCTGTTTCCAAACAGACCTTGTCTAGATGGATCATTTTGACGATCTCTGAGTGTTACTGTTTGGCGGGAAAGGACCTTCCAGTAGGCTTACGGGCTCACTCTACTAGGGTTGTGGCTGCCTCCACTGCTCTACAGAGGGGTGTTCCGATTTGCAATATTTGCGAAGCAGCCGAATGGGCCTCTGTCCATACTTTTGTGAGACATTCTTCCTTGGACTCGATCCATGGGCAGGATTTGGCCTTTGGGAAGGCCTTTATTCAGCAATTTCATTGGCCATTCTAAAATTAAAAATTGGTAATTCTTTTCCCACCTCCATATGTTGGTACTGAAGGCGAGCGTCCCCCCAAATAGCACGATCCTCCCCACAATGAGAGACAATAATGGACTCTCCCAGGATGGGAATAAGGCCAGGACAAAGTGCGGGTGAGCCTAAATGGGAGTTTATCGATCAGAATAGGGCATGCAAAGAACTCTGCAAACTCTGAGAGCGCTCTGTCTGACAATAGCAAAGACGGGCATATATATTTACAAAAAGCGTCATAAGAACCTACATGCTATAGGGGGCACAAGTTTGTGGGAATTGGGTGGCGACGACTAGCTATAGGTGCTGCTGCGATGTGGTTTGTCGCGGTTGGAGGACGTCACTGGTTACCCTCGTGGGTTGGGCTGGGCCTGGCAGGTCAGCTGGGCTCATCCGGGCGGTGTTGTTGTTCCAGCCGTGACCAGTGTCGGTGATGAATGTCTTTCCTGACTTTCTGCCCTAGGGCCATGCACACCGCAGTCATTCAACATTGCAATATTATCTTCCCTGGTAAATCTTCCAATAGGTTACTCTACATGTTAATGCAACGCAGGAGGAATGTACCTAGAGTGGGGTCTTTTGGTGATACATCAATACATGGTTACCATCGTCCTGTTGACCGGGTACCATAGGTCGCGGGGTTGGGTCTCAGGGCATGGGACAGGCGGTCTGCGTTATCATGTCTTGTTAGAAGTCATTATGGATGTGTTCCTGTAGTGTTGCCACAATATTGGGTGTCCTAATTATACAGGGGCCATTAACCTAAGGTGAGCCGGTGGGTCGTGGAGCCTAAGAAAGGGCGCCTTTGGATCTGTGTTTTTAGGCCGGGGTTTACTGCTGGGTTGTAAATAATTCAGGTGGCAGGCCGTGTCCTTGGGTGCTGCGGGGGAATGTGAATGTTTGAAGTGGCTCCAGCCGAATTGAGGGAGGTGGAGCAGGGCAGCACAGGCCTCTGCTTTTTCGTCTGGCAGGCTTCACTGGGGGTTGAGGGGGAAATGGCCTTGCATGTGCTCACAAAGGTATTTCCCTCGTGTGTTGCAGATTAAGGTGGAAGAGACATAAACATTCACATAATATACAATACTCATTGAGTCTTTTCAAAGCTTATGTTTTGACATTATTAGTGCCTTTCACATGGCCATTTAACACATGTTATCTATACGCTAAGTATTTAACACCCACAACATTCTGTTACATTTCTATACATGTACGGTAAGTGAGGTAGTAGTAAGGTTGGTGGAGCGCGCAGGAACAAAACCGTCAACAAGGCTGACGGCAGTGACGCATAGTGAGCTTGGACCTGCATGTGGTGCCTTTTCATGCACCCCTTACATGAGCTCTCAATATGGTTGCATTTGTCTTCCTTTGCACTCTAGCAGCATTAGTTCAGTTATGGCGCGAGACCGTGGGGTGCAGTCTTCTCGATGAAACACATTACACGAAAAACCCCCGGGATACTTTTACTATTTGCGCTTAGCTACAGGGATGTGGGTGCTTCATCCCTAATGTCATATAAGCACACATTCTGCCATTTTTATAGAGTTTACAGGTTTTTAGTCAGAGAGGTCGTGGAGAGAAAACTTTCATCACAGGTGGTTTGCTCATTAGTATTTGGGGACCATTTTACAGTTCTTTTCCACACAGGCCCTGCTGGCCGGGTCATGCTGGAAACAGCGATACACTGCGGAAGGTGAGTAGTGTTGGTATCGAACACTAGCGCATGTCCGTCTGTTCGTAGGAACGGGCTCTCAGCGGATCTGCCAGAGAGCTGTGGCCACAGGGATAATTGAAACTCTCCAAGGGTGGGGGCCGCGCTGCGGTGCACAGGGCTCAAACCATCTTTATTTCACAAAATGGTTTCCAGGGCCTAGCTAAATTGAGCAGGTTTGGTCAATGTCTTCAGCCAGCGGCCCCACCCACCACTAGGGCCCTCGTGGCAGGGGGGGGGGACCCCTGACGAGCCATGGACTTCACCGGGGGAGAGGATGCAGGGGAGGGGAGTCTCTTGGGAGTCTGTCATAGATGTGGAATACGTCAGAGGACAGAATCCCCTCGAAGAACAAGTTACTTACCTTATCTGGTAACGTTCTTTCGCTGGGATGTTCCTCCGACGTATTCCACATCGAAGCCTGCCTCTCTACAGAATTTCTTATGCGATCGCAGCTAACGTTTCCGCAAGGCTTTCTGCAGTCATACTGGCCGGAGTTCGGTGCCACACGTTCTGGGGAAAAAACTACAACTGAGGTTACGGGCGCCGTGCGTCCTATATATAACATCCGGTGACGTCGATGGAGGCCCTCGAAGAACAATGTATTGACGCAGGATGCCCTCTGCTGAAAATTTTCCAAAGCAGCACGGTGGTGGTCATTACCTGTCATAGATGTGGAATATGTCGGAAGAATATCCCATCGAAAGAACGTTACCACATAAGGAAAGTAACTTGTTCTTCTCAGACTCATTCTGATTATGGTGAGGGTTTCCAGAAGCTTTCTTATTTTAAATCTCATTCAATAGTCACACAAGGAACAGTATGCACTGGGTGCAGTCTCTTCATTCTGGGCTGATATTGTTATTATTGAACCGAATTGGCAGAACAGTGCTAGTTTTCATGGATAACCATGAGTTGGAAGGTAATAGTGCTGGGTGTACTAGTCATCTTGCATGCCCATGGTAGGGCTCTACTACTGCAGTGTGGGTTGACCATAAGAGGACAGTCACCAGCCATCAGCACCAACACAGTGGCAAAGCCAGGGAAAAGTCCACTGCATAAGAGGACTGACTGCCATGAACAGCAAACGATACACAGCGATTTTGCTGCAGTGTTTGATAGGTAGGTTCAGAATGATTTTTCCTGCATTTGTCAATTTACCATGGTAGGAAAGAATTAACTTTTTCTGTGGATAGATGTTTAACATGTTCCACTTGCCGCCTATTGAATCAGTTAATTATGTGTTTAAAGAATCACTCAAACATTTGCCTTAAACTAGTATGTTATTTTACGTCGATGGGTATCTATAAATTGCACATCTGCCACAGGTAGTACATCCATCACCCACAATTGCTGTTAGGAGTTGCAGTTGATACCCTAAATAGGCCGACACTTTGTGGACCTGCCATGCATGGTAGGGGAAGCAGGACTGGGTTTATGAAGTAATGGGCCAGATCGGGTTAGTTATGTTGGATTAGTATTGGAATCGTTGAGAGGTTAGTTCTCTCGTAGTTAATTTCGGTTGAACATGGTCCGGTTCCCAAGAAGTATTGGGATGAGTCCTAGGATGCCTGGTCCAGGTCTGGAGTGGGGGAATAGGGATAAAGGTGGGGATTTGAGTTTGGGTGGGCGAGGGTTGGGAGGGCGAAAGATCCATCTTGGTGGAAGGGATTTTGTTGGAGTATCCGAACATGTAGCCAATACGGACATCAACATATACAAACCAATGGCAGCAATACAAATATTGTCAAATAATGTGCACGGTTTAAATACCCCAACAAAGAGGAAAACACTTGTGATGCAGATAAGGAGGGGACTTATTGATATAATTTTGCTTTAGGAAACACAACTCATTCAGAGAGTAGTCCAATTTAGATTTAGAATATGGCAATTTTCAGAGATTTTCCAGGCTAATGCATGGGGGAAAACGGTTGGAGTTATGATTGGCCTTGGAGATATGTTGGATGCTAAGGTATGTGTCACAATGATAGACCCTGATGGTAGATATCTTTTTATAAAACTGAACATGTGGGACAGGGTCATGACAATAGGTACATTGTATGTACCTAACTGTGGACAGGAAGAGTTTATACACACAGCATTGGAGAGGTTGGAACTGTTTTCTGAAGGGGAAATATTATGGACTGGGGACTTCAATCTAGCCTGGGACCCTCGCAGAGACAGAAGCACTTTCACAGCAGTTAAGGGGACCGGTCCTTCGGACACATTGAAAGAAAGCTTTTCTAATATGGCTCTGAAAGACCTCTGGAGGGTTAAAAAGGAATGAGTGGATGCACATGTTTTACGCAGGTGCACCATACGGTTTCAAGAATTGATTGTGTGTGGTACTCTGGGAACGTTTGGTGCACTGGTAGTTATAGAGTTAGACACAATTTCTCTGTCTGATCATGACCCCATGAGTTACCTTACGGGGTAGCGGATTATGGTCATGGTCACTTCCTACAGAGGTGGTACAAGATGTGGTTTCTCAAACATTAAGAGAGAAAATGTATGAATACTTTCAAACCAATATCTCAGAGGTGACCTTGAATAATGTGTGGGATGAGTTTAAAGTGGTGATTAGAGGCAAAATGATCCAACTTCAGGTGATACGGTTTAAAGAAAAGGATGTCCTGGAAAAAGAATGGGAAGACTCTCCAATAAAGGTGCAAATGGTATTGGAGAAAAAAAAGTAAAGAAAGGTGTAAGAGGTCATAAGACCACTAGAACTATTTCGTACTGAACGGGCTGTGAAATCCCTACTTAATATAAAACAAAGCTACTATGTTAAGGCTAATACAGCTGATAAACTATTGGCAAGGCAATTGAAGTAACAAAACTCCAATCACCATATTGATGGGATTAAATACAGCAATAGTTATATAGCCACTGTAACGGGACATTGTGCAATCCTTTGTGTCATACTACAAAAATGGTATTCTACGGATTGTCCAGATTTGAGGCAATTAAGGGATGTGTGAAGGAATTACAGATGCCACAAGTTACGGTGAGTGATGGGAGATATAAGAGAGGAAGAGATGGAAAAAATTAAAAGGGGCATCCCTAAAAATAAGGGGCCTGGTTTTATAAGACATTAAAAAAAAGAATGAGTTGCTGTGTTAACAAACTTGTTTAATTTGTTCCAACAACATGGGAATATAACCCAATCAATGACTGAAGCAAAGGAGATCCTAATGGAGAAACCAAATAAAGAGTTAACATTATGCAGTTCTCACCGATCCATAGCATTGTTAAACATTGATACAAAAATGTACACAGGGATTTTGGCTGAAAGATTTAAATATATTCTCCCATCTCTGATGGGTCATGACCAATCCGGATTTATAATGGGGAGACAAACGTGCATTACACAAGAAGGGTGACGCACCTGATGGAGAAAGTGGCAATTCAAAATGTTCCTGCAACATTGGTTTCCTTAGACGTTGAAAAGGCGTTCCATAGAGTTGAATGGCCCTATCTATTCGAGGCAATGAAACATAGGGATTTTGGTCCGAGATTTATACAAATGGTAGAGGTCAATTATAAAGACCCAGTAATACACCCATCCATTAATCGATGGTCATAAATATTTATCCTTGAATATCTTATTCCTTGAAAATGAGGGAGGACTTCAATCGATGGACCACCCCAAGAGTGTCCTGGTTGGGGCGTATTAATATTGTTAAGATGGTGACTTTGCCAATATTGCCTTACCTGTTTCAGGCCATCCCAATACAGATTCCTCAGGTGTTTTTCAAAATAGTCAACACAATGATAATGGCAAAATAAACATCAGAGAGTTTCTTTGGAGATGTTAACAAATCCTAGGGGCAGAGAAGGATTAGACCTTCCAAGTATGAGTTAATACTCTGAAGCGGCTCAGATATGGGTGATCCGCAAATGGTTCACCAATAGTATGGATCGAGCGGTAGCAGGGGTGTCCTTGGCGAGGTCTTTATGGTTACCAGAAAAGGATAAACCATTAAGCGCTCAAAAGTGTGGCATTGAGGACAGCATGTGACGTGGGACTGATATTTAAAGAAGGGACATCTATCGACACGCCCCTCTCAATTTACGATTTTATTTGAGAATCTTCAATTCTCTCCAGGACTGTCAAAAGGGTCCTTTAGCCAGTGGAAGAAACAAGGTTGTTAGCGGATAGGACAATCGAAGGGGACATAGCGACATTCGGAATATGTAAATGACAGGTTTAAAAGAGACAAACGGATTTGAATATCATCAAATGAGACACTGGCTGATGCAATCTGAAAATAGGCAAGCTACATGTAGACCCGTAACACATTTTGATATATATATATATAACGACCCACACGGGACATGGACACTTGGTGTCGCAATTGTATCGGACACTATTAGCTTGTAATCCCCCGACTATCTGGCCTTATCAAATATGGGAGGGAACTTTAGGGGGAAAAAATTTCATAGGAGCAATAGGAAAAATTGTGGAGCCACACTCCGAAATGAACTTGCTCACTACAATCAAAAAACATGTGGTATAAAATTATGATGCAGTGGCATTACACACCTCAAAGGCTGCATAGAATGTATAAGTCGTCATCTGAATGCTGGAGGGATGTAGGGCGAAGGGAAACTGGAAACATCTGGTGGGAATGTCCAAGGATTAAGAGCTTTTGAGATGATGTTAAAATACAATTGAAGAATATGTACCTGAACCAACAAAGAAAGTGCTAATTTATGTTAATAGTTGCATGGTAAGTACTTGCAAAAACTTGGGAAAGTAAGGATCCCCCGTCAATGGTTTGGCTGCGCAAATTCTGGGAAATACTGTCGATGGAATGGACATAAGGGGAACTTGATGTATTTAGGAAGGATTGGGGAATGTTGGAATACCTGAGAAGTGACTATCTGCTGCAGTAGTTCCCACAAAATATTTGATTGTTGGACATTATTTGAACTTTAAAGGCTGATCTATGGACAATTGAGCTATGAGACCTGGTCTGGTGTATACGAGATGGAAAGATTAAAGGAAATGTGATCTTTGGTGGGAGAGCAGTTGGGAGGAGGGGTGGTTTTCTATCTTTGTATTATTGGAAATGCTAATAAAAATAATTTTAAAAAAGAACAGCTGGGCAAAGGATTTTTCTCCCATCAAGCTTCTTTATCTTCGGGAACCGCTTCCTTAGATAAGACCACCAACTGATGGTCTATATGGTCCCACAAAGCTCCAGTTGGTGGATGCATTTTTCTGCATCTATAGGCTTGAAGGACCGATACAGTGGATGCTTTGGTACTGTCTGTGTCCTCCAAAGGTTATCGCCTTTTTCTACTGCCTGTTCACCATCACGTCCCCTGCTAGCACAGAAATAATCTCCCAGTGTCCTCGAGGAGATTCAAAAACGGCTCTATGAAAGCAATAGACAATTCTTATGGTGAAAGTAGATGGGGGGCTTTTATTTCCGCCTACTCGCAAGTGCCCAAAACCAACTCCGATCTGTCGGAACTCAACCTCGACCTCCGCCAGGAAAGGTTCAAGATGATTGCCTCCACACAAATCCGTTCCTCTCTACAACCGTTTGCTCTGTGTAATGGATGATATTCCAATAGGGCCCTAGCACTTTAAATGTCTGTTTCTCTATCGGGACGATCACTTCCAGTACCAAGCCTTCCTTTCGGTCTGAGCTCAGCCTGAGTTTTTACAAAAATAATTTCAGCAACAGTTGCCTTCCACAGTCTGCAGGTCCACGCATATCCATATTTGGACAATTGGCTTCTTGTGTCCCATTGACCATGAAAGGCAAGTACTGAACTGCAAGCACTTCATCTTCTATTCCACCCTTGGCCCATCTGTGAACTGGAGGGAATGCTATGTTGGTCACTCAGACCCTGAATTTAATTGGATTTCGCAGGAACACAACAGTTTTCATCATGAAGGAACAGATAACCGGTATATTTCAAACATATGCCGTCTTCCTAAGTTTGACCCAGACAACACCATTGTAATTCCATTTACTGTAGGGCATGTTTGCTTACTCCTACGTCCCATCCCCTTTCAATACCAGATCATTAGTTGCTCATGCTACTGACATAGCAGATGTCATACGGGAAAATGACCTTGACTTCATCTCCATTACTGAATCATGGCTCCACGAGGCAGCAGGTCCTGCTCTTACTCTGGCAGTCCCAGAAAACTATACCATCCTCAGAGCTGACAGACCAGACGCACGAGGTGGAGGAATAGCAATTATCGCCAAATCTTATCTCTCTATGAGAATCACCTCCACACCCTTCCTTAAATCCTGCAAGCTTCTCTCTATCAAACTACCCACCGCCAACTCTCAAACACTAAATATCTACCTCCTCTATAGACCACCAGGCCCCATCAGCACCTTCAATGAAGATATCACCACTGTTATCTCTGAGAAGCTAAAAAATTCCTCTCAAACCTTATTGTTGGGAGACTTCAACCTAGGGTTCAACGATATCAACGACCACCAGGCCACTGCCGTAGCCAATACCTTGTCGGAACTAGGTTTCACGCAGATCGTGAATACCCCCACACATACCAAAGGGAGAACTCTTGACTGGATTGCCAGTCACAACTGTAACCCTTCTATAACAGCCATTGCCCCCCAAATATGGTCAGACCATCACCTTATCTCCTTTACCCTCAACACTAAAACACCCACAGTTTTAACACCCACTCCCGCCATACCCACCTTAACCAGAAATAAGAAAAATATCACAGCTGATAATATTCTGCCCCACATCCTACCCAAACTTCTCTACCTGACCATTCCGACCCAGGCATCCTAGTGGAGGAATTCAATAATGCCATGTCCTTCGCTCTTGATAGAGTTGCTCCGCTTAAACTTAGGAACAGTAAACCAAAAAAGCATCTGAACTCCTGGTTTACACCCCACTTAAAAAACCTAAGACTACAGAAGAGAAAATGCGAAAAAGCATGGAACCGGCATCCTACCGTTGAAAATAAAACCAACCTAATAAACATCTCTTCGCAATACAAAAAATATATTATCCTGGCCAAACAAGAAACCTATAATAACAGGATCACCCAAGCCAACTCCAGTATGAAGGAGTTCTCCAGCATGGGGTCTGGCATGGATTCACATGCTCATGAATATTCCCCGTCGTCAGGCTGGGAATCCTCGGTAAAGAAAAAACCAGTATCAGTTTCGTTTCTGATCTGTCTTTCGTAGTAATAACCAATCACTGGTCTCTGCGTCATACTGACCACAGCCAATGACTGCCCTCTACCTAAGCACCGCCTCTGGCAGCCATCTTCAGATTTTTACCGCACGTTCATGTGTTGGGATCCTCGTGCTATTGCTCTCGAGCGTTAGTGCTATTTTTTCACGTTTTTTCTCAAAAACTTTGTTTTTTTCGGTCAAAAGAGCCTCCAGCTCCACCGACTCTCCATCCGATCAACGGGGACCCGTGTCGGATTCGTCTGCGCCCCTCAAGAGTGAAGAATTCGTTGAGCTATGCTTTTGGAGGACTCCAGAAGCTTCTCAGGCCCGGACATGGCCCAGGAGAAGGGAAGCTCGACGCCCGGAAAGCTGTTCAGGGTCTGCCCTGGATGCCAGCTGCAGAACGTCTTTAAGGAGGACGAACACTCCTTTTGTCTCTACTGCTTACATGAGGACAAGACGCACGTGGAGAAGGACTGTGCGTTTTGCGGCAATATGTCGGAGCGGACCATGAAGGACCGCCATCAACGTCTCGCCAACTGGCTGGAAGGGAAGAGCCCGTCAGGCGAGAAGAAGAGGAAGAAATCCGAGCGGTCTTCTAAGACCTTTGAGGACGCCCCGGTGACGGGGGTCCAACACAAGGCCAAGCACTGCGAGTCCGCTGGCACCGGGAGCGCCGAACGGTCGGGCTCTACGGGCGCCAGGCAGGGCGCACCCTCCCCGGCACCTTCAGCCACAAGCCAACGCTCTGGGTCGGGTAAGAGGAAGGGCGAGCACCCGGCGAAGCTCCTGGAGAGGCCCCGGTCGAGCTCGAAGGCCCCATCGGAGGGGGAGCGAGGCAGTGTCCCCCCCCCCTCAAGGATAAGGCGGTGAGCGCACCTAAGGTGGTGAAGGCCTTAATCCATCCGGCCAAGCCCTCTATCTAAGCTGTCACGGCGGCCCTGGCTCAGCCTGTGGAGGCTACACCAGTGGTGGTGACCTCGGGGCTCAGAGTCTCCCTGCCACCTCGGAGGGAGTTCTCTTTTGTACCCATCGATAGGACCCCCGTGAAATCCCCAGCAGGGAAGAAAAAGGGGGGGCAGGGCGTCGTCGTAGATTCGGCTTCAACCTCGGAGGAAGAGCTGATCGAGGTCTTAAGCCAGGGCCTTGGCGTGGAAGAAGACCGGCCCGTCGGGATGGATCCCGACGCAGGTGACGACGACATCGTCGAGGGTGCCGACGGGGCCCCTGATCGCCCGTCGGATTCCCCTCTGCCAGCGCCGCAAGACAACTCGGCGGCCATTTTGTTGGCTATACAGTCCTTATGCTCGGAGATAAGGACGAGACTACCGTTGCCGACGGAGGAACCTCTCCCGTCGGGGGATCCTGAACCGGGACCTTCTGGTGTTCCCCCGCCCAAGAAAAGGATTCACCCTCCACCTCCTTTTCAGCCGTCGCGCCCCGTCCAGCCCTCCTCCCCGTCCACCCGAGGGGATGATACGGGGACTGACACGGCAGCGACGGGCACGACGACGAGGTATATGACGAGGATCTACCGTCACCTCCCACCAGGGCTTCTCCGCCTGACGAGATTGGATCGTTCCACTCCATGATCGCCAGGGCATCCGAGCTTTTCCAACTCTGGAGAAGAAAAAGGAAGGATTCCTTTATCAACGGCGCGAGGCCAAGAGGAAGACGGTCCTCGCGGTGCCTCTACTGGACGACATTTGGGATGAGGGCCTCGCCCTCCTCAAGAACCCTTCCACGCCGCCAGCTAGAAGAAACCGGTACGAGAAGAAGTACCGGGTCCCGGATGCGGCCCCCCTGTGCCTCCGGGCGCAGCCTACCCCGGACTCCGTCGTCTCCGCGGCGGCCAGGAAGAAAGCGGGGGGGTGCGGCCTCCACATCGACTTCCCCACCGGACGGCGAGGGAAAGAAATTGGACGCTATGGGACGCAGGGTCATCTCGTCTGCAGCGACGATGATTAAAGCGGCCAACGCCTTGGCTATCGTGGCCCGCTACGACAGGGAGCTATGGTACAAACTGGCTCCCCTGCTGGACTTCCTACCGGACGACAAGAGGGCGGATGCCGTGGAGATCCTACAGGAAGGTGAGGTGGCGTCGGACCACGCCATCACTATTGCGACGGACATCGCCGACACTGGGTTTCGCCAGTTGGGCAACGGTGTGTGCCTTAGGCGGCGTGGATGGCTCAAGGCTACGGACTTCCATCAAGACGTACAGACCAGAGTCCTGGACATGCCGTTCGATGGGAACAACCTGTTTGGGAAAACAGTGGACGATTCCCTTCAGGCCATTAAAGCGGACACTGAGACGGCCCGGGCCCTTGGGGTTCTGCAGCAACGACGGATGCCCTTTCGGAGCAGCGGAGGCAAGGGCGCCTCCAAAGGTTCCGGCGGCGGTTTCTCCACCTACCGTCAAGCGGCCCGCTCGTCGTCTCAGGAGGCCTACAGAGGACGAGGCAAGTCTGGCGGACCCCGCCGTCGTCGCCAAGGAGGTCAAGGCGGCAAAGCCTTGTTGAAGCAGGATTGAACCGGCCGTGGGGTCGGGCCCCCACCGAAGCACCCCGGTGGGAGGCCGGCTGGCAAGCTTCGTCAGCGTGTGGGAGTCCATCTCCACCGACCGTTGGGTGCTGGACGCCTTAGCCCGGGGCCACGCGCTCGAGTTTCAAAGAAGGTGCCCGCGCGTCCCCCCCCGTGGCCAGGAAAGAGCTTCACGTCCCTCAGCTTCTCCTGGAGGTAAGGGCGATGCTCAGGAAGGGCGCCATCGAACTCGTCCCAAAGAGGCTTCGGGGCTCCGGAGTTTACTCGAGATACTTCCTTGTGAAGAAGAAGACGGGAGGATGGCGCCCCATCCTAGACCTGCGACGTCTGAACAAGTTCATCAAGGCGCAGAAGTTCCGGATGGTCGCCCTCCAGCACGTCCTGGGTCAGCTGGAGGAGGGAGACTTCCTGTCGTCGTTGGATTTGGAGGATGCCTACTTCCATATTCCCATCCTAAAGGGGCACCGAAAATTCCTCAGGTTTGTGGTCCAAGGGCGTCACTACCAGTTCAAAGCCCTCCCCTTCGGACTACGGTCGGCACCCAGGGTATTCACCAAGTGCCTTGCACCGGTGGCGGCGCAGCTGCGCCGCGAGGGGATCCACGTCTACCCCTACCTGGACGACTGGCTCATCCGAGCCAAGATGAGGGAGCTCGCCGTGGAGCACACGGCAAGGACCGTCCAACTTCTCACGGACCTGGGATTCTCCGTGAACTACGCCAAGTCCCACCTGGTACCCGCGCAAAAGGCACTGTTTCTGGGAGCGAAGCTCGACAGTGTCCCTTCTGGCCTCCCCGTCTGAGGAAAGGACCAGGTCCATCCTGGGCAAGGTACAGCGGATGTTGGTTTCCGACGCGGCCAAGGTGAGGTCCATCAAGTCCCTCCTCGGAATGATGTCTTCTTGCATCTACCTCATTCCCATGTGCAGGCTCCGGATGCGCCCGTTGCAGGAGTTCCTGGACGCGCGCTGGATCCAAACGACGGGCGGCTTCGAGGAGAGGATCACACTCGACGAGAGTTTCCGCCGAGCGGTCCGGTGGTGGGGCACCCCCGCGCACCTGACGGCGGGCATGGACTTCCAGACTACCAGGAGACAGTGACCACGGATGCCTCCCTGGAAGGGTGGGGAGCGCACACCGAAAATCTGCACGCGGGAGGCCTTTGGCTCCCAACGGAGAAGTCCCTCCATATCAACGTCCTGGAGCTCCGTGCAGTGTTCTGGGCCCTCAGGTCCTTCCTTCCATCCCTCAAGGGCAAGGTGGTGAGGATCTTCACCGACAACACCACCACCATGTTTTACATCAGGAAACAGGGCGGAACCAGGTCCCCAGCACTGTCCAAGGAGGCGCAGGGCCTGTGGCATTGGGCCGTCGCCCAAAGGATGTTTCTGGTGCCGTTTCATCTGGCAGGGATAAAAAACACCATCGCCGACTCACTCAGCAGGGAGCTGCGCTCGTGCCACGAGTGGGAACTACGGCAGGATCTAGTGGATCGCCTCTTCCGACGGTGGGGCACACCCCAGATCGACCTGTTCGCGACGGCGACGAACTCCAAGTGCCGGAGGTTCGCCAGCAGGTTTCCCCAGGCGAGGAGCATGGGCGATGCTTTCTCGTTCCCCTGGGAGGGCCTGTTCCTCTACGGGTTCCCTCCTTTGCCACTGCTAATCCGGCTCGTCAACCAGCTCAGGTGGTCACGGTGCAGGATGATCCTCGTCGCACCTGCGTGGCCGAGGCAGATATGGTTCCCGGACCTTCTGGACTTGTCAGCGTCCCCGCCAATCAAGCTGCCGGTGGACGTGGATCTACTCTCCAGGGAAGGAGGCGCCATCCTCCACCACGACCTGAAATCGCTGAACTTGCAGGCCTGGCTCCTGCAGCGCTAGAGTTTGGGGGATACGACATACCGGCCGACTGCAGAGAGGTTCTTGCAAAGGCCAGGGCGTCCTTGACTCTTAAATGCTACGGACACAAATGGAAGAGGTTCTCTGTCTGGTGCCACGCACAGAAGATTAACCCTCTACGGATTACGGCTCCCCAGGTACTGCCGTACCTGCTGACGCTGGCCAAAGCTGGTCTGGCACACGCGTCCATCAAGATTCATCTTGCTGCGATCTCCCGATACACCAGAACCACGGGGCGGACGTCCTTGTGGTCTCATCGTCTGGTGAAAGAGTTCATGAAGGGACTGTTCAGATCGTTCCCGCCGGTGAAGGCTCCGGCCCCGGCGTGGGAGCTCAACGTGGTGCTGACCAAGCTCATGGGACCTCCATTCGAGCCTCTGCACTCGGCCCTGTTGAAGTTTCTGTCGTGGAAAACAGCGTTTCTTGTGGCCATCACCTCCGCACGACGGGTGGGAGAGATCCAGGCCCTTTCCTGCAAGGCCCCGTACTTGACTTTTCACGACACAAGGGTAGTGCTCAGGACGCACCCCTCCTTCATGCCCAAGGTACCGTCGGACTTCCATCTCAACGAACCCTTGGTGTTGCCTGTGTTCTTCCCGTCGCCTTCGTCGCCGGCTGAGAGGACTTTGCACTCGCTGGATGTGGCTAGAGCGCTGAAGTTCTACGTGGACCGCACGAAGTGTTTTCGGAAGACGTCACAACTCTTTGTGAACTTTGGACCTGTCAATCAGGGGAAGGCTCTCTCGAAAGCTTCCATTTCCAGATGGCTCTCCGGCTGTATCATGTACTGTCATCGGTTGGCAAACCGACCGCTGCCTGGCCGTCCGAGAGCCCATTCCACCAGAGCGATCGCAGCTACCACGGCGTTCCTTTCTGGTGTGCCCCTGCAGGACATATGTAGGGCTGCTACGTGGAGGTCAACGCACACCTTCACGAAATTCTACTGCGTCGATCGGGATTCCAGGGAGGAGTCCAGGGTCGGCCAAGCAGTGCTGCGCAACCTGTTCGCCTGAGGTGAGCCTGGTGAGGAGGTAAGATGCTTAATGTTGAGTTTGATGTAATGGTTGTGCATGTGTGTACTGCTATGTATTCTTTATTCATGAGCATGTGAATCCATGCCAGACCCCATGCTGGAGAAGGAACAAGTTACTTACCTGTAACTGTTGTTCTCCAGCATGGGTCTGGCATGGATTCACGTGCGAACCCTCCCGCCTACCCCTCTGCGGCGCTTCACTTGGTCATACTGCCACTTCACGTGCTTCCAAATCTGAAGATGGCTGCCAGAGGCGGTGCTTAGGTAGAGGGCAGTCATTGGCTGTGGTCAGTATGACGCAGAGACCAGTGATTGGTTATTACTACGAAAGACAGATCAGAAACGAAACTGATACTGGTTTTTTCTTTACCGAGGATTCCCAGCCTGACGACGGGGAATATTCATGAGCATGTGAATCCATGCCAGACCCATGCTGGAGAACAACAGTTACAGGTAAGTAACTTGTTCCTTATTCTCTATCCTAAAAGAATTGGAAACTCCTATAGCAGTACAGGATGACTCCATTAAAGATAAAACCTGGTGTACAGACATACAACTGGCACTAACCAACAAAATGGCCAACCTCCAAACTAAAATTGCCCTAAAGAAAGCCGCATTACCAACTCCACCTCCGTTGGACAAAACTACCACACCCAAACCTAAAGAATCTACCCAATTCCGTTTCTCCAAGGTCTCAGTAATTGAGGTAGAGAAGACCATTCTGACTCTTAAACCCTCTAATTGCAAAGGTGACCAATGCCCCGCACAACTGATCAAGGACGCGGCTAGAGATCTAGCCCCCTTCATCACAAAACTTATTAATGCCTCCTTCACTACGGGCATCATCCCTCGCAATCTAAAGGAATCTTGGGTACTCCCCCCCTTCTGAAAAAGCAAACATTGGACCCCAACATTCCCACAAATTATAGACACATCACCACGGTGCCTTTCTTACAAATAATATTAGACAAGGTAGCGTACACCCAAATCCAGAACTTCCTTGAGATGAACCATCTCCTTGGCACTCGCCAATCCGGTTTCCGTCCGCAACACGGCACAGAGACTGCCCTTATCAACTTAAAGGTCCAAATAGACTCACTCAGAGACGAGGGCAAATTAGCTCTCCTCCTCCTTCTAGACCTCTCAGCCGCCTTTGATTTGGTGGACCACAGAGTCTTATGCAATCACTTGGACTCGGCGGCCCACTTCTTAGGAGAGGCTATAGTCTGGATACAGTCATTCCTTAATGACAGGACCATGAGGGTGTTCTCCCCCGCAGCAGCAGCAGACCCAATTCCCATCACCTGCGGAGTGTCCCAGGGATCCTGTGTCTCGCCGACACTCTATAATATCTTCACCATGCCACTCTTTGATCTCGATAATCTGGGTATCACCTATACCAACTACGCAGACGATACCCAGATTCTCCTACCACTTACTGGGGATTACGTTGAAGATCTGGCTTTGGTGAACAGAGTCTATAGCATTGTTCAAGCATGGATGGCCAACCATGGCCTATGCTTGAACGATGACAAAACAGAGCTCATCATCCTGGGCACTGCAGCCCGCATCTCCAAACTCAACCAAAACTACTCGGCCTTCATCATCGATGGCAACACTATCAAGGTCGCCAGAGAAGTAAAAATCCTAGGTTTTTACCTTGATGCGACACTATCCTTAACCAAACAGGTGAACTCACTGGCCTCATCCACGGCTTATACATGTAAATTAATACGAGCTGGGAAACAATTCCTATCAGATGTCAGCTGTCTTATCCTAGCTAGAGCCCTCATCTTATCAAAATTAGACTATTGCAACGCCCTTTACATAGGGACAACCAAACAAATCATCAATAGAAGCCAAGTGCTCCAAAATAATGCACTTGGAGCGGCCCTAAGTATCCCTAGAAGAGCACATATCTCAGAAATAAGACATAAACACAAATGGCTCTCCACCCAAGAAAAAATCAACCTCAAATCTGCCTCCCTTATCTACAAATGCTTAAACAACAAATCCCCCCGCTACCTTTCAGAACGCTTCAACAGAAAAAATCCCACTAGACTTACAAGGACAGTCAGCCCTAACTGCCTCCTAGTGCCCAGATGTAAACTAGCCACTATTGGAGGATCCAGCTTCCCAGTCAAGGCAGCGCAATTATGGAACGCCCTACCTCATGCACTTAGATCTGACCAAACGTTCAACAACTTCAGAAAGAATACCATAAAATGGCTCACCGAGAATGCGATATAAATGGCACTCTACCCCTCGCACGTCCACTTGTACTTCACCTGACACGCTATGACCTGCTATACTGTTTGTTCGCCACTGACTTGCTATATTGTTCGTTCCCCATAGATTTGATTGTTTGGCTGTGCTTTAGCTGCACTTGCACTTGTCTTACCTTGCTGAGTCAAGAAATGTCCACTCTGCCTGCTCTGTAACTTGTAACGTCTGTAACTAAGCTGTAAACCTCCTTGTCTCTTGCGCCCTGCTACCCCAGGGTCCGGTGTGCACAATAAATAAATAAACAAACTGTCCTCCATACTTGTGGGACATACAAGTGGCACTTACTTTTTACCCGGGGTACTGTACTTGGCCATAACCCCTCCCTCCTGAGCTCCACCTCACGCATCTCCCTTCTGTCCTTTTCTCCGTGCGTTCGGGACTGCACGCACTAGCATCACTGGGAATTAAAAAAATGATTCCCTTGTGTCCTTCCTTCCTGCTCCGGTTCCTCGGTCATCTAGTCCTCCGTCTATGCCGAAGCGTCTGAGATTCGTGTCCTGTTCTTCATGCGAATGTCGCTTTGTTAGAGCAGATCCCCACTCTTTTTGCTTGTAGTGCCTAGGCCCGGAACATCGTTGGGATTCGTGTTTCTACTGCAACTCCCTCTCCGTCTGGGCACTCTGTTGTCTTCGGTAGGAGGAGGTGTTTCAGTGTATTCCTCAACCTCATTTCCAGCTTTTAATCGACAAAAAGAAGAAATGGCCGGTAAGTTGCTTTTTAGGGCGCCCCGGCCAGGGAACTCCTTCCCAGGGTCTTCTGGGTCCGGGAGGGGCTTGTGTAGCTCTGTCACCAGAGGTTCCCCACAGGCATAATAGGTGTACCGGAGTGTTTTCTCTGAGGGTTCCCACAGCAGACCTACCAGTACTGCACATCATTCAGAGGTTCACCATTTAGGTACTAAGGTTAAGCACAGTTCGTCTGTGGCTCTGGATACCAGGGTTTGCCCTGAGGTCTCCATTTCTATAGCTTTCCTTGGTGACACCAGGGTATGCCTTCAGGTCTCAGTTTCTGGAACTTTCCATGCCGAGTCACGACTCGAGGCCCCTCTTAAGGGAGCTCTACGTACTGGGTTAAAACCTGAGGTTCCTCTTGTTGAGGCTAAAGTCAGCACAGACAGATCCGAGAGACCCTCTTTGAAGGTCTTGTCTGTGAGGTATACCCCTCAACCGTCCCACGGGCAGGGTCGTGGTGGTACCGGTTCTGTCGAGGGTGCAAGGAGGGCGGTCACGGACCATTACCGGCTCTGCCAAGGTTCCTCCACTCGAGGCTAATTTTGGGACCGGTTCCAAGATGTCCAGTAAACATCCGAGACCACCCAGTACCTGCTCTACGGAGGATCCTTGTATCAAGGCTAAGGTGTTACTTAAGTCCCCTGACTCTCCTGAGGAGACAATTGCCTCATGTCCACATGTGACGCAGTTCTCCTCAGGTGTCGACAAAATGGCGACCCAACCCCTGTGGTCTACGGTGGCCATTTTGGATAGCTCTCTTACACTGACGTTCACGCCTTCTGGTGCTGGGAGCATTCCTTTTGGGGCTGAGCAGCCTTTTCCATGCTATGTGG
The DNA here is from genome assembly GCF_040938575.1 of Ambystoma mexicanum. NCBI lineage: Eukaryota > Metazoa > Chordata > Amphibia > Caudata > Ambystomatidae > Ambystoma > Ambystoma mexicanum. Next base: position 1,267,960,422 of record NC_090928.1, on the reverse strand, counting down.
ACATCAGAAATCCGTTCCGCCCTTCAATTGACTGGCACACCCGGACACCGCTGCCTCATACGATTTCGCTACCTCCTGCTTCTGCTCCACTGACTTATGTGGATCCGGCCAGTGGTGGGCCCTCCTGGCAACCATCCTCCTTGCGTTCATGGGTTATGCCTCTCACAAGCAGCTTCTTCCTGTACCAGCGCCAAAGCCTTCAGCAGTGGGTGAGTAGTTTTTTTGGGAAGTTTCAGATGCTCATGCGCTCTGACCCTATGAAGGCGTATTTCAAGCATCTTTTCAGGGAAATGTACCCTGAGCCTTCTGCCCCAGCTGTTCCATTGTAGGTTCCGGTGGTACCACTCCCTCCACCGCTTCCTTCTGGACCTCCTCCATCGCTTCCTCCTCTGCCTCCATTGTCTCCTATAGAGAAGGCACTGGCGGCCGATACAACACTTTGAAACCTGAGGCGGTATGTGTGGTGGACCAGTCATCTGTTCCCGCCTCGTTGGATGAGCCTCAAGCGGATCAGGACAGCAATGAGCAGCCCCGCTCGGTGAGAGCATTCCATGACCGGGTCCTGGATATGATGGCCCTCCTTGACATTCCAGTACCTGAGGCCGGTACTCCTCAGGACAGGGTGCTTTCGGGAGCCTTTACCCTGTCACCACAGGAGCCCACGGCCTGTTCCTTCAGAAGGACGCCTTGGCTGAGGCCTGCAAGGTCTGGGATGAACCCCACACTGGGCTACACATCAAGAGAATTGACGCTCGATACAAGCTTCACACTTCTGAGGAGATGGCTTTATTGGCTTGTCCGCTCCTGTCAACGGTGGTAGCAGCGGCCACCCTCCAGTCCAAGCTGGCCTCTGCATCTTCAACGGCAGCAGCCCAAATCCTTTCCAAGGAGGGTAAACTTCTTATGCATGGAGGGTAAACTTTTGGACTCCTTGGGCAAGAAGGTCTGTGCCAATTCGGCGCTCCAACTTTGTCAAGCGAACACCAAACCCATTCTGGCAGCAGTCTGAGGCTGTGGAAAGTTAGCTGACTTCCAGGAGTGCATTTTGCAGATAGGCTACATGACTTTAAAGCCAGTTTGTAGGACGCCAGAGTGCTGGGGCAGGATCTACTGGAAGCTGTGGCACACCACCTAGATACCTCCGTGCAAGGCTTTATGGTAGGGGTTGGCACCTCCCGCCAGGCGTGGCTCCACACAACGAAGTTTTCAAAGGAAGCACAAGACAAAGTGCTGGACCTTCCTTTTGATGGCAAGAAATTGTTCCACTCTTCTACCGATGAGGAGCTCACAAAGACCAAAGCGAGTACCCAAAACGCCAAATCCTTAACGACCTTGGCAGAAGCTCCAGCTAAGGCCCCTTATACACAGAGGTCAGGGCCCCAGACTCGATCCTTCTCTTGGTTCATGGGGTTTCAGAATCGTCGTGCGTGCCAAACTGATGCGCCTGCTGGTGGGACCTGCCGAAAGCATCAATGGCAAGGTCGTCTGTTTTTCTCTCGCCCATCAGCCTCTTCTCCGGGGACAGGTACTCTCCCTGCTGACAAATTATATTTTTTGTTAGTTGCACGGTGGGAGGACAAATCTTGTCTCAGCTGGAGGCGTGGCAGACCATCAACGAAGACCGGTGGGTTTTGTCCATCGCTCAGGGGGGCTATCGCTTGCCCCTCCCCCCACACTTCAACCCTCCCTTCCAACAGATCGGAATGCCCTCACTCAGAGCCAATGTACAGAAGCTTGTAGACCTCAAGGCGGTGGAACCTGACTCTAGTCTGTTCAGTGCCCAAACCCAACCAGGCTGCCCTGCACACTATCCTCTAGGTTTCCCAGTTCAATCTTTCTCTTCCCCAAGAGAAATTCAAGATGATCATGCCTTGCCAAATAAAGTCCTCTCTTCGGAAGGGCGACTGGCTCAGTGTAGTGGACCTTCAGGATGCTTACATGCACATCCTGATATGGAGGCCACATCGGAAACATCTGCGGTTCTCTCTGGGGGTGGAGGGGTGGGCATTTTCAGTTCTGTGTGCTCCCTTTTGGTCTCAGCTCAGCACAGCGTGTCTTTACGAAGATGTTGGTTGTCACAGCTTTCCTCCGCTACAGGTCGTTCATGTATATCCGTATTTGGATGACTAGTGTGGGATATATTGACCCACTCAACAGTATTTGACTGCAGAAAGCACAAAATGGCTGCGCTGGCTCCTGTGAGCTCTATGGCTCAAAACTGCGGTTTGCAACAACATCAAAAATGGCTGCACCGTCCTGCCAATCACACATCGGGCAGGATGGAACCAGGGGGCACATTAAAGGAGATGCCAGTGGGTTTCCACATAAAGAAAAGGAAGAAAGTGGAAAAAGCAGCGTTGCTTTGCTGTAAAAGTCAAAATATCCATTGAAAAGAAACCCTTTTTGCAGCATTGATGCTAATTCCCTCTGTTCCTTGAAACCACTGTGATTAAAAATGCCTTGTCATGCCCAGGATATTTCACTGTGCTTCACCAAAACCAGGCGTAATTCATGAGTGAGAGGCCCAGTCAAACCAACTCTGAGAGAAATCAATAAGCAACTTCACTTTCACTCGCACAGGAACATGCGTTGATGTCTTTCCAAAAGTCTCCAGGCTCAGCAGTTCAAAGACACTTTAACTCTCTAAGCCAGGTCAATGTCAATGTATCTATGCTTCAGATAAAACGCCTGCATTCAAGGAAATGACTATAGCTGCAAAGACCGTGTGGAATCTGAGGGAGCTGCCAAACCGAATTTAAAGAAAGAAATTCTAGCAGTTTTCAACACCTGTAAAAATGGGCTTTGCTGACTGAAGGAAAAAAATGTTACCGTTTAAAAATAAACTGTGAATGAAAGCCTGCCTTATTTAGCAATGTGAAGAGGTTTTGTTGCTGGGGAAAGCACACCCCTGAGCTATTTTTCTCCTTAGGTTGGTTTAATTCAGGAACCAGAAATCGGGAAATGAAGATTTTGAACCAACTGTGCGGAACTTGCAAGATAAAAAGAAATAAGTTATTCCAGATGGCAGGATGTAACTTCCCCCCCAAGGGGAAGGGGACTATCATAAAAACTCTCGGCAGAGAATAACCCCAGGATAATTACAGTGTGGGGAAGAATCTTGTCTCTGCTGAGCTCATTAACAATGAGATTTCTGGGACAAGGAGATGTGAACGGAATGTCGCATGTGATTGTGATTTCCGCAAGGAGCTCCAAGGAAGATCTCCATGGCGACCCTGCTGTTCAGGTGGTTTGCTTGCCAGCTAAGACCATATATGGCTTACAAAGGATTGCCATTTGGTGCTAAGGACTATGTATGAATAAAAATATAAAGACTTTTATCTCTGCAGCAGGACTTTGGAAACATGTAGATATTTCACTGTTTAGAAGTAACTTTATGGCCTTTTAAGATGTCATAGGTTTCATTGCTGCATAGGGAACAGAAGTAACAATATTGCAGATTACCAGAAAAGTATACATGTCCTGAATGTACATTTTTATACTTGCATACTGTATGATCAACCCCACATATGTATAAAGTTATGGCATTTTAGGTCTAACTTTTTATGCTTAAAATGATCAAGTAGTAACCGTCCAAAATAATGTCTCTCAGATTGCAGGATTGGATGGCTGTCCTTTACATAAAATATGTGACCTGATTATGCAATTTATTAAGGTGCCACCATTGTACAAAAGTGTCAATACTGAAATGACAGATTATTGGCAAAAAGGTCTGTGGGAAGTCTTTTTCCATCATCAAAATTCAACCTCATAAATTGTGTACAACCCAGGGGAGGCAACCAACATTGATTTTCCAATCCAGTTGTTTAAAGGTGTTAGGGAGAATGCTCTGTTTAGGCTGAATTTCCCAACCTAGTGAGTCCCCAGCAGCTTTGCTGGATTTTTGGGGTTTAATTTTTTCTCCTGCCAAGAGTGAGACTCTTTTACCCTCACTCTTGGACATGATTTGAGTGTGTTCCTTTGACTCTAGATGTGTTTAATGGGCTATGGGGTCTTTTACTCCATAGGGCTTCATGTGTTTTTGTGATGTGTGTTATACAGCACCCTCAGTGCAGTAACACAGGGGTGTCATAGTGATCCCCCAGTATACACTCCATACCCTGGGACTGACTACTGTCTCCCAGGGCATGTAAAGTCACCATTGACTTTACTAGTCTTGAATTCTGAACAGAACCAGTACCAACCATCATATTGTGGACGTACTGGCTGGGGCAATTCGATTGCCCCGGGGTCTGTTAGTCAAGGGGGCACGTCTCCGTCCCCCCTGATCGAGTTTTGGCTGGTGGCAGTGGATACTACTTTTTATATTCAACCGCGAATATTTCTCTATTGGATTTTCCCATTGTTCGAGGCTACTATCTTTATTTATTTAATTACGATAGCCTCGAACATACCGCCGGGTTATTTAATTATTATTAATTCTCCAATTGGTATTTTTTGCCAAAACCCGGTTCTAAAATGGCGTTTGTGTTCTCTTCTGTGACTCCAACACAAGTCGAGCCCTTTGTTCCACTTTTTGGTGGGCTTCTCCACAGAAGCCCTCCAAAGTGGTGCCACTATGTCTGGGGTACTTGGGAGGGGTGGAGGGGGATTTAGGCACCCGGGACTGAGTTGCCTAGGCAACTCAAGACGCACTCCGTCCTGATTGGCCCAAGTGGTGAGCCGGCCGGCTCACCACTTAGCATGTTTGAGTGACAGCTAGGGTGAGCGAATGGGGGTTTTCTGCATAAAAGCAGAGCTTTTGGGACTGGAACTTCAGAAGTCGCCACAGGACCTAAGAATCCGATGAGGGAGAAGCTGAGCAGACCTGCCACGACGACACCACCGGTGGAGCCCTGCTGGACCATCTCACCACTTTTCCCAACGACCGAGGAGATCTCCCGCCGGAGAGTCGTCTTCCTTTGACTGGTGGGGATAACCAGTTTCACCGTCTTTTCGCCTTCCCAACGCATCTCGTGGCCGCCTTGCCTGTGCCAAGCACCCCAGCAACCGGAATACCACGTTTTACCACGACCGCGAAATAAAGGGCAATACCTTTAACCGGAAAACTGCGGCTGGTTTCTTCCCTGGCAGTGCAACGACCTTCAGCTTTCCTCCAAGTCGAGATCTTCTCTTCCCCTGGACGACGCTGAGACTTGCAACCGCTGGAGGATCCTTCCCACTTAAGGTACCTTGTTCCGCCTGGCTTCCCTTGCCACCGACTGTACGGGGTAGATTTAGTCCCCGGCTTTCGAACCTGGGTTAGCCTGGGACACCCTGGCTAAACTTTTCTGAGCCTCTCCAATCTCTTTTCAAACCCTCTGCAAGACCTTCAAGCCTAGTGCAACTGTGTGATCTTGGGCGCATTGTGCTCTGCTCTCTCTGAGTGGGCCCAGCCTATGGACTTTGGCTCACAAGTGACTTTTGCTCTTCTGCCTTGCTAAAAGTGTTCCTAAATCTTAGAGTGGTGTATCTTTCCATATTCTGTCTTTTCCCCTCCCTTCTTCATGAACTTATTGGAGTGCCATCTATAGTTAAACGCTCACCTCTGTCTGGAAATAAGTGGTGTTAACTAAGACTATCTGATACGGAATAAGGGTTGTATATATTATAATAGTAACTGTGTCTAGAGTGTTTTACAATAAGAGTGCTGGAGTGTTTCAAACAGTGTGTTTTTAAATAAATAATTATATACTTTGATACCAAGGCTCTGGTCAGTGTTTGCTTGTATTATTGTATCTGAGTGCCTATTGTGTATACTTTGCATACTGCCTAACTCTTCTTGAGGGAAGTCTGACTGCTCAGCCACAGCTACCAGGTAAATCTGGGTGGTACAGACTGCTACCAAGTGGGTTTACTGCTAACACCTGTAGTCCTAAATCTTTTGCAGTGTTCCTAAAGGGAACTGAACAGGTTTCTGCCTAACAAAAGGCGTGCTTAGCTAAGCTGGCCCAGCAATATAGTCAATGATGTCACTATGCTCTATATAAAGGGTCCCTGCAGGACTCCAGACACACTCTTCCTGATTTCCTGCGCTGCGTTCCTGTACTGTCAACTTCCAGATCCAGACTCCAACAACAAGGCCAAGCATTGCTGACCTTACTCTAGGGACAATGCAAAACCCAAGCAGTGCTGATCCCATTCCCAGCAAGGCCTCCAATATAAAAAAAAGACTAAATTTCCCATTAACAAGGGGAAAACTGTGGTACCTTTTAGCATCCTGATCCAGCCTGGCTTGCTGCCACTCACTGCATGCTGCTGCAATCCTGCTACCCTGATGACCTCTATTATCCAGTGACCAGAATTGACATTCCAGAAGTGCTACCCGGTAACCAGAACTGCCCAGCTGTTTGCCGGGCACCCTGCCATGTAGTGACCAGAACCGTTGACTGTCCAAAATCCAAAAACTAAAAAGTGGACAGAGTATCAATTGCCACCCCACCTAAACCCATAACCTATCTTGTCTTTGTTCTCATCCCACTCGCTATGTCACCCTATCCTTATCCTGATAACTTGTAAAACTGTCAGAATCATTCTTGCAACCCTGCCATTGATTTCTAGTGCTAGCGCCATCTCTTTAGTAATTTTGTCTTGTGAAATCCCAAGCTATTAATCCTATTGTGAGTGATCAGACTGGTTCCGCCAGGGCGGGCGCTGGGGTGAGGGAGTTGAACTCACAAATCAACCCTGGAGCTTACTGTGTCCCTCTTTGGTGGCCTAGCCTGAATACTCTAGAGTAAAACTATTCTCGTCACAACTGATTTCTTTCCTTTTTCGCATCTTCATTTACTCAAAGTGCACCTTTCTAGATCTTGCATAACTCATCCAATTTACCAGCTAGAGACTTAATTTCACTTCCATATTATACCGGATAGATATCTATCTCCCTACCTAAATACTGCATCGCGATTTACAATATTTCACCCGTTAGAAACTGTTATAGTAAATTTACACGGAAAACGGAAATATTTGAAAAGTTTCCAACGTGTCATTTTGATTGTAAACTGTTTTAAATCTTCCATTAATTTTTCGGACTGTATGCTCTTGCTAATCCATTGCTTGTGATTTAGTGCCTTTACATTGTTGCTTTAGTGAAGAACTGGATTTGTTTCAAGGTTTTTGCACACATTCCTTATTTTATTCATCCATTTCCGAGTTCCCTTTTTAACATTGCAAGGGTTTTGAATGCATTTGTCACTCTTATTTGGGGAGGGAAGATCGGATTTGAATTCCATTTCTGCTTCTTATTCCTGATCACCTGCTGCTTCATTATATCCATCCATCCAGAATTGATATCCATTCAGAATTGATTATTTGTGGGTTGAGGGAACTTTGCCGGGGGAAATCCCAACTTGAGTGCTATCTGTCCTAAATCAAAAGTGCTTCTATTCTGCTGTGAAGTGTATATGCTCCACTAAAAGTCAAACTCTGTGCATTGCTCACATTCTCATTGTCACTATCACCCCATTGCTGATTGCTGCCCTATATTAAGTGTGTGATTTCTTTTGAATTTTAAATTTGTGGTCCACACGAGACATATTAGCACAACGAAAGCAAATTGTCGTTTCTGATAACTTTTGTAGATTCTGTAACAACTTATCACAAAAAGAAACTCCAGAACATCTAGTGGTTGAATGCTCTGAACTATGTTCAATAAGAAACAATAGGTATAAGAAACATTTATCCACTGTTGCCAATGCCCAACCTAGCTTGAGATGATCTTGTTTACTAAATTCAACTAATATGAGCTTACTCATTGCCTCTGTAAATTTTGTAAATAATCTTTGCTTATGCACGATAGCAGATGACTAATTTGTCCTGAAAACTAATGTTAATTGGACAATTTGAATGGGCACTTGAACTTATTTTAGTATGAAAAAACTGTAGAAAACCTTTTTTTTTAATTCTTGCAAAAATAATGCACTTTGACTTATTGTGTTGAACATTTTTTTGTCTTGTAAAAATCATAATTGATTAAAAACAAGAATGAATAAATAACATTTTAAATAAAAATAAATATTGCCTTTGACCAACCAGCCTTGTTCATGGCCCATTGTGACCTGGGTATTTAAAAAGGGGGTGTGATATGAGTGGCGTTCCGTCCCAAAATTGAATCCACATAAATAAGGATAAAAACACCTCATATAAGTGCTACATACGATGACGAAACCACGCTGTGCGTGTCGCCTGATTGAAATCCTTAACAAATCTGGGGGCTCGTAAACCGAGATTTTGGTTTTTGGTTGCCACCCGTGACAGTCTAACACAGCCGACTAACCTGCTAGGCAGTAATACTTTGCGGGGTTGTAATACTTGGTTACACTGTACAAGCACCTCCCAAAACAAATACTCTGAAAACCAGGCCTGTGTCTAAAATTAAAGCTAAATCAACCCCAAAAATAGACAGAAAAAGCAATACAATACAGGTTACCCATACATAAATTAATAAAGAAAGAACATATCCAAAATTACCGTAGTAGAAATGAATATGGCTAGGGACCACCTTCTTCACAAGCTATTTGTCAGAGGTGAGTGGCCAGAAAAGGATGAAAAAATCTGACTATAAGAAATAACCCAACAGGTCACCACCATGGGCCTGGATACATGGCAGGACGGTGGCCTATTACACCAAGCTCTGAGCGAGCTATATATGACCCCAAAAATTAAAGAGGTGCAAATCAAAATTGCCAGAATCATGGCCTACCTGTATCTTCACACGGGAGTGATGCGGGAAAAGCAGGAGGAAAAAGGAACTCTAGTGCAGAATCAATCTGAACTATTAAGTCAAATCCAGATTGATTTAAGTTGGCCAAACCTTACAAAGAGCCAAGAGTTGGAGGTAGAATCTGCAAACTACATCATAAAATTAAGAGGATTTGGCTCGCCAACAGCAAAATAATGCAGATCAAGAGGCCCAACTAGAAGGAAAAGGTTGACTCTTTAGAAGAGAGTTGGCAGAAGCTGACTCAACAATTAACCTATAACAGGGTCTACGCAGAGCAGATAGTTACCCCACAAAATCAGATAGCTAAATTGAAAGAGGAAAATAAGTTAATCTTGAGAGACCGCCACTCTCAAACAGAATTTAATGAAGAGCGCCAGAAATTCAATATCATCAGGCAACAAAGGGATGACCTGGCTGCACAGAGAGGCATCCTAAATCAGGACAAAGATGCCCTAAGCCAGGAAATCAGCAAATTAAAAATAGTTACAGGGGAGTGAGTTAGCCCTCCAGAAACTCAGTGGACTAGAAACAGAGTATGGGGATCTACTGGAGCATGCCAAACGGGTAGAAGGTACTCTGGAAGAGAACACCCAGACCAAAGATGCTAAAACTCAGTAGGTGAGTCTCCTGCAGCAGAAATTATCTCAGTATTCCCAGACCATACAGGAAGCGCAGAGAGACAATGAGGCTCTCTGTGAAAAGAATGATGGGCTCAACAAACAAGTGGCAGCGCAAGAGCGGGTCATAGAGGCCAGTAAAGCCTTGATAGTTGAACAAAAAGCTCAGAGGTTTGCTTCTTATCTAGAAGCAGGGGCTGAAAAGGAGAAACTAGCAAGGTTGAAGAAAGAGGGTGCTAGATTTCATTTGAACTGGAGGGGCCCTGTACAGGTAGAGAGGGACAGGTTACCCCCTGATCATAGTATAAGTACCTCTATGCTAAGGGACTACAACCCATTTAATACTGCAAACACTGTCAGCTTCATGTCTACCGGTTCACACGACCCAGAAACCATGAGGCCGGCAGAATTCAAGAGACCAAGCATGATGGAAATAACAGGTCAGTGCCCCACAGAAAGTGATGGAAGGGCGTCCCTGTATAGATACCCAAACATTCAGGCAGAAGTCTCTGACAAGGAAGTCTCCTATGAGGGTAGGGCCAGGGACTTGGATCCACTGAAAACATTACTTTCCAAGGGAACAGTTGGTCCAATTTAATGAAAAACCTGATGAATTAGGCCCAAAAAGAGCATCCTGAAGACCTCTGCCCAATTAGAGCAGTGGGGGGGGAATACTCTGCCAACCCTGGCATAGAGAGGAGTCAGGAGACTACTCTCCTGTGCCCCACAGGAATGGAGAAACTAGGCCCCATCATTCTGTGAGCCCCTCAAACTCACAGAATCCGGGAGAGCCTAGATAATCATGACTAGTAGTGCATCGGAGTCTGAGAGCGAGTTATGACCAAAGACCCCTTTAGGCAAATTAAGGCCCTTAGGAGTGTCATAACCCCCTACCATAGAAAAATATTCTGTTTGGGAATACCTGGAGCTCTATGACACTTTTCATAGGAAAGACAACCAAAACTGTATAGAGTATGTAAAATGGACATTCTCCCCTGAGTACTGTTTTTTTTTTTTTTGCGGGACTGGAGAACCAGAACCACTCAAGATAGTCCACCTACAGGGTGGCCATTTTGAAACACTTTTCCGCCCACAGAAACCCCCAGGAGGCTTGCAAAGCGGCCTACAATCTGCAGTGCAGGGAAGATCAGGCCCCACGAGAGTTTGTGCAGGAACTCAAACACGCGTTCGCACAGATAGCAGGGAGTTTGTAACCACCTTCTTTCATGCACTCCCCAAGTTTATTATGACCCAGCTGGTGAGGGACTTCCACGAGAAAAGAACTCTGGACTGGGTCATAGAGCAGGCGGCCCGCATTTATGAGGTCAAAAAACCTGCAGAAAATAAAAATCTGAACAAAACCCCCAAACCAGCCAACACCCCTGCCGCTGCATATATATGCTTACACTGTAACCTCAGCAAAGCATAACTCCCTGACCCTTTCGATCTTATACTGGCTATCAATGTTTTATTGCAACCGACTGTTACTCTTTACCTATGTTTTAAGCTTAAGCCTGCTGTAACAGCACCATGATGCCCCAGGGCAGCTCTGTGCGCTTTATAAATGCAAATAAATGAATAAAGTAAAATAAAGGTGGCGGAGGTGAAGGTTGCCCCCATTTTAGACGTAAAGATGGGGGAGCCCAAAAACGCACCTGCCCAAAGGTAGCAAAATCAAAGACCCAGAAGGCCTTCTGGCCAGTCACAAACAGGTGGCAGTCAAGGAGGTAATCCCACTAATGGGACCCCCGACTCCCCTGATTATATCGGCCCCCAATACAAGGGCAACAGACCAATCCTGGGGTATGTATGTACTCCCCCCACCCCCACCTAATGGGGGGGATCCAACCATGTAAGTGCTATCCCGGGAAACGTCCCTCAGGAGGGCAGGAATTCCCCAAATGCTGGGTTAAGCTTCTTTCCCCGATACCCACAAAACCCCAACCTGCAGGACAACCCTCCTTTAATTCCCCGCTTTCAGGAACCCAGACAACCCAATCCGGGAGAGGGGAGGCCAAGGGTGGAGGGTTACCAAAATTCACCATATCCAGGGTACTATGGGAGAAGGGATAGTGACCCTTCCCGTGATCCACCTAGGGTTGACCAGAGACCCCCGTACCAGCCAGAACGGGTATCCCAACTGGAGCGCCGGGTCCAGAACCTAACCCAGGATCTGGGTTGCATGTTGAGGGCTCAACAGAACCCTCAGGCAAACATGGTGGCTCAAAACCCCACAAACCAAGGATCTGGCACCCCAGAACAAGGACGGGGCGACACCCTGACAACTCACCGGTTCCAGAGGAGGAGGCACGGGGTGAAGGGGGTGTAAAGCCCTAGAGGAAGCTTCCTTCCCCACTCGTGAAAAGCCCCTGGACAACCAGGTACCAGAACCAAAATCTCCTGCCCCCGAAAACCTGCCACCTAAGGAACAGAAGGGGGGGTAGGAGAAATAAAGAACTCAAAAAGACCCAGTTTGTGGAGGCGGTTAGTGTCCTCCAATTTGAAGGGGAAGAATTCTCAGAGGATTCTGGGAAAAATATCTTCTCCAGGGACGGGGGACTCCTCCCAAAGAAAAATGGGTCCCAAGAGATCTAGATGAAGACTGGGTGGGAGTGGGGACTGATTCTGAATCGGCCATCCCAGAACCCCAGAATGAGCATCAAGAAGACATGAGATTAAAAGAGGATTCCAAAACTTCCCAAAGCAATTCTGGTGACTCCCCCAAAAAAAGGGGAGGGGGGAGCAGCCCAGAATCAGAAAATGAGGAGCCTGAAACTCCTCGAATCTCTGAGTGCAAAATTTTTCTTTCAGATTCCCAAACTCCCACACAGAATTATGCCCAAACTACCCCTGTGTCTGAGTCACAAATAAGGAAATTGACCACCCAGCTTGCCCAGAATGCCTATTACCTTTGCCCATTGGAGGAGAAAGAAGGTAGATACTACGCCTCTGTCCAAGTGTAGGGGCAATGTGCAATTCCAGCACTGGTGGACACTGGATCCCAAGCCACTCTTCTGTCAAAAAGGACCTTTGATCAGATAAATTCAGGAAGGGGGGGAAGAGATACCAGATCCCTCTCACCCCTCTTCCTGAACAACTCCAGAACTTCGATGGGAATGAAATTCCTGTCGAGGGGACTGCAGATTTGGAAATAAAAATTGGGCGACTTAAGGTGAAACACCCTGTCATAGTCGTGACTCCTGAGGGCACACCCTGTCTACTAGGGAATGACATCCTACAAAGGTTGTCCACCCCCATCCCCCAATAGACTGTGTGAACAAGGTCCTCTGGACTCAGACTAACAGGCCAATAAATTTGAAACAGAGTGTCAACCATGTTAGTTTAAATGGCACCTGCCACATGGTTGAACAAAAACCTGATCATATTGAGTTCCATTTTCAGAACAATCAAATACCGGACGTGACAGTAATTGCTATAGGACAACAAACTGGTAATGGGAACTCCTCTCCATTCCTGAAAATCAACCTTCCTTCCACTTTCAAGTGGTGTTCCACACTGGAAGGAAATACTTTGAAATGCTATACTGGCTTACAATCTGAAAATCCCAATTCCATAGTTAAAAGTGATAAGAAACCAGCTCAAGGTTTAGCTGACATTGAGAAAATCAGAGAACAGCTATTCATCCCTATTCAGTTAAATGAGGGGAAGGAATCTGTTCTCACCCGAGTGTGCGTGAACAACTGTAAAAACTCCATCAGTGAAGCCATGTTCCGACAGCTCCCAACAGATCCAGCCATTCCCATATTTAAATTGATCGGTAAGTGGGAAATGGGCCTGGAAACTCCCAATTCCAAACATCTCCTGCCTAGCAGGTGTATGCTCAGAATCTCTAACGGAAACAAAAGCATAGTACATAATTGTTGGGTCGTGCAAAATTTCCCTGCTGCATTCTATTTAGGCAGTGACATTCTCAATCGCTTTGCGATTAACCTGGACCGGATAAATTACAAAGCCTGGACCCAACTTGGTTTTAGCACAAAGAGAGGGGGGGGAAGTGTCCCAAAAAGCAGTAATGGAAAGGGGACTGTGATCTAAGCAAAACCAATAGATTCCATACTGCTGTGAATTCAGTTGAAAAGCTTATGTAAATTATTTGATAGGTGTACCAAACAGTATCCCTAAACCATTCAAATTAGGCTACTGTAGATTAAAAAAGCAATCAAGGTAATCTCTAGCTACAAACAGTAAACATATTTATTTTGCAGTGAAAAAACATAGGCAAACATTTTTCAAAGACATTTTTACATAAAAAAATAATGGATAACTGATCTAAACAAAAGCAAAGCCAGAAATAGTCATCTTATCGCAGGGAAAATTATACAAACTAAGTGGTGCCCTAAAAATGAGCCAGCACACTCGCATATGGCTTATATTCAGCCACAACACAGATTTCTGGATTTTACAAAATTAACTTAATCAATGTTCGTCATTTAACTGACAGGTGTGCCTACGTGTATGTGTCAAAGGTAGATTGGAAAGGAGAAATCAACAAATTAAATGGACATCTTGAACACGTTTCGGCAAAGAAGCCACCTGTCTGGCAAGTAATTTCAGTACATGATTAAAGTTGCCTTCTCACTAAGAGATTATCTCTTGAACTTAATTTTTTTCTTTCTGTCCATGTCTGCTTCCCCACAGGGTCCAGTTGTTGTGTGATATTTCGCCCTGAGGAAGGCAACTTTAATCAATTGTCCCGATGGCCTCTCCCCTACATTGACCAGGGGCTGGCCCAGATGCAGGGGTCAAAGGTATACACCGCCATTGACCTGACCAGTGGGTACTGGACCCTGTCTGTCAGTAGGGAGGACCAATACAAGCTGGTCTTTACCTTTGGGGGCAGCAGTACACCTGGACCCGGACTCCCTTCGGATACCTCAACTACGGCAACAAATTCATCTTCTTACACAAGGCCATGCCTCACTTGGGTTAAAGGGTTAACCTGGCCTATGTGGATGATGTCCTGATAAAAAGCTTGACTGTGGAGGAACACATAGCGGAAATCCGTTAAGTTCTGACACAGTTGAGGGTTGCCGGAGCAAAACTCTCCTTCCAACAGACACTTCTTGGGGCATGAGATAACTACTGAGGGTCTCTGTCCCCAGGAGAAGAAAGTGGAAGCACTCCTAAAACTTAAAGACCCCACAACTCTGCGTGAGCTAAGAAGCCTCCTTGGACTGACTAATTACAGTAGGAAGTTCATTGAGGATTACGCAGAGCTCACACAACCGATGATCCATCTGTTGAAGGGGGGTCAAGTGGGAGTGGGGTCCAGAACAAGCCGAGGCAGTAAAGCAAGTCAAAAGAAGTCTCTCACAAGTGCCTTTTCCAGCTTACCCTGTCAAAAACAAGGAGTTCTTCTTGGAGAATAAAGTCCTCTCCTATGCAAGCAATACTTTATCCTCTGTGGAGGAAAAATTCAACGATTGTGAGAAGGCACTCCTGGCAACGGTGTGGGCAATGAAAAATGACTGCCCATTCATCCAGGGGGAACACATCATAGTGGAGACTCCACACCAGCCTTTGCAATATCTCCAAAGTGACAGAATCCGGGCTGGAAATGTGAGTAATTCCAGAATTACTTCCTGTATTCTGTCAATGCAAGGCTTTCCTGTGGAGATCAGATATGGCCAAAACAAGAAGAGTCCCCTGGCTCATGGTCTGGTTGACTTGCATAATTGTGCCAGAGAAAACTGTCTCGAGGACGAAAGACTTAAAATCCAGGACAGCATGGAGACGTACCTGAATTCCCTGCACAAAGTCTATGAAGAAGACAAGTGCGAAAGAATGCACACAGTTTATGTGGACGGGTGCTCCTACCATGTTGAAAATGGGGAAAAGGAACTGGTTGTGTTGGGAATGCCTGGGTGAATGATGCCCCGCAACCCTCCGCTGGGTACAAAATCGATCCCCGCAGTAGTCAGGTGGCAGAGTTGATGGCAGTTCATCAAGCCATCCTCACTGCCGTCCAACACCAACTCCACGAACTGGTCATAATCACAGATTCAGATTATGTTCGGAAGGGGTTCGTGGAGCACCTGGTTAATTGGAAAACCAGAGGCATGCTATGTGCTAATAATAAACCACTTAAATATGGCAAACTCATCCAAAATATTGATGATCTGGTCACCTCTAGTGGGATGACCATCTATTGGAAGAAGATCAAGAGTCATTCCAGAATAGAGGGGCCAGACAAACCTAGAAACAACCTAGCTGATCAGCTGGCCAAAACCGGAGCCATCCAGGGGGAGCTCCTCGAGATCGAGTCTCTGTTGGGGGAAATCCAGGTCGCTGCCATCACTAGGTCCCAGACAAAGGCTCACAATTAACTCTCAACTGCACAATGGAGTAAGGAGACCCCAGATGCTGATTTAATCACGGCACAAAAAGGGGATCCGATTATTGGAAAATGTTATCAACACATGAAGGACCCTGAGAACTTTCCCCTGACACATACCGGTTACATTGGGAAAGAGGACCTCAGGATGTTGATGAAATGTCCAAAAATGTTCCGAATCCAAGACGGCTTGTTGGTAAGGAGATCCATATCTGGCTGTGACCAGTGGGTGGTCCCTACCTCATTCTGAAGCCTGATTCTAAGTCACGCCCATGATGCGACCACAGCCGGTCATCAGGATTTTCACACTACTTTAGAAATCTTGCGAGAGTTTGCATACTGGCCACACATGGGGCAGGACCTCGACCAATACTTGAAGAGGTGTCTTGTGTGTGCACACCTTCAGCCAATATCACTCACACACCGAGCTCTCCTCCAGAAGATGGGGATGACACTGCCTTGGTTAGATTTACAAGTAGATCTCATTGGGCCCTTGATTCGCTCCTCTATGGGGAACAAGTGCATGTTAACTGTAACATGCCTGTTTACCAAATGGGTGGAATGTCTCCAGGCCCCAAATTGCAAGGCAGACACAGCAGCTGCCGTTATGGTCAATCAAATCTTCTCGTGTTTTGGCCTACCCCAAAGGATTGAGTCAGACCGAGGTAGACACTTCACCAGCGAGGTGATGACAAAGATGTGGGAGATACTTGGGGTAAAAAGGAAACTTCACATTGCATAGCGGGTGTCCTTTAGTGGTGAAGTTGAGAGGTACAATAAAACCATTGTGAGCATTCTAAAAATGTTTGTGGCAGACTCTGGGCCAAGTTGGGACATCCGATTACTGCTTGTCCTGATGGCCATCTGATCTACACCTTCTTCTGCAACTAAGATGTCGCCATTTGAGCTGATGACTGGGAGAAGGATGGTGCTACCTCAGCATCTGCTCTATAGAACACAGGAGCAGACACTGATTAACGCCTCCACAACTCATGAGTATGTTGAGAACCTAAGAAAACACTGTCAACATGCTTTTGCGTACGCTCAGTGGAATCTAGAAAGTTCGGCAGAGGGGATGAAGATTCTGTATGATCTAAAAACAACCAAAAAGGAATACCAAGTAGGAGACAGGGTCTACTTGTACAATTTCCAAAGGAACCAGACCAAAGAGTGCACATTTTTGCTGAGCTGGTGAGGACCTTATGAAATTGTAGACAAAATTTCACCTGTTGCCTACAGAATCTGCATCCCCAAAGGCGAATTGACAGACGAGAAATGGGTCCATATTAATCAGCTAAAGAGTTGTCAACCTATGCACACTTTGCAGCAAACTGAGGAGCCCAGAGAGAATCAAATAGATGAGACATCTGAAACATGAGAATAAGAAAAAGAAGAACCAGAAGGGAACAGATAGAGTATTCGGTATAATTATGTAACAGGTAGTATTGTTCCTCATTATCAATGGTTATCACTGAATGCCTGCGTATAACCCGATTGGAGGGCAGTTAGTGGGAAATGGTAGTAAACGGTTTGTGTTCCCTTTCATAGATCTGTACTGGTCACACCGTCACTACCAAGGAGGACCTCCTCGGGGATCCGGAAAGAAGAAACCCAAGGAAATACGGGGTTGTCGCTCAACAATATAAAGGAAGATTCAAGAGAAATCTAGGGGTGTCGTTCCACGTTCAAACCAGAGGCGGCGATAGGAGTGTGATGCACCGTCTCTGATGGAAGAAGAACTCATACCTGACTGATCCTGCTTTGGACCATGAAGAAATCCCAGTTGCCTGACTCTCCCTCGACTTGGAAGCTCAGCAGAAGTTAGGGGTGGGGGGATGTGTGGGATATATTGACCCACTCATCACCAATCTGCGGTTGCACAGAAACCACAAAATGGCTGTGCTGGCTCCTGTGAGTGCCATGGCTCAAAACTGCAGTTTGCAACAACAAAAAAAATGGCTGCACCGTCCTGCCAAGCACACATTGGGCAGGATGGAACCAGGGGGCACATTAAAGGAGATTGCCAGTGGGTTTCCACATAAACAAAAGGAAGAAAGTGGAAAAAGCAGCGTTGCTTTGCTGTAAAAGTCAAAATATCCATTGAAAAGAAACCCTTTTTGCGGCTTTGATGCTAATTCCCTCTGTTCCTTGAAACCACTGTGATTAAAAATGCCTTGTCATGCCCAGGATATTTCACTGTGCTTCACCAAAACCAGGCGTAATTCATGAGTGAGAGGCCCAGTCAAACCAACTCTGAGAGAAATCAATAAGCAACTTCACTTTCACTCGCACAGGAACATGCGTTGATGTCTTTCCAAAAGTCTCCAGGCTCAGCAGTTCAAAGACACTTTAACTCTCTAAGCCAGGTCAATGTCAATGTATCTATGCTTCAGATAAAACGCCTGCATTCAAGGAAATGACTATAGCTGTAAAGACCGTGTGGAATCTGAGGGAGCTGCCAAACCGAATTTAAAGAAAGAAATTCTAGCAGTTTTCAACACCTGTAAAAATGGGCTTTGCTGACTGAAGGAAAAAAATGTTACCGTTTAAAAATAAACTGTGAATGAAAGCCTGCCTTATTTAGCAATGTGAAGAGGTTTTGTTGCTGGGGAAAGCACACCCCTGAGCTATTTTACTCCTTAGGTTGGTTTAATTCAGGAACCAGAAATCGGGAAATGAAGATTTTGAACCAACTGTGCGGAACTTGCAAGATAAAAAGAAATAAGTTATTCCAGATGACAGGATGTAACTTCCCCCCCAAGGGGAAGGGGACTATCATAAAAACTCTCGGCAGAGAATAACCCCAGGATAATTACAGTGTGGGGAAGAATCTTGTCTCTGCTGAGCTCATTAACAATGAGATTTCTGGGACAAGGAGATGTGAACGGAATGTCGCATGTGATTGTGATTTCCGCAAGGAGCTCCAAGGAAGATCTCCATGGCGACCCTGCTGTTCAGGTGGTTTGCTTGCCAGCTAAGACCATATATGGCTTACAAAGGATTGCCATTTGGTGCTAAGGACTATGTATGAATAAAAATATAAAGACTTTTATCTCTGCAGCAGGACTTTGGAAACATGTAGATATTTCACTGTTTAGAAGTAACTTTATGGCCTTTTAAGATGTCATAGGTTTCATTGCTGCATAGGGAACAGAAGTAACAATATTGCAGATTACCAGAAAAGTATACATGTCCTGAATGTACATTTTTATACTTGCATACTGTATGATCAACCCCACATATGTATAAAGTTATGGCATTTTAGGTCTAACTTTTTATGCTTAAAATGATCAAGTAGTAACCGTCCAAAATAATGCCTCTCAGATTGCAGGATTGGATGGCTGTCCTTTACATAAAATATGTGACCTGATTATGCAATTTATTAAGGTGCCACCATTGTACAAAAGTGTCAATACTGAAATGACAGATTATTGGCAAAAAGGTCTGTGGGAAGTCTTTTTCCATCATCAAAATTCAACCTCATAAATTGTGTACAACCCAGGGGAGGCAACCAACATTGATTTTCCAATCCAGTTGTTTAAAGGTGTTAGGGAGAATGCTCTGTTTAGGCTGAATTTCCCAACCTAGTGAGTCCCCCAGCAGCTTTTCTGGATTTTTGGGGTTTAATGTTTTCTCCTGCCAAGAGTGAGACTCTTTTACCCTCACTCTTGGACATGATTTGAGTGTGTTCCTTTGACTCTAGATGTGTTTAATGGGCTATGGGGTCTTTTACTCCATAGGGCTTCATGTGTTTTTGTGATGTGTGTTACACAGCACCCTCAGTGCAGTAACACAGGGGTGTCATAGTGATCCCCCAGTATACACTCCATACCCTGGGACTGACTACTGTCTCCCAGGGCATGTAAAGTCACCATTGACTTTACTAGTCTTGAATTCTGAACAGAACCAGTACCAACCATCATATTGTGGATGTACTGGCTGGGGCAATTCGATTGCCCCGGGGTCTGTTAGTCAAGGGGGCACGTCTCCGTCCCCCCTGATCGAGTTTTGGCTGGTGGCAGTGGATGCTACTTTTTATATTCAACCGCGAATATTTCTCTATGGGATTTTCCCATTGTTCGAGGCTACTATCTTTATGTATTTAATTACGATAGCCTCGAACATACCGCCGGGTTATTTAATTATTATTAATTCTCCAATTGGTATTTTTTGCCAAAACCCGGTTCTAAAATGGCGTTTGTGTTCTCTTCTGTGACTCCAACCCAAGTCGAGCCCTTTGTTCCACTTTTTGGCGGGCTTCTCCACAGAAGCCCTCCAAAGTGGTGCCACTATGTCTGGGGTACTTGGGAGGGGTGGAGGGGGATTTAGGCACCCGGGACTGAGTTGCCTAGGCAACTCAAGACGCACTCCGTCCTTATTGGCCCAAGTGGTGAGCCGGCCGGCTCACCACTTAGCATGTTTGAGTGACAGCTAGGGTGAGCGAATGGGGGTTTTCTGCATAAAAGCAGGGCTTTTGGGACGGGAACTTCAGAAGTCGCCACAGGACCTAAGAATCCGATGAGGGAGAAGCTGAGCCGACCTGCCACGACGACACCACTGGTGGAGCCCTGCTGGACCATCTCACCACTTTTCCCAACGACCGAGGAGATCTCCCGCCGGAGAGTCTTCTTCCTTTGACTGGTGGGGATAACCAGTTTCACCGTCTTTTCGCCTTCCCAACGCATCTCGTGGCCGCCTTGCCTGTGCCAAGCACCCCAGCAACCGGAATACCACGTTTTACCACGACCGCGAAATAAAGGGCAATACCTTTAACCGGAAAACTGCGGCTGGTTTCTTCCCTGGCAGTGCAACGACCTTCAGCTTTCCTCCAAGTCGAGATCTTCTCTTCCCCTGGACGACGCTGAGACTTGCAACCGCTGGAGGATCCTTCCCACTTAAGGTACCTTGTTCCGCCTGGCTTCCCTTGCCACCGACTGTACGGGGTAGATTTAGTCCCCGGCTTTCGAACCTGGGTTAGCCTGGGACACCCTGGCTAAACTTTTCTGAGCCTCTCTAATCTCTTTTCAAACCCTCTGCAAGACCTTCAAGCCTAGTGTAACTGTGTGATCTTGGGCGCATTGTGCTCTGCTCTCTCTAAGAGTGGGCCCAGCCTATGGACTTTGGCTCACAAGTGACTTTTGCTCTTCTGCCTTGCTAAAAGTGTTCCTAAATCTTAGAGTGGTGTATCTTTCCAGATTCTGTCTTTTCCCCTCCCTTCTTCATGAACTTATTGGAGTGCCATCTATAGTTAAACGCTCACCTCTGTCTGGAAATAAGTGGTGTTAACTAAGACTTATCTGATACGGAATAAGGGTTGTATATATTATAATAGTAACT
Source organism: Ambystoma mexicanum (assembly GCF_040938575.1). Taxonomy (NCBI): domain Eukaryota; kingdom Metazoa; phylum Chordata; class Amphibia; order Caudata; family Ambystomatidae; genus Ambystoma; species Ambystoma mexicanum. Next base: position 1,267,939,391 of record NC_090928.1, on the reverse strand, counting down.
GTGTTTAGAGTGTTTTACAATAAGAGTGCTGGAGTGTTTCAAACAGTGTGTTTTTAAATAAATAATTATATACTTTGATACCAAGGCTCTGGTCAGTGTTTGCTTGTATTATTGTATCTGAGTGCCTATTGTGTATACTTTGCATACTGCCTAACTCTTCTTGAGGGAAGTCTGACTGGTCAGCCACAGCTACCAGGTAAATCTGGGTGGTACAGACTGCTACCAAGTGGGTTTACTGCTAACACCTGTAGTCCTAAATCTTTTGCAGTGTTCCCAAAGGGAACTGCACAGGTTTCTGCCTAACAAAAGGCGTGCTTAGCTAAGCTGGCCCAGCAATATAGTCAATGATGTCACTATGCTCTATATAAAGGGTCCCTGCAGGACTCCAGACACACTCTTCCTGATTTCCTGCGCTGCGTTCCTGTACTGTCAACTTCCAGATCCAGACTCCAACAACAAGGCCAAGCATTGCTGACCTTACTCTAGGGACAATGCAAAACCCAAGCAGTGCTGATCCCATTCCCAGCAAGGCCTCCAATATAAAAAAAGACTAAATTTCCCATTAACAAGGGGAAAACTGTGGTACCTTTTAGCATCCTGATCCAGCCTGGCTTGCTGCCACTCACTGCATGCTGCTGCAATCCTGCTACCCTGATGACCTCTATTATCCAGTGACCAGAATTGACATTCCAGAAGTGCTACCCGGTAACCAGAACTGCCCAGCTGTTTGCCGGGCACCCTGCCATGTAGTGACCAGAACCGTTGACTGTCCAAAATCCAAAAACTAAAAAGTGGACAGAGTATCAATTGCCACCCCACCTAAACCCATAACCTATCTTGTCTTTGTTCTCATCCCACTCGCTATGTCACCCTATCCTTATCCTGATAACTTGTAAAACTGTCAGAATCATTCTTGCAACCCTGCCATTGATTTCTAGTGCTAGCGCCATCTCTTTAGTAATTTTGTCTTGTGAAATCCCAAGCTATTAATCCTATTGTGAGTGATCAGACTGGTTCCGCCAGGGCGGGCGCTGGGGTGAGGGAGTTGAACTCACAAATCAACCCTGGAGCTTACTGTGTCCCTCTTTGGTGGCCTAGCCTGAATACTCTAGAGTAAAACTATTCTCGTCACAACTGATTTCTTTCCTTTTTCGCATCTTCATTTACTCAAAGTGCACCTTTCTAGATCTTGCATAACTCATCCAATTTACCAGCTAGAGACTTAATTTCACTTCCATATTATACCGGATAGATATCTATCTCCCTACCTAAATACTGCATCGCGATTTACAATATTTCACCCATTAGAAACTGTTATAGTAAATTTACACGGAAAACGGAAATATTTGAAAAGTTTCCAACGTGTCATTTTGATTGTAAACTGTTTTAAATCTTCCATTCATTTTTCGAACTGTATGCTCTTGCTAATACATTGCTTGTGATTTAGTGCCTTTACATTGTTGCTTTAGTGAAGAACTGGATTTGTTTCAAGGTTTTTGCACACATTCCTTATTTTATTCATCCATTTCCGAGTTCCCTTTTTAACATTGCAAGGGTTTTGAATGCATTTGTCACTCTTATTTGGGGAGGGAAGATCGGATTTGAATTCCGTTTCTGCTTCTTATTCCTGATCACCTGCTGCTTTATTATATCCATTCAGAATTGATATCCATTCAGAATTGATTATTTGTGGGTTGAGGGAACTTTGCCGGGGGAAATCCCAACTTGAGTGCTATCTGTCCTAAATCAAAAGTGCTTCTATTCTGCTGTGAAGTGTATATGCTCCACTAAAAGTCAAACTATGTGCATTGCTCACATTCTCATTGTCACTATCACCCCATTGCTGATTGCTGCCCTATATTAAGTGTGTGATTTCTTTTGAATTTTAAATTTGTGGTCCACACGAGACATATTAGCACAACGAAAGCAAATTGTCGTTTCTGATAACTTTTGTAGATTCTGTAACAACTTATCACAAAAAGAAACTCTAGAACATCTAGTGGTTGAATGCTCTGAACTATGTTCAATAAGAAACAATAGGTATAAGAAACATTTATCCACTGTTGCCAATGTCCAACCTAGCTTGAGATGATCTTGTTTACTAAATTCAACTAATATGAGCTTACTCATTGCCTCTGTAAATTTTGTAAATAATCTTTGCTTATGCACGATAGCAGATGACTAATTTGTCCTGAAAACTAATGTTAATTGGACAATTTGAATGGGCACTTGAACTTATTTTAGTATGAAAAAACTGTAGAAAACCTTTTTTTTTAATTCTTGCAAAAATAATGCACTTTGACTTATTGTGTTGAACATTTTTTTGTCTTGTAAAAATCATAATTGATTAAAAACAAGAATGAATAAATAACATTTTAAATAAAAATAAATATTGCCTTTGACCAACCAGCCTTGTTCATGGCCCATTGTGACCTGGGTATTTAAAAAGGGGGTGTGATATGAGTGGCGTTCCGTCCCAAAATTGAATCCACATAAATAAGGATAAAAACACCTCATATAGGTGCTACATACGATGACGAAACCACGCTGTGCGTGTCGCCTGATTGAAATCCTTAACAAATCTGGGGGCTCGTAAACCGAGATTTTGGTTTTTGGTTGCCACCCGTGACAGTCTAACACAGCCGACTAACCTGCTAGGCAGTAATACTTTGCGTGGTTGTAATACTGGGTTACACTGTACAAGCACCTCCCAAAACAAATACTCTGAAAACCAGGCCTGTGTCTAAAGTTAAAGCTAAATCAACCCCAAAAATAGACAGAAAAAGCAATAAAATACAGGTTACCCATACATAAATTAATAAAGAAAGAACATATCCAAAATTACCGTAGTAGAAATGAATATGGCTAGGGACCACCTTCTGCACAAGCTATTTGTCAGAGGTGAGTGGCCAGAAAAGGATGAAAAAATCTGACTATAAGAAATAACCCAACAGGTCACCACCGTGGACCTGGATACGTGGCAGGACGGTGGCCTATTACACCAAGCTCTGAGCGAGCTATATATGACCCCAAAAATTAAAGAGGTGCAAATCAAAATTGCCAGAATCATGGCCTACCTGTATCTTCACACGGGAGTGATGCGGGAAAAGCAGGAGGAAAAAGGAACTCTAGCGCAGAATCAATCTGAACTATTAAATCAAATCCAGATTGATTTAAGTTGGCCAAACTTTACAAAGAGCCAAGAGTTGGAGGTAGAATCTGCAAACTACATCATAAAATTAAGAGGATTTGGCTCGCCAACAGCAAAATAATGCAGATCAAGAGGCCCAACTAGAAGCTGCAAAAATAGTGTCAGGAAAAGGTTGACTCTTTAGAAGAGAGTTGGCAGAAGCTGACTCAACAATTAACCTATAACAGGGTCTACGCAGAGCAGATAGTTACCCCACAAAATCAGATAGCTAAATTGAAAGAGGAAAATAAGTTAATCTTGACAGACCGCCACTCTCAAACAGAATATAATGAAGAGCGCCAGAAATTCAATATCATCAGGCAACAAAGGGATGACCTGGCTGCACAGAGAGGCATCCTAAATCAGGACAAAGATGCCCTAAGCCAGGAAATCAGCAAATTAAAAATAGTTACAGGGGAGTGAGTTATCCGTCCAGAAACTCAGTGGACTAGAAACAGAGTATGGGGATCTACTGGAGCATGCCAAACGGGTAGAAGGTACTCTGGAAGAGAACACCCAGACCAAAGATGCTAAAACTCAGTAGGTGAGTCTCCTGCAGCAGAAATTATCTCAGTATTCCCAGACCATACAGGAAGCGCAGAGAGACAATGAAGCTCTCTGTGAAAAGAATGATGGGCTCAACAAACAAGTGGCAGCGCAAGAGCGGGTCATAGAGGCCAGTAAAGCCTTGATAGTTGAACAAAAAGCTCAGAGGTTTGCTTCTTATCTAGAAGCAGGGGCTGAAAAGGAGAAACTAGCAAGGTTGAAGAAAGAGGGTGCTAGATTTCATTTGAACTGGAGGGGCCCTGTACAGATAGAGAGGGACAGGTTACCCCCTGATCATAGTATAAGTACCTCTATGCTAAGGGACTACAACCCATTTAATACTGCAAACACTGTCAGCTTCATGTCTACCGGTTCACACGACCCAGAAACCATGAGGCCGGCGGAATTCAAGAGACCAAGCATGATGGAAATAACAGGTCAGTGCCCCACAGAAAGTGATGGAAGGGCGTCCCTGTATAGATACCCAAACATTCAGGCAGAAGTCTCTGACAAGGAAGTCTCCTATGAGTGTAGGGCCAGGGACTTGGATCCACTGAAAACATTACTTTCCAAGGGAACAGTTGGTCCAATTTAGAGCAGTGGGGGGGAATACTCTGCCAACCCTGGCATAGGGAGGAGTCAGGAGACTACTCTCCTGTGCCCCACAGGAATGGAGAAACTAGGCCCCATCATTCTGTGAGCCCCACAAACTCACAGAATCCGGGAGAGCCTAGATAATCATGACTAGTAGTGCATCGGAGTCTGAGAGCGAGTTATGACCAAAGACCCCTTTAGGCAAATTAAGGCCCTTAGGAGTGTCATAACCCCCTACCATAGAAAAATATTCTGTTTGGGAATACCTGGAGCTCTATGACACTTTTCATAGGAAAGACAACCAAAACTGTATAGAGTATGTAAAATGGACATTCTCCCCTGAGTACTGTTTTTTTTTTTTGCGGGACTGGAGAACCAGAACCACTCAAGATAGTCCACCTACAGGGTGGCTATTTTGAAACACTTTTCCGCCCACAGAAACCCCCAGGAGGCTTGCAAAGCGGCCTACAATCTGCAGTGCAGGGAAGATCAGGCCCCACGAGAGTTTGTGCAGGAACTCAAACACGCGTTCGCACAGATAGCAGGGAGTTTGTAACCACCTTCTTTCATGCACTCCCCAAGTTTATTATGACCCAGCTGGTGAGGGACTTCCACGAGAAAAGAACTCTGGACTGGGTCATAGAGCAGGCGGCCCGCATTTATGAGGTCAAAAAACCTGCAGAAAATAAAAATCTGAACAAAACCCCCAAACCAGCCAACACCCCTGCCGCTGCATATATATGCTTACACTGTAACCTCAGCAAAGCATAACTCCCTGACCCTTTCGATCTTATACTGGCTATCAATGTTTTATTGCAACCGACTGTTACTCTTTACCTATGTTTTAAGCTTAAGCCTGCTGTAACAGCACCATGATGCCCCAGGGCAGCTCTGTGCGCTTTATAAATGCAAATAAATGAATAAAGTAAAATAAAGGTGGCGGAGGTGAAGGTTGCCCCCATTTTAGACGTAAAGATGGGGGAGCCCAAAAACGCACCTGCCCAAAGGTAGCAAAATCAAAGACCCAGAAGGCCTTCTGGCCAGTCACAAACAGGTGGCAGTCAAGGAGGTAATCCCACTAATGGGACCCCCGACTCCCCTGATTATATCGGCCCCCAATACAAGGGCAACAGACCAATCCTGGGGTATGTATGTACTCCCCCCACCCCCACCTAATGGGGGGGATCCAACCATGTAAGTGCTATCCCGGGAAACGTCCCTCAGGAGGGCAGGAATTCCCCAAATGCTGGGTTAAGCTTCTTTCCCCGATACCCACAAAACCCCAACCTGCAGGACAACCCTCCTTTAATTCCCCGCTTTCAGGAACCCAGACAACCCAATCCGGGAGAGGGGAGGCCAAGGGTGGAGGGTTACCAAAATTCACCATATCCAGGGTACTATGGGAGAAGGGATAGTGAACCTTCCTGTGATCCACCTAGGGTTGACCAGAGACCCCCGTACCAGCCAGAACGGGTATCCCAACTGGAGCGCCGGGTCCAGAACCTAACCCAGGATCTGGGTTGCATGTTGAAGGCTCAACAGAACCCTCAGACAAACATGGTGGCTCAAAACCCCACAAACCAAGGATCTGGCACCCCAGAACAATGACGGGGCGACACCCTGACAACTCACCGGTTCCAGAGGAGGAGGCACGGGGTGAAGGGGGTGTAAAGCCCTAGAGGAAGCTTCCTTCCCCACTCGTGAAAAGCCCCTGGACAATCAGGTACCGGAACCAAAATCTCCTGCCCCCGAAATCCTGCCACCCAAGGAACAGAAGGGGGGGTAGGAGAAATAAAGAACTCAAAAAGACCCAGTTTGTGGAGGCGGTTAGTGTCCTCCAATTTGAAGGGGAAGAATTCTCAGAGGCTTCTGGGAAAAATATCTTCTCCAGGGACGGGGGACTCCTCCCAAAGAAAAATGGGTCCCAAGAGATCTAGATGAAGACTGGGTGGGAGTGGGGACTGATTCTGAATCGGCCATCCCAGAACCCCAGAATGAGCATCAAGAAGACATGAGATTAAAAGAGGATTCCAAAACTTCCCAAAGCAATTTTGGTGACTCCCCCCAAAAAAAGGGGGGGGAGCAGCCCAGAATCAGAAAATGGGGAGCCTGAAACTCCTCGAATCTCTGAGTGCAACATTTTTCTTTCAGATTCCCAAACTCCCACACAGAATTATGCCCAAACTACCCCTGTGTCTGAGTCACAAATAAGGAAATTGACCACCCAGCTTGCCCAGAATGCCTATTTCCTTTGCCCATTGGAGGAGAAAGAAGGTAGATACTACGCCTCTGTCCAAGTGCAGGGGCAATGTGCAATTCCAGCACTGGTGGACACTGGATCCCAAGCCACTCTTCTGTCAAAAAGGACCTTTGATCAGATAAATTCAGGAAGGGGGGGAAGAGATACCAGATCCCTCTCACCCCTCTTCCTGAACAACTCCAGAACTTCGATGGGAATGAAATTCCTGTTGAGGGGACTGCAGATTTGGAAATAAAAAATTGGGCGACCTAAGGTGAAACACCCTGTCATAGTCGTGACTCCTGAGGGCACACCCTGTCTACTAGGGAATGACATCCTGCAAAGGTTGTCCACCCCCATCCCCCAATAGACTGTGTGAACAAGGTCCTCTGGACTCAGACTAACAGGCCAATAAATTTGAAACAGAGTGTCAACCATGTTAGTTTAAATGGCACCTGCCACATGGTTGAACAAAAACCTGATCATATTGAGTTCCATTTTCAGAACAATCAAATACCGGACGTGACAGTAATTGCTATAGGACAACAAACTGGTAATGGCAACTCCTCTCCATTCCTGAAAATCAACCTTCCTTCCACTTTCAAGTGGTGTTCCACACTGGAAGGAAATACTTTGAAATGCTATACTGGCTTACAATCTGAAAATCCCAATTCCATAGTTAAAAGTGATAAGAAACCAGCTCAAGGTTTAGCTGACATTGAGAAAATCAGAGAACAGCTATTCATCCCTATTCAGTTAAATGAGGGGAAGGAATCTGTTCTCACCCGAGTGGGCGTGAACAACTGTAAAAACTCCATCAGTGAAGCCATGTTCCGACAGCTCCCAACAGATCCAGCCATTCCCATATTTAAATTGATCGGTAAGTGGGAAATGGGCCTGGAAACTCCCAATTCCAAACATCTCCTGCCTAGCAGGTGTATGCTAAGAATCTCTAACGGAAACAAAAGCATAGTACATAATTGTTGGGTCGTGCAAAATTTCCCTGCTGCATTCTATTTAGGCAGTGACATTCTCAATCGCTTTGCGATTAACCTGGACCGGATAAATTACAAAGCCTGGACCCAACGGGTTTTTAGCACAAAGAGAGGGGGGGAAGTGTCCCAAAAAGCAGTAATGGAAAGGGGACTGTGATCTAAGCAAAACCAATAGATTCCATACTGCTGTGAATTCAGTTGAAAAGCTTATGTAAATTATTTGATAGGTGTACCAAACAGTATCACTAAACCATTCAAATTAGGCTACTGTAGATTAAAAAAGCAATCAAGGTAATCTCTAGCTACAAACAGTAAACATATTTATTTTGCAGTGAAAAAACATAGGCAAACATTTTTCAAAGACATTTTTACATAAAAAAATAATGGATAACTGATCTAAACAAAAGCAAAGCCAGAAATAGTCATCTTATCGCAGGGAAAATTATACAAACTAAGTGGTGCCCTAAAAATGAGCCAGCACACTCGCATATGGCTTATATTCAGCCACAACACAGATTTCTGGATTTTACAAAATTGACTTAATCAATGTTCGTCATTTAACTGACAGGTCTGCCTACGTGTATGTGTCAAAGGTAGATTGGAAAGGAGAAATCAACAAATTAAATGGACATCTTGAGCACGTTTCGGCAAAGAAGCCACCTGTCTGGCAAGTAATTTCAGTACATGATTAAAGTTGCCTTCTCACTAAGAGATTATCTCTTGAACTTAATTTTTTTCTTTCTGTCCATGTCTGCTTCCCCACAGGATCCAGTTGTTGTGTGATATTTCGCCCTGAGGAAGGCAACTTTAATCAATTGTCCCGATGGCCTCTCCCCTACATTGACCAGGGGCTGGCCCAGATGCAGGGGTCAAAGGTATACACCGCCATTGACCTGACCAGTGGGTACTGGACCCTGTCTGTCAGTAGGGAGGTCCAATACAAGCTGGTCTTTACCTTCGGGGGCAGCAGTACACCTGGACCCGGACTCCCTTCGGATACCTCAACTACGGCAACAAATTCATCTTCTTACACAAGGCCATGCCTCACTTGGGTTAAAGGGTTAACCTGGCCTATGTGGATGATGTCCTGATAAAAAGCTTGACTGTGGGGGAACACATAGCGGAAATCCGTTAAGTTCTGACACAGTTGAGGGTTGCTGGAGCAAAACTCTCCTTCCAAAAGACACTTCTTGGGGCATGAGATAACTACTGAGGGTCTCTGTCCCCAGGAGAAGAAAGTGGAAGCACTCCTAAAACTTAAAGACCCCACAACTCTGCGTGAGCTAAGAAGCCTCCTTGGACTGACTAATTACAGTAGGAAGTTCATTGAGGATTACGCAGAGCTCACACAACCCATGATCCATCTGTTGAAGGGGGGTCAAGTGGGAGTGGGGTCCAGAACAAGCCGAGGCAGTAAAGCAAATCAAAAGAAGTCTCTCACAAGTGCCTTGTCCAGCTTACCCTGTCAAAAACAAGGAGTTCTTCTTGGAGAATAAAGTCCTCTCCTATGCAAGCAATACTTTATCCTCTGTGGAGGAAAAATTCAACGATTGTGAGAAGGCACTCCTGGCAACGGTGTGGGCAATGAAAAATGACTGCCCATTCATCCAGGGGGAACACATCATAGTGGAGACTCCACACCAGCCTTTGCAATATCTCCAAAGTGACAGAATCCGGGCTGGAAATGTGAGTAATTCCAGAATTACTTCCTGTATTCTGTCAATGCAAGGCTTTCCTGTGGAGATCAGATATGGCCAAAACAAGAAGAGTCCCCTGGCTCATGGTCTGGTTGACTTGCATAATTGTGCCAGAGAAAACTGTCTCGAGGACGAAAGTCTTAAAATCCAGGACAGCATGGAGACGTACCTGAATTCCCTGCACAAAGTCTATGAAGAAGACAAGTGCGAGGGAATGCACACAGTTTATGTGGACGGGTGCTCCTACCATGTTGACAATGGGGAAAAGGAACTGGTTGTGTTGGGAATGCCTGGGTGAATGATGCCCCGCAACCCTCCACTGGGTACAAAATCGGTCCCCGCAGTAGTCAGGTGGCAGAGTTGATGGCAGTTCATCAAGCCATCCTCACTGCCGTCCAACACCAACTCCACGAACTGGTCATAATCACAGATTCAGATTATGTTCGGAAGGGGTTCGTGGAGCACCTGGTTAATTGGAAAACCAGAGGCATGCTATGTGCTAATAATAAACCACTTAAATATGGCAAACTCATCCAAAATATTGATGATCTGGTCACCTCTAGTGGGATGACCATCTATTGGAAGAAGATCAAGAGTCATTCCAGAATAGAGGGGCCAGACAAATCTAGAAACAACCTAGCTGATCAGCTGGCCAAAACCGGAGCCATCCAGGGGGAGCTCCTCGAGATCGAGTCTCTGTTGGGGGAAATCCAGGTCGCTGCCATCACTAGGTCCCAGACAAAGGCTCACAATTAACTCTCAACTGCACAATGGAGTAAGGAGACCCCAGATGCTGATTTAATCACGGCACAAAAAGGGGATCCGATTATTGGAAAATGTTATCAACACATTGTAGGACCCCGAGAACTTTCCCCTGACACATACCGGTTACATTGGGAAAGAGGACCTCAGGATGTTGATGAAATGTCCAAAAATGTTCCGAATCCAAGACGGTTTGTTGGTAAGGAGATCCATATCTGGCTGTGACCAGTGGGTGGTCCCTACCTCATTCTGAAGCCTGATTCTAAGTCACGCCCATGATGCGACCACAGCCGGTCATCAGGGTTTTCACACTACTTTAGAAATCTTGCGAGAGGTTGCATACTGGCCACACATGGGGCAGGACCTCGACCAATACTTGAAGAGGTGTCTTGTGTGTGCACACCTTCAGCCAATATCACTCACACACCGAGCTCTCCTCCAGAAGATGGGGATGACACTGCCTTGGTTAGATTTACAAGTAGATCTCATTGGGCCCTTGATTCGCTCCTCTATGGGGAACAAGTGCATGTTAACTGTAACATGCCTGTTTACCAAATGGGTGGAATGTCTCCAGGCCCCAAATTGCAAGGCAGACACAGCAGCTGCCGTTATGGTCAATCAAATCTTCTCGTGTTTTGGCCTACCCCAAAGGATTGAGTCAGACCGAGGTAGACACTTCACCAGCGAGGTGATGACAAAGATGTGGGAGATACTTGGGGTAAAAAGGAAACTTCACATTGCATAGAGGGTGTCCTTTAGTGGTGAAGTTGAGAGGTACAATAAAACCATTGTGAGCATTCTAAAAATGTTTGTGGCAGACTCTGGGCCAAGTTGGGACATCCGATTACTGCTTGTCCTGATGGCCATCTGATCTACACCTTCTTCTGCAACTAAGATGTCGCCATTTGAGCTGATGACTGGGAGAAGGATGATGCTACCTCAGCATCTGCTCTATAGAACACAGGAGCAGACACTGATTAACGCCTCCACAACTCATGAGTATGTTGAGAACCTAAGAAAACACTGTCAACATGCTTTTGCGTACGCTCAGTGGAATCTACAAAGTTCGGCAGAGGGGATGAAGATTCTGTATGATCTAAAAACAACCAAAAAGGAATACCAAGTAGGAGACAGGGTCTACTTGTACAATTTCCAAAGGAACCAGACCAAAGAGTGCACATTTTTGCCGAGCTGGTGAGGACCTTATGAAATTGTAGACAAAATTTCACCTGTTGCCTACAGAATCTGCATCCCCAAAGGCGAATTGACAGACGAGAAATGGGTCCATATTAATCAGCTAAAGAGTTGTCAACCTATGCACACTTTGCAGCAAATTGAGGAGCCCAGAGAGAATCAAATAGATGAGACATCTGAAACATGAGAATAAGAAAAAGAAGAACCAGAAGGGAACAGATAGAGTCTTCGGTATAATTATGTAACAGGTAGTATTGTTCCTCATTATCAATGGTTATCACTGAATGCCTGCGTATAACCCGATTGGAGGGCAGTTAGTGGGAAATGGTAGTAAACGGTTTGTGTTCCCTTTCATAGATCTGTACTGGTCACACCGTCACTACCAAGGAGGACCTCCTCGGGGATCCGGAAAGAAGAAACCCAAGGAAATACGGGGTTGTCGCTCAACAATATAAAGGAAGATTCAAGAGAAATCTAGGGGTGTCGTTCCACGTTCAAACCAGAGGCGGCGATAGGAGTGTGATGCACCGTCTCTGATGGAAGAAGAACTCATACCTGACCATGAAGAAATCCCAGTTGCCCGACTCTCCCTCGACTTGGAAGCTCAGCAGAAGTGAGGGGTGGGGGGATGTGTGGGATATATTGACCCACTCATCACCAATCTGCGGTTGCACAGAAACCACAAAATGGCTGTGCTGGCTCCTGTGAGTGCCATGGCTCAAAACTGCAGTTTGCAACAACAACAAAAAATGGCTGCACCGTCCTGCCAAGCACACATTGGGCAGGATGGAACCAGGGGGCACATTAAAGGAGATTGCCAGTGGGTTCCCACATAAACAAAAGGAAGAAAGTGGAAAAAGCAGTGTTGCTTTGCTGCAAAAGCCAAAATATCCATTGAAAAGAAACCCTTTTTCAAAATGCAGCTTTGACGCTAATTCCCTCTGTTCCTTGAAACCACTGTGATTAAAAAGGCCCTGTCATGCCCAGGATATTTCACTGTGCTTCACCAAAACCAGGCATAATTCCTGAGTGACAGGCCCAGTCAAACCAACTCTGAGAGAAATCAATAAGCAACTTCACTTTCACTCGCACGGGAACATGCGTTGATTTCTTTCCAAAAGTATCCAGGCTCAGCAGTTCAAAGAGACTTTAACTCTCTGAGCCAGGTCAATGTCAATGTATCTATGCTTCAGATAAAACTCCTGCATTCAAGGAAATGACTATAGCTGCAAAGACCGTGTGTAATCTGAGGGAGCTGCCAAACGGAATTTAAAGAAAGAAATGCTTCCCAGAACTAAAACCCCTGTTTACCAACAACCCTGACATGCTCGCCAACATTTACTCTAACACCCTCACCAAAGCCATTGCGTCCATAGCGCCTCTTGAGAACAAGAAGGAAATAAAATCAATGCATACTAACTCCCGGTTCACGGATGAGCTATCTACGCTACGTGCCAGCAAACGTCTAGCCTTAGCTAAATGGCAATCTTTACCCAACCCCACTACTCTAACTGAATTCAAAAACATTGCTGTGACCTACAAGAAAGCTATCTTCAAATCCGAATCCCTTAACCCCAGAATCGCCTCAGCCAACTCTAAATCCAAAGAAATGTTCGCTATCTTTAAAGATCTCATTTCTCCTTCCTCCAACCCTGAAGAAATTGTCAAAGATGAAACCTGGTGTTCCAACATGCAGGCAGCTCTCCTGAATAAAATCAACCTACTCCAAGAAAAAATCCAGTCACAGCGCAAAGCTCTACCCAAGTTAGACAACTTACCACCCACTGCACCCTCCACCTCTCACCCTAACATTCCACTGTTCTCATTTAAAAACATCACTGATGCGGAAGTAGCAGACCTGCTCCTCCATATCAAACCCTCCACTTGCAAAGGGGACATCTGTCCGCCAGCCATTATCAAGCAATGCTCTGATGCATTGACCCCTATCATCACAGCATTCATCAATGCCTCCTTCTCCACAGGCACGGTCCCTCAAAGCCTAAAAGAGGCCTGGGTTTGTCCCCTCTTAAAGAAACAATCACCAGTCCCCGCCTGCCCTAACAACTACCATCCAATCACCACAGTTCCCTTCTTCCTCAAAATTCTGGATAAAGCCACCCACTCCCAAATCCAACTCTACCTCGAAACCAACGCCATACTAGCCAAAAGACAATCAGTTTTTCGTAAAGGCCACGGCACCGAAATTGCCCTTCTGGACTTGGAAAACCAAATCACTAAGATAATGGACAAAGGCAAACCTGCATTACTATTACTCTTAGATCTCTCTGCTGCGTTTGATCTGGTTGACCACAACATCCTAACTTCCCATCTCTCTAACGCAGCCCATTTCTCTAATAAAGCATCATGGATAACTTTGTTTCTAGTAGGCAGAGCCATGAAAGTGTACTCCGACCAGGCAAATGCCCTCCCCACCGCCATCCATTGCGGAGTGCCACAGAGTTCATGCACTGCACCTACCCTCTCTTCACAAAACCTCTCTTCGACAAACTTGACTCGCTCGGCATAGCCTACACGAACAATGCTGATGACACACAAGTACTTCCTCCCCCTCACTGGCTCCTACGATCAGGATGCTACAGCCCTTCTCCAAATCTACACCACCATTCAAACATGGATGGCAACCAAAGGACTCTGTTTAAACAGGGATAAAACCAAGATCATCATCCTAGGCCCTATGGAAATTCTACCTAAACTGGACCCAAAATATGAAAACTTCACCATTTGACAACTCCGTCATACCTGTCTCCAACACTGTCGAAACTTTAGGAGTCTATCTTGACTCAACACTGTTAATGACTCAACAGGTTAACGCCATTGTGTCAGCTGCAGCCCACACTACCAAACTCCTAAATGCCATAAAACCATTTCTAACCACCCAAAACTGCCTCTTCATAGCCCGAGCCACAATAGGAGCAAAATTAGACTATTGTGACGCTCTCCTTGCAGGCACCTAAAATCTCAACCTCCACAAACTACAAACAGTACAAAATAACGCCCTCTGGCCACCCTCAGCATCCCGAATAGAGACCACATCACCCAGGCCAGACGCGCAGCCCACTGGCTCCCTGTCAAAGACAGGATCGACTTTAAGATACTCACCCTGACGCACAAATGCATTAATCTCTCTGCTCCATCTTACATAGCAGACACCATTACCAGAGACCTTAGCACACGGCCCAAACACAAGTCACCACACCAATCAACTCTGCGTCTCGCCCATCAAAAGAATGAAAGCAGGAGGCATTAGCTTCCCTCACATTGCTCCCAAACTATGGAACGCACTGCCCAATGCCCTCAGAGCTGAACCTTCACTCCACATTTTGCAAAACCACCCTGTTCAACTAGCCTGCGCATGACCTCCTTGCCACCCGACACCTCCTTCTCCTTTCTACGTCCTGCAATGTAACTAAGCTATGTTTATTATCACACTGTGAATGGCACAAGGAACATGTAACCAAGTCCTGTCCTTCACTCACAATCTGTTTATCTATAAATACCATGTGTTGTATTTTGTGTAACCAGCATGATTTTTCACCTCTGTAACAAGCGCCACGATGCCTAAGGGCTGCTGGGCGCTCTACAAATGTTAATAAATAGAAGAGACAACGCTGTTTCAATGTGCTATGTGAACAAACAAGGAAACACCAAATCTCACCCTCAGATTTGGCTATCACTATAGTTGTGGTAATGCATGATTCAGAGGGAGATATGGCTGCAAGCTATCCCTATTTTTGAGTGAAGAGAATTCAGCAGCAGGCTACCTATGTTTCTCAGCGATCACAAGTGCGAACTAAGCAACAAAGTCCTCAGCCGGATTTTATGCGAATGTGAAACTCCTTTGATAGACCTATTTTCAACACACATCAACAGGAAGCTTCCTTTGTATGCCTCCAGGGAAGGACTGGGTCCAGGCTTTCTGGAGATGCTGTAGGAACTTCCTGGTATGACATGTCTGACATAGCCTTTCCACTGCTGCCCCTAATTCATCGGACACGTCAAATTGAGAGAAGTGAAGAATTGTCATGTGGTGGTCATAGCACCAAGGTGGCCAAACAGGTTTTGGTTTTCAGACCTGGCAAACCTCTCAGTCAGTCCTCCAATTCACCTGCCGGAGATACCGAACCTCCATCAGAACAATTGACAGGTGTGGCACCCCTCCCTACAATCACGTAGCTTAGCAGCCTGTTTCCTGAGATAATGTCAATAGCACAGCTGGACCTGCCATCTACGCAAGCAAAATATAGGAGCAAATGGCTCTGTTTTTGTCATTGGTGCCTGGACAATGTTCTCAACCCTCTTTCATTGTTGATTGACAATCTTCTTTCATATCAAAGCTGGCTGCCATTGGAATTGAAATGTATTCCTGAAGTACTTACCTGTCTGCCATTGGAGCATATTTGAATTCCGATTCTCTCTCCTTCACTTTGATGAATCCAGTGGTGAAACACCTTTTTGGCGGGCTCCTCCATCTGTAGTCTGCATACTAAATGGGATCATAATATATTCCTTAATGCTTTATACCACAAAACCTATGAGCCCAGGGCCACAATTGATCTTAAATTACTTTCTTGGAAGGTGACGTTCCTAGTCGCCAACACCTAAATGAGGAGGATTAGCGCATTGCAGGCACTTTGGCCAAAGAACCCTTTACATACTTCCATAAGGATAAAGTAATTATTCGCACACATCCTTCTTCCTTGATAACGCTGGTAACAGATTTTCATGTTAACCAGACAATTGCCTTACCAGTTTCTTCCTAAACCTTTATCCTTTGGGGGAAAGGGTCCTCTGTTATTGGGATGCGAGGAGAGCACCTAAATTCTACCTGGATAGAATAAAGGACTTTATTATTTGTATAGTGCAGCCAAACCTAGAGGTATCTGGGCGCTTAGACATGGAGCATAAGTTACAGATGCAGTACAGTGGATGAGAAAAACAGAGAGGATTGTGTCACGGCTCGCTCTCTTCGCTCCCGTTCTCGCTCCCTTCGTTCCCGTCCCCGCCACTTGGGGGCATGTTCTGGGGTTTATTCCTTACTGGACATTTCCTTCGAACCCTATGCTACAGTGTTCTGATGAATTGGGAGCGTTAAAACCTTATTTTCCCAGTTACTTCCCTTCCGGATCCATTCCTGGTTTTTGGCAGCCAGCATGCTATTTAAATCAAATGACTATGTTTCCCAGAATGCCTTGGCTCACTGTTTCACCTCCTGCTTCCCAGAATGCCTGGCTCACTGCTTCATCTCCTCCCTGGCATCCGGCATGCTACTTAAATCAAATGACTATGCTTCCCAGAATGCCTTGGCTCACTGCTTCACCTCCTGCTTCCCAGAATGCCTGGCTCACTGCTTCATCTCCTCCCTGGCATCCGGCATGCTACTTAAATCAAATGACTATGCTTCCCAGAATGCCTTGGCTCACTGCTTCACCTCCTGCTTCCCAGAATGCCTGGCTCACTGCATCATCTCCTCCCTTGCAGCACAACGCTGGGAGGAGGATAGGCAACACCTGTGGCTGCAGGTGCAGCAGGCGGCACGCCTGAGGGGTGTGCTCGTTAAGCAGCTTTAAAAGCCTCAGTTTGCTTCAGTCCGGCGCTGGTCATTGTAGCAGTGTTCCTGTTGTGACTAGTCCCTGTTTCCTGTACTTAGTTTCTGTACCTTGTACCTAGTTCCAGTTCCCTGTTCATAGATATTGAGCCAAGTATCTAGTTCCTGTTCCTAGCTTTGTGCCCAGTTACTAGTTCCTGTATCTTGTTCCTCTGTCGGATTTATGCGCTTATTTGATTTATGCTTTCTGAATTTCCTTTCTGTCTTCCTCTGTCTGCAGACAGCCTTTCTCTGTACTCTACTATTTGATGCAGCCCAGTTTGCCGGTGTTTTCTGTCCCTTTATGCTGTCCTGGTTACTGAAAAGCATGATGTATTAATATTTACTTTCGTAGAATTAGTTACTGCCTTTTCTCCTTGGATTGGGTGGGAAAGGTTTCCTTTTGTGATATCATTTTCCCTGCTCCTGATCCTACTTTATTGAGATTCCACTCCATGTTTTCCATTGCACTTCTGCATTCATTTTCCATTGATTATTAGGTGTGGGTTTGTTGTTACAAGTTCCAGAGTGTTCCCCTTTTAGTTTTCCTCACGATTTATTATCACAATTCAGACTTGCCTTTTACTAGGGTTTATGTATTTTGTTATCTTTAACCCTTTGCTTTTACAGCCTTCTGGGTCCCTGTTCGATCTACAGGGTTCGTGAAATTACTGACATTCAAGTGGTCTTTCCGGTCCTCGTGAGTACTGTTTATAATTGCCTTATTCAGTATTCTACAGATTGTCAGTTCACAGAATCTGTCCTTGCTTGCCCGCTACGTGGGTTTAGCGCTGTCAGTATCTGTAAGAGCATAGTGGGTAAAGAGTTTGCCGACTTCCCTTTCAGTCATAAGGAGGTCCTAAGTGTTTACCCCACATCCCTTTTTCTATATTGGTAATACTGTTTTACCTTATTGACGTTCCTGGGTTTTACATATATACACAAGACTTGGGTATTAGATACACGTTGTTAGATTCAGAGTTGTTCACAGTGCAACTGTGTGCACTTTCCCTTTTGCCATAGTATGCCTTCTTCCTTTCTTAACAGATTGTGACTACCAGGTTACAGAATGGTCAGTGTAGAAACAGTCAGCAAACGGACCCCGTTACAGTGCGGTCATTATGTCCGCAGCAAGGAGAAGTGATAGGCTTGGAAGAGGTGCTCCCCTGCTTGGAACAAGGTAATAGACATGGCAGTAGTGCATGTACAGTAATTATGGGTAAACAGGAAGAGCATTGGCCAAGTGCTGATGATACATAGCTAGAAAGTAGTGAGCTAATGTTGCTGGGTGAAGAGCAAGTCCTTCACCTTGGATCTGAAGGACCAGAAGGAAGGTTCAGCTCTGATGTCTGTGGGGAGTGTGTTCCAGCACTTTGCTACTAGCACCGGGAAACTCAACCCACCTGCAGTTTTCAGATTATACTTGGATATATTAAGGCAGTGTAGATAAGGTGATCTGGTAGGTCTGGTGGAGCTGTGCCTAGAGAATTTGTGAGATAGGTATTGGGGCACTGTCATGGATAAGCATTTGTGGGTGATGACAAGGGTGCATAATTTAATTCTGTCAAGTACTGGTAGCCAATGTGAATCCCGTCTAATGGTGGATATGTGATTGGTGGTATGTTTAAGGCACACCGGAGGGCATTGTTCTGGAAAACCTGTAATCTATTCAGGTTGTGATTAGAAGAGCCTAGGAATAGAGTATTACAGTAAGCCAATTTGGACAGAATCAAGGCTCTGGCTAGGGGTGGGCAGCTGCTTCTGGACAGGAAGGGTTTGCACGCGTTGATTAATGTATTAGTGTAAGCTGCGGTTGAGGTTGTAGTGTTAACTTGCTTTTTGAGGCAGAGGGTGGCGTCAACAACTTTAGGTCTTCCTCATGCCTATTTGTGATATTTGGAAATTCAAGGAAAGTAGTTGAGAAATCTAAAACTACTGTTTCGCATTGTATAGTTTCCTGCATCACAGAAGGTCATACTGTTCAAGGCCTACCAGCACCAAAAGGCCTCCATGCTCATGTAGGGCTTGGGAAGGCAGCCTCTCTGGCTTTCCAGAAATATGTCCCAATGGAGTCCATTGGAAAAGTAGCCATGTGTGTGTGCCACTCCATTGGCTTTCATCTTAGCTCTCTAGCCGATGCTTAATTTGGTCAGGCGATTCTCATAAACCTTTTTAAATGGGCAACGTTTTTCCATCCACCCAGTCCTCCAGTGCTTGGAAGTCTCCATAATTATATAGGGGACAGGACTTAGGAGTAAAAAAGGTACACACTGTAGCAACTAACATACTCCTAGTCAACAGTTCGACATACACTTGCTTACCGTCTAAAAAGAATCCTGTAATTGCTACAACTGTCTACCGACCTTGGCAATTGAAAAGGATTGAAGAGCGAGCGTGTGGCAGGGCTAAAGTTGTATGCGCGCTGGCCCTTGAGTAAAATTGAAGAAAGGACAGCATTGTTTGGTGCTTGGTGATTTGTAGAATCTGGCCTGATGGACAGATTTTAGGAGATCACCCGAGTTGTATGAAAAGGGAAATTTGAGAAGTTAGCCAAAACACAATTACATCAAGACTATTCTTAGGGGAGTGGGGTCAGAGGCCCTCCATGATTTCACATATCATATACACAATAATTCAATTTAAACAGGAATGTATAAAAATACAATGCTCTAGGCCGCTTTCACACACTGAAAAATGAAACCAGCAGTTTCATATTATCACACATTACTCAATAATACACGTATTTGCATTCACCATAGGTTCATAAACTGCATTCAAATGACTTGATAAACATATGCAAGTAAAATAATGCAGCATAGAATAGAACCAATTCACAAGCGATTTCCCTCGCTTGGACAGTCCAATCCTTAAGAATAATGGGGTTTTGTGCATAAGAGTCAGAGGAGCCACAATGCTTCTGCCAGGAATGATTCTTTGCAGATAAGTTAGAATTTACTTGTGTTGATGATTGTTCGAAGAAGATATTTGACAATGGTACTAAGTAATTGTGCTATCTTTCAGAAAGTACTACCCAGGTTTGACGACCAAAAGGCAGTGGAATGGAAGGTTAAGTGACAAAAGGAATTGTTCCCAATGTTCTTTGTTTACTTACCCCCCTGATTCTGACTTTCCCCAGATGTCTTGATGGGTCTGTTGGATTTCCCATCATTGGTTCTGGTGAGAGGTGACCAGGAGCTGCGGGTGCAAGGATTCTTGCGATCATGTCGTGATGCATGATGGGACCCAGGCACTTTACAGGACGGACTTCCAGCGACTGCATCTGCACACACTTGACAGGTGTTCTTCCAGTCGCAGTTGTAGAAGCTTCTCTAGGACAGGATCCCTTGATGCTAGGATGCTCAAATTCGGTACCACAACCTGATGACCACCAAAGTTCTGGTGACGGTTCTGGCAAAGTAGCCCACTAGAGAGCTGGTCAGTCCACCGGTTGATACAAGCCCACTAATAATGGTAACAATCTGCACCATTCAGTAGTTGTCCAATCAGCTACAGCTATTGCTTTCACTCATGCCCCAGACTTGGATTCTCTGGAACTATGGATGTGGAATGGGACTAGACAGTCCAGTCCCCTTCTTAGGCACCCCCACACACATTGTGAAAGCAGCAGCTTTCCCAGGCAAGTGCATGGCCTTATATGGGATTTCTTGACCTGGCAAGGCAGGAAGAATGCCAAACTAGAATATGGCCAAACGACAAGTGAAAATCTCATGACCATTTTTGGGCTGTGACCTAGCAGTTCAGGCTGGACTGCCCCTTTTGGGGTGGGACCAAGCCTGATTTGCATATAGGCTTCCCCTTCTGCAATGGCTTGGCAGGCTGAAAAACAATGGTCTGGAAGGATGTGCAGAGCTGTGCCAGTGGTTATGAATGATTCAAAACCTTCCAGCCATGTGTTGTGGGCAGGGTTGGGGGGTGCTCTAGAGCCCAGGCAAGATGGCGGCTCCCTGTGAAGCTCCATGGCGACGGAGCCTTTCTTTAAGCTACTGCCCTGCTCCCGTCGCATTTGCGCTGCAAGCTGCATGGCTGTGCACGCCTGAAGATCCCTGGCATGCCAGAAGCCCGTTTGGACCGCTGAACAATCCTGCTGGTGCGGCTGACTTTGGGCACAGCAGTGGGACCTTGGCTGCAGGGCCTGGGTGTCAGCGCTGCCCTGCACATAGACTCTGCCCTTGGAGACACTGAAGGCCACACCTTGGGGGCTGAGCTGGCACCACTTTGGCATCTGGCATAGGAGCGGGTGAGGAAGGAGTCCCGCCCGCACTTTATTTTTTATTTATAGTTTTATGAGGCACCGTAGTCCGTGCGCATCAGGGCGTCAACATGGAGACAATAGACGAAAAACAAAAGTGACACACTACACACACAAAGAGGAAGAATGAACTGTCTATCCTAGTGATTACTTAAAGATAGTGTTTTTTAAGGCACAGCAAAACTTCATGTTATTTCGTTCGAGTCTTAGAGTAGTTGGGAGTTTGTTCCAGATTTTGGCCACTCAAACAGGGAAGGATCTACCCAGTCCATTGGACTGTTTGTGGGTAATGCTGTTGATCTGGCCCTGGTTTCCTGAACACAGGGATCTGCTAGGCACATATGGACAGATTAGTGTTTTCAGATGGAGAGGAGCTGTACCAAAGAGACATCGGTGTACCAGTATGCTAGATTTGAAAGCTATCCGGTCTTCCACCTTCAGTCAGTGTAGATCCCTTCTACCTGCCTAGATATGTTCTCATCACGGTATGTTTTTAACACTATGCACAGCGCTGTTCTGGATTGTTGGACATTTAGTCAGACAAGCAGTGTTTGCCCCTATTAGGAGCGCATTGCCGTAGTCCAGCCTTGAAAGTATAGTGGCTCAGGCAATAGTGGCACAATTCTCTTTGTTCATCAAAGGCCTCGTGTCTGAGCAGGCGTAGATGATACTAATCATTTTTGTTTATTTGATTGACATGGGCTTTGGCACTCATTGAGGATTCCAAAGTGATGCCAAGGGTTTTTACTTTGCCTAGGACTTGGCATTGTTCTTGATATTAAAGCTGGTGAAATCAGCGCTCAGTTTAGCGCGAGCCGGTCTTGAGCTGAAAATAAGTAGTTTGTTTTTGCTGCTGGCTAGGCATATCCAGTTCATAATCATCCATGCCTCAATGATGTCGTAAATGCCTGAGATTTTACTGGAGTCCTTAGAGTAGTTGCTGCTCAATTCTAGGGCTAGCTGAGTGTCATCAGTGTAAATGAAGACGCTGCTGGGAATGGTGGGGTGCTGCACCGCCTGGCCTCGAAGCGGCCTGTGAAGTAAGTGGCTTCCCAACCCCCAACATGCATACACCTCCCTGGAACGATGCTGAGACCCTGCTGTGAGGAGCCAGGCCAGCCAGTGAAACCCCAACCTGTGCAGTGACATGCTTCTGCCTGTGGTGTGGGGGGCTGCGGGCCTTTCATAACTGCTGGATGGATCGACTAGTACCTTGGCATCAGGGAAAGACGCATGAACTGTTGCTGGATAGCCACTGGGAGGAGAGCCCTGCATCTCATGTGCAGCTTCTAAGGCCCAGGAACCTAGGGGTTCATACCAGGACACCCAATAGGCCATGTGGGACCAGTGGCCCGTTGCTGCTGACACTGACCTACCACTTGGGGGGACAGTTGATCTTGTGGCAGGATTCAGGGTCTGGAGAAGGAGCAATGCTGAAGGGATTTATGGAGCCCACCACACTGCATTCCACAACATTGACCAGGTGTGAAGGTAAGGAATCCTTGGGGTGACTGTGGCCCAAGGGCTGGAACTGGCTGGCTGGACTGTGGGCAGATGGTGATGGGTGGATTAGTGTAGCTGCAGGTGTGACTGGGGCACCTGACCATTGGGACCTGATCCTGGGCTGCGCGGCTGCCCTGGGGAGCAGCCCCACCTCCCGGAGGAGAGAGTCAGAGTGGGCATTGACGGGAGAAAGGCATACCAGGAGAGCAGTGGACCATCTGCAGCAATATCAGAAAGTGCCTTGTGCGAGTGTCGCCACTTGAGTGGGGGCGCATCCCACTGGCTCCATAGTGGGAAATGGGTCATATCCAAGCCCCAACATCCCAGATGCAATAGCAGCCCTAAAGGGTGACTGGGTGCACAGTCCACTACCAAAGCCGCACAAGGCAGCAGATAAAGGAGACATGGATATGGCTGCCCAGCTCCAAGCCATACTTGCGGAAATTAAGACATTGAATCAGAAACTAACCTGACAGTGCAGGATGTAGGGGAGGAGCTTAAAGACATTAAGTGCTGCTTCATTGCGCAGGCGGAGAGAATGACAGACAACGAGCAACGGATCCATGCGGTCAGGGATGATCAACGTGACATGGCCCAGGAGCTGGATGCCTCCATTATGGAAATACAATGCCTGGGTGCAAAGCTAGACGACCAAGAAAACCGCTTCAGATGTAATGTCCACCTAGCCGGTTTAGGAGGGTTATCTGTAAACGGTCTGGCAATCTGAGCTCTATATCATCAACCCCAGGAAACTGCTGATTGAACATGCTCACAGGGCCCTGGTCTTGAAACCACTCAGTGACGCCCGCCCCCAGGCCATTACCATTCACTTTCCGAAAATTCCAACATAAATTGACTGTTCTTAGAGTCTATCAGAGGCCTGGTGCGATCAGGCTGTGAGGAGCGCAGATCCAGCTGTTTAATTACTTTTCGTTGGAAGTCTCCAGGCACCGTAGGGAATTCCACCCGGTCCTCAAAGCTCTGAAGGGCCCATCACACCGTTACTGCCTGAAGTTCCTGGCAGTCTGGTGCTTTCAGCTGGGGGCCTTGTTTGAATCTCCAGCCAAGGCCTGGTGATTCCTGGGCCGACATGACATCCTGGGTCCAGATGCTATTCCTGACCTGGAGGAGCAAGCTATCCCCTCTAAAGAGGACAGAATGGAGCGAAGTGCTAGAAGAAGGGCAAAAGGCTGAAAGGGCTGTTGAAATAGTCTGATGGTGGGATGCTGAACAAGGCACCTGGGAGGGGGGGATCCAGCAGTCTGAAGCAGCAATGTGACTGAAGAGTGGGGTGGCACTCTAACTCACGAATTCTGCTAACTCACTTAACGCCACAATGGGTGTCACAATGTTAGTTGCTAATGGGGGTGCAGGGGTCATGGTCGCATATGGCCCTTGAGTGATATTGAGATTTGTGTTTTGAGCTGGGGCACTGTTGGTTCAGTTTGCTGCTGGGCGATTCGGCTTGCCGTGCCCCTCAGTAGTTGCTGTTATGTTTGAGTGTGACAAACTAGTCACCGCGAAGATTCACAATTTATTGCAGTGCTGGAGGGAGACCTGTGGCGTCTCGCTTGTTTGCTCCGCATTGGCTGTTCACTTCTCTTATTGGGCTTCTCCCTTGGGGGCTCAATGTTTGACTGTTTCTCTAGTTTTATATTGTTGTGTAGGGGGGGTGGAAGTGAAGCTACATGCTGGCTCTTCGGGGGAGATCCATGGGGATAGATATTTGGGGTGGTCTGAGGATCATAGGCTGGGGGAAGAAACATTGGCGAGGTGGGCACACAGAGGAGGGGAGGGGGTATCCATGGAATCTGTTAACAGGCCTGCACTGCCCACGAAGGAATGTGAAGCTGAAGAGGTGGGGGTTGGTCTTGAAGTGCCAGGTCGCCGACATGAGTACGCTCTGATTGATATCCCTGAACATTCAGGGTCTGGGTGATAGGATAAAGGGCTGGCGGATGTTCAATCTGCTCAGGGATGAGGGGTGCAGGGACATCATCTTTCTACAAGAGACCCATCTAGATGTGGCAGAGTTGGGGAAGCTGGTGCGTTGATGGGTGGGGCAGGCATTTCATGCTCCTGTTTCACGCAAGCGGGAGGTGTCCATTCTCCTTCATAAAAGACTACCTTTTGTCCCAACATCAACCCTGAATGACCCTGATGGGTGTTATGTAAATGGTAAGGTGGCTGCTTTTCCAGCAATGTTTCGCACTACTGGACATCTATGGCCCAACCAAGGATTATGCAGGCTTTTTTGCCCATGTGTTCACTCAATGTGCTCCCTATATGGGGCCCTTGACATTTGTGGGAGGGGACCTAAGCATTGCCCTGGCTCCAGAGATCGACAGGCATCCTCTGCACTCGCCTTGCGCGAGGCAGCCTGAGAAGACTAGGGCCCTGCAGAATTTAATGGAGGAGCTCCGCCTTCGAGAGATTTGGAGGGAGATACACCCTCAGCAACGTACTATTAATTCTATTTGAATCACCATGCCATGGCAGCTCTGCCCGCCTTGATTACTGGCTGTTGGCCTCATCCATGCTGTTGATGGTGGAACAGTGCAAGATCAAGCCCATCACCATATCGGACCATGGCCCGGTTGTGCTTCAAATCGTGTTCCCGGCGGAAAGAATCTAGTGCCCACTGTGGCGGTTGAACCTCGCCACCCTGGAATACCCCAACTTTGTTGAGCACCTCGAGCAGCACATAGACTGCTTTTGGGACGAGAACCTGATGGAGAGATACACAGCGGTCAGATGCTGGGACATCTTTAAAACCTCCCTTCAGGCGCAGTGGATTGCCAAATGGACCTTTAAATAGAAAGAGTGGCAGGAATGTGAGAAACCGCTCCAGGCTGATCTCCAACTGCTGGAGCGAGCTGATAAGGGCACACGCGACCGCTCTCTGCAGAATAAAATCAAGGTCTACAGAAGGGAGCTCATAGACTGTTCTATGCAGCGCGCACAGACCTTCTTTGCCAGATGTGCCCAGTCCTTTGAAAATAACAATTGCTCTGACCTCTGGCGGTCCTCAACAAAGAGCGCATCTTATTGACGCAATTAAGTCAAAGTCTGGTGCGCATCTTTCCGATAAGGAGATTAACAAGCATTTTGTAGAGTTCTATCAAGAGCTGTACGCAAAGCCGGCTGAGGAGGGGGGCAGAGCTGACCTTCCTCAAATCTTTGGCTGCCCTTTGTATCCGGGGAGGACCTTGAGTGGCTGAATGCTCCTATTGAGGAGAGGGAGGTAGCAGCAGCAGTGGCTGGCCTAAAGGGTGGCAAGGCCACTGGCCCGTATGGCCTCCTGGTTAATCTATATAAAGCCCTAGTAGATAAACTGGCTCCCAGATTGACTACAGTGTTTGAGGAGGCCAGGACCTAGGACGCTCTGCTGGTCTCCCTTCAAGGGGCGAACATCATTGCAGGCAAGGACACCACAGAGTGTAGCGCCTATAGTCCTCATTAATACGGACGCTAAGATCTTGGCCAAGTGTTTGTCGCAGTGGCTGGACCGGGTTCTCCCAAAACTGGTCCAGAAAGGCTTAATCCGTGGCCGGATATGTGATATGAGATGCTTATTGCTTATTGATGCTTATTGCTTATTGAATGTGGTGGAGGTGGACTGAAAAGATATCGACCTATCCCTTGATGCCGAGAAAGCATTTAATAAAGTCAAGTGGAGCTATATGTTCACTGTATTGTGGACTTTCGGCATTGAGGGATATTGTCTGGATATGGTGAGACTCCTTTATCGCTGCCTACGCGCCTCTGTGGCTCACCTTGGCCCTCTCCCAACTATATACTGGTACAAGGCAGGGCTGTCCTTTTTCCACGCTCCTTCACACCCTGGCCATAGAACCTCTGGCGGCTAAGATCTGACAGGACAGTCTACTGAGGGGTATTACGAGATCTGGGGTCGAGCACTGTGTTTCCTCTCTACGCGGACAACGTCCTGCTGTATGAGGCGAACTAGTCTACCCTGCATCAAGGCCCTCCTGAACTCTTTTGTCCCAGTTGCTGCCTATAAAGTCAACAAATGACAAGTCTGAGATCCTTCCTCTGCGGCGTGACATTTCCAGAGGGAATGGCCCTGTTCTAATTGCATTCTAACGCTATCAAATATCTAGGGGTACATGTGGACGCCTCTGTGGGAACGCTACACTACCCGGAGCTGAGTGCAAATATTCTGACCGACCTTGCCATGTGGAATGTGTTAACCCTTACACTGCTGGGAAGGGTCAACGTAATTAAGATGAACACTCTGCCTAAATTGGTCTACCTCGCCCAAATGAAACCCTTCCCCATGCCTGCAAGCATGAGATGGGTTCTTTCCAAACACATAGCAAATTCCTTTGTGGAGGCACATGAAGGCCAGGCTGTGGACGGAGTAGCTATATGCCGCCAAGAAAGGTGGGGCCTGGCTCTCCCATCATGGCAATCATATAGCCTTGCGGCACAAGCGTGTTGGGTCAAGCAATGGCTGGGCTGCTTGAGTCCGCCAGCTGGTATAGGACTGAGTTAGCAGCCCTACTGCCCCTCACCCCGCAAGATGCGGTGGCTCGTGAAACCCCTGCTGAAACATATTGCGCGGTACCCTGTTGTTGGGGCATCCCTGTGTAGTTGGGTGAAATTGCTGAGAAGGGTTCGGGTGGACCATAAATCGGTTCCACCCTGGCTTAGCCGTGGGGCACTGATTCTGACAGACCCAGGGGGCAGAGAGAGGTAAAAGACGCGAATTCTGGCGACAAGTGCGCCTTATGGACCTGTTTGAGGAGGCAGCTCGATTGCTCTTCGATGAGGTCAGGGACAGCAAGGCTGGGACGAGGCGAATGACTGGAGCACAGGGCGGTAGTCGCAGTGGACCAATCTCAGATGATGGTGGCCATGCTCTCAAACAGTCCTTCCTCCTGCAAATTGGAGCTTGAGGCTGATCTTTTGAATTCCCTAAGTTAAAGTCCTTCTATCAGCTCAGTATCGTAAACAATGTGGGAAGGAGCACAGTTTCGGCTCAGCAGAGGTCTGCTGAACTGGAAGTCCAGCTAAATTGTGGGGACATTTACACATTTTCTTCCCAGGTCTCTGAGGTCTCATTCAGTATGGGCAACAGAGAAATTCAGTACAAGATTGTCCAAAGCTATATGCCATCTAAATTAGCGGCGATGAAGCTACAGACTTCAGCGGATTGTTGGAGGGGTTGTGGGCAGCGGGGGGATGCGGGGTCATCTGTTCTGGGCTTGCCTGGTGATTTAAAGTTTCTGGGATCAGATGCGGGCCGCTGTGAGTGGGATCCCGGGAGTGGTGGCTGCGTTGGAGCACTGGCCGATGCTGTTCGGGGTTGGGGTGGAGGACTGGCATGACACACTAATGTGATTCGGCTTCTGCACGTGAAGCTGTTGGCACTCTATTGAGTGTTTGGGAGGGAGTGGTTTCCAGCCTTTGTAGGCTTGAGAGGAGGACTTTGGTCAACCGATGTGGAATGGAGAGAGCAAGGCGGCTTTCAGAGATATGCGTATAATACGACCAATATATTTGATTGTTGTGTGGCCATCCTAGGCCGGTTGCAGTGGGGTCAGGGGGAGTGGAGAGGATTGGGTCGTTGAGGCGGGAAGGGTGGGCTGCGTGATGCAGAAGACTGGGTCCCTTGTTTCGGTTTCTGGCAATGTGCAGGTGTTTTCCTATGTCATCTCCCTGTCGAGGTGTTTGGGGTTGGGTCTATACTCCCTCCGGAAGTGCAATTTAAGCAGTGGGCCTGGTTAGGTGTGGGCCCTCCCATGCCCCCTGTCTATCTTTTTGTATCCCCAATGTGTGATTCTCATGACCTGTATTATGCTCCCCAATTACAGCATTGATCGCTTTTGGTATTTTCCTTTCATGTTTGTATGTTCTATTTCTTTTAATAAAAAGGTTTAAATAAAAAAGAAACATTCCAGCCATCACTGGCTTTTTTTGCTTTGGGGCACTAGCCACATTTAGTGCCATAAACAGTAAATCCAAATGTGCACACTAAAGATAATGCAAACATGGTTACAGAGTATCTGCTGCCACCAGCTTGTCTTTAGGCGACCCCCATGATTCCAATGCCTCCACACTTCAGAAAGGACTAGCCACCCTTGGATTTCTTCAAAGCATCACCGAGCCCATTCACATCAAAGGACGTACACTGGACTGGGTTGCACATCACAACTGTCCCATCCCATTCTCCACCACCACCCCCTTAGCTTGGTCAGACCATTTCTATATCAACTTTCACATTGACACGTCCTCAGCTCCCTCCAAACCCTCTATCCTTCTCCCTGCCACTCTTTCTAGGAGCTCCAAGGAGCTGACCAAAGACACTCTCCTACCGCGCCTTCTAGTTCCAGCACTGCAACCTCCCTTTCTAAATGATCCTGTTATCCTAGCCAACACCTTCAACCAGGTGATTACCACTGCGGTAGACATCATTGCCCCCCTTACAGCCAAAAAAGCCAAGAAAACCAAGCACTCTAATGCCTGGTTCTCCCAAGCACTCATGGATCTTCGAGCCAAACAAAGGGTATCACTTTCCACATGGAAAAGAAACCCTACTGAACTGAACAAAACCACATTAAAGACGATTGTGAGGGAATATAAAGCAGCCATCATTCATGCCAAAGCTGATTCCTACAATAATAGGATCAACAATGCAAAATCAGGGACCAAAGAAATCTTCGTGATTTTTAGGGAACTGGAATCACCCTCATCTCCACCCACCACAATTGTTAAAGATCAATCATGGTGCAACCAAATCCAATCTGCCATGCTTGACAAACTTGACACCCTGCACACCAAAATTCTTGCCCATCAAGAAGCCCTCGCTTCCCTCATAGCCTCCCACACAGCACCCCCACTTGCAATGCAGACAACCGGACACCTAAATTTGAATTCACTGCCATGAACGAGAGAGGTCACGGCCCTCATAAAATCCATTAAGCCCTCCAACTGCAAGGGGGACGCATGCCCAGCTCACATCATCCAAGAATGTGCACCAGCACTTGCGCCATTTGTTACTGCTTTCATCAACTCGTCTTTCCAAACAGCTCATGTACCCACTTCCCTTAAAGAAACCTGGGTGAGACCTCTACTAAAGAAACCCTCTCTCGATCCAATGACACTAGGGAACTATAGACCCATCACCACGGTTCCGTTTCTATTGAAAATCCTGGACAAAGCAGCCTACCTGCAAGTTCAAAAATACATTGAGGACAATCACCTTCTTGGACTTCGCCAGTCTGGCTTTCGTCCTCGCCATGGCACAGAAACGGCACTACTAGATTTGAAAAACCAAATAGATGACCATAGAGATGCAAGCAAACCTGCTCTCCTCCTGCTACTAGACCTCTCCGCTGCCTTCGACCTCGTTGAGCACAAAACCTTATGTCACCATCTCACCTCCACGGCAAACTTCTCTCCTAAGGCCTGCGACTGGATCAACTCGTTCCTTCAGGAAAGAGTAATGAAGGTCTTTTATGAATCGGCCAATGCCAACCCGAGCCCTATCAAATGTGGGGTCCCACAGGGCTCATGCATAGCCCCTACGCTGTAAAACCTTTTCACCAGACCCTTATTCAGAATCTTAGACTCGCTAGGCATCTCATATACAAATTATGCAGATGACACCCAGGTGCTCATACCTCTCACAGGAGACTATCTAGCTGACTCTGACACCCTCAACCTCATCTACTCCACCATACAATCTTGGATGGCAGATAATTGGCTTTGTTTAAACAGTGACTAAACAGAACTCCTGTTGATAGGATCCCCCTTCACTCTAAATAAACTTGCCAAAGAATACCATACGTTCACAATTGATAACATCCCTATCACAGTATCACAAACGATCAAAACACTAGGCGTGTATCTTGAACCAAGCCTCACCATGGACAGGCAGGTCAACGCCATCGCATCCTCTGCAGCTTACCACGCCAAACTGATTAACGCTGTAAGACCATTCCTGACCCAACAGAACTGTATCACCATAGCTAGAGCCCTCATCGGCTCTAGACTGGATTACTGTAATGCCCTCTTCATTGGCACATCAAAAAAGAACCTGGCCAAACTTCAGATAGCACAGAACAACGCCTTAAGGGCAGCCACGGGCCTTTCAAGCAGGGAACATATCTCCACGATCAGAAGACAGGCACACTGGCTACCTATTAAGGAAAGGGTCGTCTTCAAAACACTAGCCCTAACCCACAAATGTATTCACAGCCTCGCCCCCAGATACCTTACGCAAAGGATCTCCAGACAAACAGCCTCCAGACCTGCAAGAACTGCATATGCTAACCGTATCACAGTACCTCACTCACGCAGAGTGCGTGCTGGAGGATCTTGCTTCCCAACTATGGCCGCCACTCTTTGGAACAAACTCCCAGACCAGATTAGATCTATCGAGTCCCATGCCGCCTTCCGCAAGGCCCTAAAAACAAGGCTCTTTGTCTAAAGAGCCTATTCTTCCTCCTGTATAATGTTTCTGCTACTGCTATAACTTGAAATCGACACACACTGTATTGTAGAACATTGTACCCAGTAATTCAACTATATAAATAATTGTATGTTGGTAAGCTTCACACATTGGGCCGCTTATTGTAACCCACAAGCAAGCCTCCTTAAGTATACTTATAGCGCCTCGTTGCCTAGAGGGCTGTAGTGCGCTTTACAAATCCCCAAAAAATAAAAATCAATACAAAAGTAACCAAAAATCCCATGTGTAAAAAGCTACGGTGATACCCATTGCACTGCATTATAAGATGCTGTGTGCAATGTTAACGTCACAAAAATGTTTCCCAGTGCTGATAGTCTGAAGAGCTCATCAGTTTCCCATAACTAAAGAGGAAAATGCAGGGCAAGTGAAGCTGAAGGCTTTATTCCCGCTAATTATGTTCCATAGAAGCAATGGAGGGAAAGTTGCCAAAAGACAAATCTTTCATAAAACTGCTGATGACAGAATATCCCATAAGTATTGAGGAAAGGGGCCTCTGAACTAGGAGTATGTTAGCCACTTTGGGCTTTCTCGCTCCTCCGTGCCGTCTGCGTATTGCTGCTTCCTGGTTCTGCCTTGAAGGGGAGACATTCCCTGCTATGTTACCACACAGGCTTGTTTCTCCCGCTTTCCTACACCCCCTCTTCATATCAGTCTCACGGGGCATTTATGCTCCTCCCTGCAAGGAGATGGAACACTCCATTGGTTATGCACTTCATGCAAGGATTCACACATTGGTCTCTTGCAAAGTACATATAGACACACAGGCATTTGCTTCCTGAGACAAGGAGGGGAACACACATCCATGATGAGAGATGGCCTATCCTCTATAGGGGGGGACATGCCCAGTGGGATCCCACTTACTCTGTCCCCTAGGGGGTGTAGCCGCTCTAGCTGTTAGTCTTATGGATCATTTAATCTCTAGTGAATAGGCAGAGATTCCCTTAGCTCCATGCCTGAAGGCCATCTTCACATTCTATACCACATGTTCAGAGTTTGGGGGTCCTCTTCAGAGTTCTCACTTTATTCAACTGTTTTAAGAGAATCATTGCTATTACAATATTTCTCATTCTACAGCTAGAGATAGGTCCTTGCATAGTGTGGATGTTTGGGAGCAGCACACTCAGTAGGAAATCCCCTAAGGTGGGGCACTAGAATCTGGTTTTCTTTCAGGGTTAGTGTACTGGGGTCTTCCTCCTTACCACACTATGTCTCATCCTAAGCTTAGAAAAAACCTCTTCAAAACTTGCTCCACTTGCACACTTAAAAACATATATGGGAAAACCAGCACGAGGAGTGCTTGTACCTTGACCATGGTTTGTACACTTATCCATTTGTCAGTCTTTCTCCAGCAATAATAAAGTATAGGCATAGAAGTTTGGTTGCTTGGCTTGTTGATCTCTAACCTCTGACCCTTGATCCACTGGAGAGCTGTGATTCACTGCAGTCTATCAGGCCAATGTATTAAGCTACCTCTTTTGCCTGAGACCCAGGTTTGCAATATCTGTAGCTGTGGATATTGCAAACCTGGGTCTCAGGCAAATGGTGCTGTTCTTCTCTGCCAAGGCACGTTGAAAGCTACCTATTTCAAACCCAGGTCCAGCCCAGGAGAAAGTAGGCGACATGCCGTTCGACTCAGGATACCTTTTCGGAAAGGTTTGACACCCTGCTAGTGATAAAGACAGACACAAATACAACCAGATCACTACAGCAAAGGCAGAATTACTAGACCTTTTGATCCAGAATCACTTCCAGCAGGATTCCTGTTCCACTTGGCGCTGCCAGTCTAATCAAGGACCCTCTATGCCTCTGGTGATCAATGGAAAGCTAGATCACAATCCTACCAAGGGGGCAATAGATAAAGGGGCACATCACAGCCCAAGGGTCAATTAGGAAAGCAGGCTTGACTCCTGTCACCGGCCTCCCCTCGCCTTAGCACCCCAATGGCAAAAAGTAATATTGGACAGATTAATGCTTACCACAGCGGCGCACAGCCGCACCTTAGACCTCCTCAAACACCACCAACCCCACCTCCTGCCAGCAGATTGGAATATCCTTTAGATGCACCATAACGTTAAGTGGTGATGCTACTGTTCAAAAAGCCATATTATTATTATTTCTCATAAAATGCAACTCGCCCAGGGGCCTCAGTGCACTAAACGTAGAACCACAAACGGAACAAGTCACAAACTAAACAAAAAAACAAGAAAAAGGATAGTACCAGCTTCTCTAAAAGCACAGCAAGCTAAGTATCAAATAGATCGGTTTTTACAGCAGACGTGAAGCTCTGCAGATAGGAAATGCAACGCAGAGCGCGCAGCAAGGGATTCCACAGAGCTGTACAAGTATGTTCAAATATAGTGCTGCAGGTTCGCTGCAATTTAAAGTGATTTGTCACAAGACGATCATCATTGGAACACAACATTCGGTGAACAATTGCCCACTTAATGTGGCGGGAAAGAGAATTATGGGCAGGATCATGCAAACACTTGTAGGTAAGAGCCAGTATCTTGTGAGAGATAAGCGCCTTGACTGGCAGCCAATGAAGCATGCATCTAGCCAGAGTAACATGATCACAGCGTGAAAGACCAAAAACAGCGTGCACATCGTCATTCAGAATAACCTGACGTTTTGCCAGGTTGGACTGAGATACCAGCAAGTAGACAGTTGCAATAATCAATCTTCTATCCAGTAATGGTACATGCCAGTATGGCACAGTTAGGTCTGATAAGTAGGGCCCAATCTGCCTAATAGGTTCAAGAAAATCTGAGGTAGTTAACATGCTGATTGTCAGTTCAGCATCCAAAATTACTCCCAAAGTCTTGACATTGCCAGCGAAAGGACACAATCTACGATGGT
Source organism: Ambystoma mexicanum (assembly GCF_040938575.1). NCBI lineage: Eukaryota > Metazoa > Chordata > Amphibia > Caudata > Ambystomatidae > Ambystoma > Ambystoma mexicanum. The sequence continues at coordinate 1,267,905,440 of NC_090928.1, read as the reverse complement.
AAAGGCAATATAAGCGATGGCCAACTTCCTCAGGTGGGCCCCAGTCCCGAGAATAAATAACTTGGTTTTGGCATTAAGTGCCAAGAACTTCTGTGCCATCCAAGCCTGAATTACCAAGTAGATGTCATCAATGGCCTTAGAATCTTCTTCATAAATGCCCAGCAATTAGAGAAGTATATGCGTGCCATCCACATAGTTAGTATATTTGACACCCAGCCTATCCAATAAATGAGGGGGATGAGTATAAATATTATATAAAGCGGGGGCCAAGCAAGAGCACTGCAGGTCAGTTTAATAGGAAGAGCAGAGACTTTACCAGCAAAAGCTCTGTCTAGTCTATCAGTTAAGAAGGACTTTACCCAAGAGGAGGACGCAGAAGAAAAATATGCCACCTCCACGAAGCGCTCAATCGGGATAGAAGGGTTGACAAGATCAAAGGCTTCTGAAAGATCCAACCGCATTGGCAGGGCAGTATGGCCACCATCAATACCTGTGATGTTATATTTAAGATCAATGAGGGCAGTCCTGGCACGTACCATCATGCCAGGCATGGAAGCCCGATTGGATATCACTAAGGATCCCATATGTTTCAAGATATGCTGTACCTGAAGATGGGCAACTGGATCCAAGATTGTTAATACAAATGGGACTTGGATAATCGGGCGATAGTTCCCAGCAATGCTGGGATCAAGCGACTCTTTAAGTAAAGGCAAGATCCACGCTTCCTTGAGACTTCCAGATGCAATAGAGGCATGAAATGAAGCATTAATGATCTTAGTAATAATGGACACCAGGGAATCAGCACAGTCCTTCATCACGAAGGCAGGACACACATCACCCTTGCCAGTAGATTTCAAATATTCTAAAACCTTAAAAACAAAGTTCTCAGATACATGACTAAAGCAGAATTGGAGGCTCTCAGGAACATTCCCAAGATATTCATGAATATTCATAGAGCAAGTTCCTCGATCCGAAAAGAAGCATAGTCTACTCTTGCTATTTTCTGGTTTGTACAAAGTCTGTAGCATAGCATGGAGGCCTATCCCCTACCTCATGGACCCCAAAAGGTTCTTCTGCTGTCAAGCATTCCAAATGGTTACCCTACAAAACATCATGGGTAAAATTCCAATCCTCCTTGGACATGGAAGACTCCTACGTCCATGTTCGCATTCCCCCGAAGTACTGTAAATACCATTTGGTTTCTGGTGGTGGGATGGGTTTACTCCAATACACAGAGGGAAAAAAGGTTGAATGCACATTTATTGTGCATTCGATGTGGTATAAAAAATCGAAGCCCATAATACCGAACAAGGGGAGCCATGGTTGTAGGGGTGTCCCCAGCTTTCCTAGTTCGGTATTATGGGCTGCAGGGGTGTTTCCCCACATACATTAAAGCAGGGGGGTGGGGTGACCAAAAGCTCGAATTGACACCCAGTTCACAATGTGAACAAGCGGGCTTCGCAATTTTGTAATTCGAGCTTTTAGCATTCAGTTTTATAATGTAGAACCGGTGGGAGGGCATTAACAATTCAAAGAGCTCCTATTTAATCTCAAATCAGCCCCAAGAGTCTTTACAAAGTGGCTGCCCACAGCCCCTCTTGAGAGAAAGGAATGCACATCTACCCATGGGTGAGTGACCTCATACAAGACATACATCTCTGGCATCATTGGGATTCACATGAAACTACTAAGTGCCATCAAGATGTATGGTGTTTCTGGGAGCAGCCCCAAACACAAATGCACCCCGTTCGGAGGAGACAACCTGTTGTACCTTTGTTTTAAAGACGGCGGTGACCTCTGTCTGAACAATTGGGTCTCTTTTGGGCATCATGTCGTGCATTCCCATGATTCAGAACTGCAGACTTTACACGCACCCGATAGAGTCAGATTTTTGACACTTGGACAACAAGATCCGGCTAACCAATTCTATCCATAAGGCTCTTCTCTGGTTGCAAGGCTGCAACAATTTCAGGAAAGGTGAGCCTTTCATAATATCCTGTCAAGAGGTGACAGTGACCATGCATGCATTTCTGGTGGTTGTGGTGCTCACACAGGGAGTCTCCATGCCAGAGGGCTATAGTCAAAGATGTCCTTCCAACCCCAGTTGCAGGCAAAGGCCCAAGTGTTCATGGACAACACTACTGCAACGTTACATCCGAATGCAAGGAGGCGCAAGAATCTTCATAGACACAAAACCTATGGATATTGACAGTGGACCAAAGGATTCTCCTGCACCACTCTCCCCCATAACCCACCTGGAGTCAACAACTCTGTGGCAGACTCCCTGAGCAGATTCCTCTGCTCCAAAAACAAATTGAATTTTTGCAGAGCAAAAGTGCGGAACATCTTTAAAACCTGGGGGAAAACAGACATAGACCGATTTGTAAAGAGACAAAACCCCAAGTGTGAGTCATTTCCAAGCAAGTTCCCAGCAGGACAGTCTAGGGGATGCATTCACAATCCCATGGGACTTAACGCATTCCTACCAACATCTGCCATACCAAGAGTCCTCTACTCGGTCACACAGTGGACCTGCAAACTGAACTGAATTGCACCGGAATGTGTATTGGTTCTTTGAACTTCTGGCGCTCTGCAAGGTCCATCCAAACACACTGCTACCTGTTCGTAAATGCTTTCCTGGGAAGGAGGTAGGGTTCTCCATCACACCTCGCCCCTCGGAGCCTCAAAGTTCCTGCATCCTTAGTTTGGTCACATCGACAGAACTCAAAATTGAAGTATCCTTTCATGGGCTAGAGCCCCTTCCACAATCTGTTTATGATCAAAAATTGAAGTGGTTCACTGTCTGGATTACCAGCAGCAACGTTGTTATAATTTATTTTGTCCATCAAAGCACACTTTAGAAAAATGTATTGTGACCTGCACACCAAATTCAAGGAGTATCTCTAAAGTAACTTTGGGTGAGGTGGAGAAAAATACAGCTCTGTCACTGAAACCTGTCACTATAGTACTTGTATTTTAAGTGTCCTAAAGTAGTGGACATTCCCGTACCCCATTTGTACTAGAGGATGTCCCTCGTACAAATGATCTGTACTAAACAAATTACAATAATAGATGGCTATTTTCAGTCTGTATCCCTGTGTTAAACAGGTGCAAAGCACAGATATTGCTCCCTTGTTGAGTCCTCTACAACTTCTGATGATAGAGGTTAGTTGCATGCCGGCACGCAAGCTTACAAGGTATGCCTAAAAAGACAGTGACAATGTTTTTACATATTATTTCTCAGATATGTGGCCAAAAAGGACAGATCTTCCTCTAATTATATTGCAACACTTGAATCTGGATAATTCCTCAACTCACACACACACACACACTGAAATACAAAATGTTGATGAAGTATAAACATTGGAATTAACTGATGTCTAACATCATTTATAGGCATTACTAAGAATGTGTTATCTAATAGATTTACCATTGACCGTCTAGTTCAGCTAAGAACGTGTGCCGGGAACAGGTCTGTCCACTACTATAGGACACTTAAAATACAAGCATCAAAGCACACTTGACTGCACGTTTGCACTATACTCTAATGCCTTCTACACCCTCTTTATAGCCTCACAGACTGATTCAAGCTTTCATGAAGGGACATTTTCCAATGCACACAAAGTAGCGATGTCATGGGAGCTGAAAACAATTCGCACCAAACTAATGGGACCTCTCTTAGAGCCTCTGCACAAGGCTGGCATAAATTATATTTCCTGAAAGACTGCGATCTTGGCATCACTTCCACTCACGGTGTGAGTGAAATCTGTGACTTATCAACGCGGCCACCATATTTAGCTTTCCTTAAACGCAAGATACTGCTGCGGACCAATCACAAATTCATGCCTAAAGTACCATCCTTTCGAATGGATTGTGTCCTCCCACGTAGTCCTCATCTTTGATATTCAATATACAGCTTCAGCTGCTTCAGAAAAAATGTGCGGCACGGGGCGCTGTGCGTTGATGCAGTCGACTCTGTCCCTCGGGGGTCTCCATCTCGAGGATGATGTAATTGAAGGTATATATGGCATGCACAGCACCCATTGGCTTCAGTTTCGTTATTACGCTTTGAGAAATTCACAACACTCTACTTTTGTTTCATTGCGATAATGTCTTCTTCCTCGACACCTACTACCCCGAAGACCGGGTTCAAGAAGTGTCGAGACTGTGATTCTAAGATGTCATTAACCGACCCAAACCGAGTTTGTCTGTGGTGTCTCCGGGTCGAGCATAAGACCTCGGCCTGCTCCAAGTGCCAGTCAATGACCAGAAAGGGTCTGAAGGAGCAAAAGGGGAAATTGGCAGAAGGTAGAAACCCCAAAAAATCTCCATCGACTACCCCGTCAAAGAAACCTTCATCCGACGAGCCGAGAGGTGACTCCCCTCAAAGGAAGGTTAAAGGGTCGCGGAGTGGCTCCCACCACTCATCATCGAGGAAGTCGAAAAAGAGGCACCACAGGTCGCCTTCTTTGACTTCGTCATCAGACACCTCCCCTGAGAGAGTATCTTGTCATACGAAAAGCTCCACACCTGCCGAATGGGAAGCATTTAGATCTGAAATGCTAAAAAATATTTCAAAAACAAAAACCCTCGGCAAGTCATGCTCCTACCGCGCCTTCCAAAGAAGTCAGTAGGGAAAGGGCTTGAGCCAAATCCTGTGAGTCCTCGAGCCTCATCAAGAGCCGTCGAGGCCTTGACGTGACGAAAGTATCCTTTGTGCCATAAGGCCAAACATGAGTCGTGGTCATCGATGCCAGCTGCAGCCATTTCGCCAGCTGTGCCCTTGACACCGGCGGCACCATCGACACCAGCTGCGCCATTGATGCCAGCCGCTCCATCGACGCCAGCCATACTGTCGATGCAAACCGCGCCATCTAAACCAATGGCACCATCATTGCCAAAAAAGATTTTGATGACTCCTCGAGCATTGAGTTCAGTTTCTTGAGACTCAATGCCTATCCCAGTCAAGACCTATATTGCTTTGCCAAGGAGAGATCATTTCAAATCTCTGATCTCAATTTATGAGGAAAATGACTGTCATGATGCCTACCTCCAAGGAGCCAGGTCCGACCCAGCGACCCCAGAGGCAGGCATCATTACCCCCAGGGGAGTGCCAGCGGGCCCAAGCTGGGGCCCTTTGGACGCAGTCCTGGAGCCTTAGGCGCCAGGCTCATGTTGGACCTCTGTCCTGGCGCCTTAGGTGCCAGGCTCATAAAACTAGACATTTGTTCAAGTGTTTTCATGTGCACTTACCTGATGCAGACCATGCTGCCACATCCAGGCCCTCTTGAGGCCTGAATGAAACTACTTTACCTGTGGGACTACTTTCCACCCGGGTGTGGTCGGGGACGGATACATACCTGATCTGAGGAAGGATACACACTTGGGACTTCTTCCAAAGCTATTTAAACCACACCAGATCAGCAACTCACGCTTCGCGTTGTTCTGCTCCTTGCAGCTGGACGCTCACCGTGTCAGCTCCTGCATCTGGACTTCAGCCACGCCTGTCAGCATCCTGGGTCACCTGCAAAGGGAGACAAGAGACCTTACCAGCTAATCTGCACCACGGAGACATCACCGACGATCCTGAAAGGGAAGACATAATTTTTAAAAAGCATTTCGTTACGATCGCTGCAGCGCTGCATTTCACTCACCTTTCCTGGGTTCCTCCATCTTCAGCAGCGATCATCCGGATACACAGCCACTTCCCAGAGCCTAGAGAAAAAGACAAGAATAAGAGGTGAGAGAAGGAAGGGAATAAGACTTACCTCATTTCATTTCGGGTCTTGCCGCTTCCAGGCATTTTCCGGACCCCGGCCCCTATGGGGAAAAAAGACAAAGACATTGAATGAGCGTATGCAAAGTCAGTTCCCGAGCACTCATCCAGAACTAACCTGCCATTTACTGGAACTGGAACTGCAGGTTTCACTTCGGGTCGGTGCCATATCTCCGGCATTCCGAACCCCGGCCCCTAAGGGGAAAAAAGATATAAGCATTAGCGCTTGCTGCAAAAAGACAATGAACATTATTATTAAGTTTGGACTTTTGAACTTGCAACAGAACTTTTACAGAGCCTTACCTGAATAGTCAAGCTTACCTGAACTCCCATCAATCCTCAATCCAGTGAAGTAACTGGGTTTCAACGCGCCCCTGCATCAGAAGCAGGATGGAGAGCTCATCCTTCCTGACCCTAAGGTGAGACTTCACGGGGAATCGTGGAAGGGTATCGTGGAGGGTTGGAAGAGAGTGGGAGGCTTGATCATAACTCAGTCAGTAGGTAATACTCCCTTTTCACGCACAGGGGAATATTCCTGCGAGCCGAAGAAGCCAGAGAAGAGGGCCCTTCCTGTCCATCTTCAGAGTCCTGCGCTTCACCATTGAAGAAGCATTCGCACTCGAAGCCAGACCTGCGCCTCCGTGGGAATCAGGTGAGCGTTACAATGAGCCATCAGACAATGATGCGCTTTTTGGTCTTCAATTGGGCTCACCAAATGTGCCTTAGAGCTTTATTTTGGAAGGGTCTAGATTGAAAGATCTTTATGATAATTTACAAATGGCCAGTGGGGTCGACCCCTCACCAGAGATGGATTTTGGTACACCTGAAGCTGGTGAGCATGCAAATGCTTCATATAGACAACTAAGGTCTAAAGTTGAAGACTATTTGGGGTGGAGTATGCCAACCTGCCCTTTGAACAGGATGATCTGACAGACATTCTTAAGAGTCTGCAAATGGATCCTATTTTACCATTTCATATCGCTCTCCAAAAAAGGGTGGTGGCAAATTGGGAGATGCCAGAGACTAATCAGGCAGTAAACAAAAACTGATAAAAAAAATACTGCCCTTCCAGTAGTGAACCTGACTATTTGTCCAAACACCCCACTTCAGACAGTCTGGTGGTACAGGAAACTACCTTAACTTCCAAGCAGGCAGCTTATCCAACTATCCCTCCAGATAGGGATGACAAGAGAGTAGATGGATGGGCAACAAAAGTATTTTCTGTAGTCCACATGGGCCCTAGCAAAATTCTCATTCACTCTATGGGACTGTATTCCCATGGTAGCGGAGCACATTCCAGATGGGGAGGAAAGAGACAGATTCTTGGCTATTGTTAGAGGCGGCAAGGAAGCCATGTGTGAGTCTCTTCAGTCGTGTCTGGATTCTGCTGACAGCATCAGCAGAGCCATGGCAACCAGCACCGTAATATGCAGATTTGCGTGTTGAGGAAGTCGGGCACGCGCCACAAGAAGTGCCCCGGGAGTGCCTGTTGGCCTGAGACGCTGTCTGCCGAGCTCCTGTTGGCTGTGGATTCCACTCTGAAACTTTGGACTTTTCATAAAAGGACTTTCAAACATTGGCCATGCCCACAAGACTCTCCGTCACCTGAAATGCCCGGGCCCAAGATCCACAACGTGTGCCTTAGGAGTGCCTTGAGGCCTGGGACGCTGTCTACCAAGCTCCTGCTGCCTGTGAATTCCACTCTGAAACTTTGGACTTTTCATAAAAGGACTTTCGAACATTGGCCACGCCCACAAGACTCTCCCGCACCTGAAATACATGGGTCAGCGCGCCACTGCGCGTGTGCCACAAGGAGTGCCTCAGGAGTGCTTGTTGGCCTGCTCACCGACTCGCAAGCGGCAGTGGCCTTTCTTAATTTTTTTTTTGTTCTTCTTAGTATTTTTTTTTCCTATTCATCTTTATCCTACATAAAAACTGCCAGCTACCGAAATGCTGGCATCCACGTTTTCAGTGTAAAGGATTAGATTTCTATCATTATTCCTTTGTCTGGTAAGAGAAGGTTTTAATTGATTTGAAAATGCTGTCCGGGCCGCAGACATGAAGCTTGAAGGAACAAGGGGCGAGGAAGTACGATGACATCTTATCCGCGCCCCTTGTCTTCACGCCCGTAAAGAACACACTGAGGAAGGTGCTAGTGATGCTGCTACCCCCGTCACCCCTAGCCATAAGCGATTTAGTAAAGAACACACTGAGGAAGGTGCTAGTGATGCTGCTTCCCCCGTCACCCCTAGCCATAAGCGATTCAGTAAAGAACACACTGAGGAAGGTGCTAGTGATGCTGCTTCCCCCGTCACCCCTAGCCATAAGCGATTCAGTGATGCTGGAACAGGGGTAGGGGTGGGGATCTCCTATTCTTATAGAGTCCGGCATCATGTTGAGTTAATGCGTAGAGGTATCACCTGTCGGGCGGCCGATTGGGGGAGGGGAGGCAGCTGCTACTGCCTACTGATTGCGCTGCTATGGAACTTTTGTGACACCCAACCTGCATTCCGGCCGGGGGAGGTTACGCTCCTCGCCCTGTCTCAGTATCTGCTGGGACAAGACGAGGTACCGGATGACTCACTTCCCTCGGCTCAGTCCAGGTCGGACCAATTTGGGGGAACGGGTCGGATCAGATAGGCCGAGTTATTGACCCCCATATTGGCAGAACTAAAGATTCATACCACCTGCTTGCAAGACATAATTGTGTATTTGAGAAAAATATCAAATGCTGTGAATAACATGGAGAACAGGGGTGGGTTTCTGTACCAATCCGCTCACTAAGGGCTGCTGTACCCAGGAAATCCAAAAGAGAGATCTTGATAGTGTAATGTCCGCTTCTAGTCCACCTATTAAATCACCTGTTTGTGGTGGATCGATTGATGGGGAGCCGGGGAGAGTGTGAACTCTGGTCCCCTCCCACAGGTTCACACAAACAAAAGAAAAAGGTCTAGAATGCACTCTTGGAATTAACATCCCTTTCTGAATAAAGGCGGGAATAAACCATCATGTAATAATTGGTGGTCTCTTGTAATTGAGTGGGTAGTGGATTGTGAATGTTTTAGGCAATTATTGATATGGGCGAGGGAGAGTTGGCAAAAAAACACCCTATCTGAGGAAATGACTCACAAAGAAACTAAAAATACAACACAAAAAATACAAAAATAGCAATAAAAATCCCCATTTACTTGGGAATCCTGAGATTTGTAATTATCAGCTGTCAGTTGAGAAGAGGGGGAAGCAACCAACAACAAAGGGCGTGTACCAGCTCTTTGCCAAGAAATCCATTAATCAACCCATTTCACTAACGACTCCTGTGGAAAATAGGCTGATAATCAATGATATAGAAGTAGGGCCTACCATTTCCAAGGAGGTTCTTCCAGCCCCAATAGGGTCAGTGAGTGAACCCAAGATACGGACCGGGGTTCCTATTCAGATAGCACACAATGCTATACGGGAGCCTATTGATACAGATAGCCCATATGCTCTGCCGGAAGTAATGTCGCCTAGAAATCAGCAGTGCTGGAACCAGTGAAGAACAGTGAACTAATTGAGTCAGAAAAAGAGGAGTGTCCTGCACAAAATCCCTCACTAGAAGCCTTCATTAGAACTACTATTGCGCAAATGATGCACCAACACTCAATCACCCAGGAATGTCCTTTACCATCATGGACCAGCTGCATTCTGAAGAGGGTTCTAAAAGGGGGGTCAATGTGAGGAACCCAGCTGTACCGTTACATTTGTTGAAAGCACCAGTATCTTCCGGCCAAGGTATTCCGGGGGTTGTATCGGTTGAGAAAAAATATCAAGAAAGAGGTAATAATGAGGGAACGTCAGAGGAAATACTACCAGTGGATTCTACTGGGAAGGTCCCTGATTCACTATTTCACAGTGACCTAAAATCTGTTCACTGGCATCTGCCCTTCTTCCCTGACAATCCTAGTATTGTCTTGTATTACCCATTTGATTATGGGGTTCCCCCTTCATTAAATAGACTCTTAGCCCTAATTAAATGAGATACCTGCTCTGAGACTTCTCTCCTCCGCAGATTTGAAATTGGTGGATTTTATTCACCCGGAACGATATGACTATGTAAGACTAGTATTCCATTCTAGTTCCGTATATGATGCTGTTCTCTTGGAAACTCTCCAGTTTAATCGACTGGGCTGTGTTATTTTCATCTTCAGTCATGATTTGAAGTTTCTCAACCAGGGCGAGGAATACCAGGATACCTTTAGGTAGTCCCAGGGATGGAGAGGTACAGCGAACAACCAGGTGTGGGACAAAAAGTTAGAAGATGGGCTTAGTTGAAGATGGTTAGCACTTACATTACGTGATTCTAATTCCCAGCTAATATCTATAAAGAAAGACCTTTGACCATAAAAAAGACATCCTTTTAGTATCCTGGAATTCCAGGGGTTCGGTCCGTCTCACCACCTCTCTATAGTTATGTACGAAATTAAGACACTGTATTATCGATTGTATCCAGGAATCCTGAATCACCACCGAGTTCCACCTCAACGGTTTTGAGTGCCGGTATCAATTGGCAAAAAAGGGCGTCAGGGGTCGCCCGTTTGGAGGACTGCTGATTGCTGTCAAGAGTGGTGAGGGCATTCTAGTTCTGGAAGCTATTTCTCTTATCGGGCGTCCTTGCAGTGGTTTTGGAGCTAAAGTTAGTTTGCCTTTCAATCTACATTCTTTTAGTAAATATATATTGGAATCCGGTACAAGATGTAGGACTGTTGAAAAGATTAATGGATTGTTTACCGAAATGACCTTGAAATATAAAGGGTTACAAATAGTGGTGGTGGGTGACCTAAATGTTGAGATTCCGAGAGGAGCATCTTTGAATTCGGATTTAGAGTCTGGCCTGGGCTGTCTGACAGTATTGCAATTAGATGGAAAACATCGAATAGTAGGTGGGCCTGATGGAACCACAAGAAAGTGTCTACAGGGCCATATTTGGTATACCCTCTTTTTAAATTGGGACATGTCCCATGTAAACTCCATCTTAAAGCAAGATATGGATTCTTATACATGGACGGATGGCTGTCGCGTTTCAACAATAGACCATATATTTATGTCCCAACGCCTCTTTGAAGCGTGTCATTTATTTACTATACAGGATTCTAGCTTGAGCGATCATCGTTTTCTGGAAGCTGTTATCAAGGTAGAACACTGTGGTATTCCTCATGATTTGCTTCCTATGCATTTCGAAGTAAACTCTTCCAAAACTAGAATTACCTGGCATGGTGATAATGTGGAAAAGATTAATACAGTCTTTATCTAGGATTATGAAGAAACTCATTGTACTTAAGACGTTTGATCTTTGCATATTCGGAATTTCCAGCGTACCTCAATATGATTACCAAATCCGTTAAAGGACGGGGTGGAATTCCCTCTAGAAGTACTCATTTGCATGTCTGATTCTTTGGTCAACTCCCACATAAATGTATTAAAAAAGGAGGTGAGAAGGCTGCTGAATAGAGGCCTCGATTGGGAAATGAAAATATCATGAATCCGCAAACAGAAATTGAAAAACTGGTTGAAGGGTCACAAGGCTGATATGTTGCAGGCAGATAATGAATTTATGCTAACGGCATTGAAAGATGGCACTGCACGTCAATTTTGGAACCTGATAAATGCCACTGAGTCTTCTCAAGTCTCAGTACAATCTAATTGTATTTCTGAGGAAATATGAGCAGGCCATTTTGCAGCCTATATGCTGAAAATAATTATATGCCTGACATAATAACGCCATCCAGGACCCAATCTTGGAATTGCAATTTTTCGATAGCAAATATTATATTGCAAATTCAAAAGTCGAGTTTGTCTAGAGCCTCAGGACCAAACCGATTAGCAAATGTTATATTGAAGGCCAACCCCGAAATGTGGGCAAAAGCCTTGTCGATGTTATTCTCAGACATCAACCAGAACAGATCTATTCCAGAATCATGGCACTTGTTGCACACCATCCCAATCTACAAGAAAGGTGATGGGAGTTTCCCATGAAATTATCGACCCATCGCTTTATTGGACGCAGATTCGAAGATTTTTGCTGGGCTTGTACTGAAGCAGTTAGATGAATGGTTGGAATCTAATTGCATCTTGTCACACTGGCAGTTCGGATTCTGTAAGGTGGTAGGAACAGAGGTGGGTGGGCTCTTATTCACATTATTACAAGAGAAGGGATGCAAAAAAGAGGCTGCCCCAATATACATCACAGCTATGGATTTGTCTCTTGCTTTTGACCTTATAGATCATGTTTTGTTATGGTCAAAAATCTCTTCTCTAGGGATCCCCCCCAGAATACTAGCCATCCTAATCCACTTGCATGAAGGATCCCTAGTGCAGGTGCGACTTAATAGTGAAGGTCTACTTTCTTATCTGATTAAAACACTGAACGGACTACGCCAAGGTTGCATCTTTGCCCCTATACTTTTTAATCTTTACATGTCAGACGCTGTAATAAACCTTGATACCGCTTCCATGATCTCTCCTACAATTTGGGGCTGAAAATAAACTGGTGTGCTTACGCTGATGATTTTTTGTTAATGGACAGCACACCAATTGGTTTGCACCACCTAATAACATCCTTCTCTAATTATGTTACCTCTAATGGCCTTGTCATAAATGTAAAGAAACCCGTGATAAAGCGGTTGAGCAATCTTAAGAAGCCGCCTGTATTCAGTTGGTTCTTGAATAAACAAAAATTGGTATTAAGGAAATCCATGCGGTACCTGGGTTTCCCAGTGTTTGATAGCTCAAATAAATGCCTTTATTGGAATCATCTATTGGAGCGGGCAGGATTTTTGAGAAAGGTGGAGTGGAAATATTGTAAATATTCTTTGTCGCCTTTCATATGTTTTTATAAGCTAAAAGTAATTCCAAAATTATGTTACGGTTTGGAGTTGTTTCCTTTAGGGTTACAGTCCGTCGTGTATAAGATTGAGGCGAAAATCTAGAGAGCGCTTTTGTATTGTCTACCAAAATGTATTCCACTAGCAGCCCTGAGATATGAATTGGGACTCCAATCTGTGGCAAGTCTAGTGTAATGGAGGCGACTATACCTCTACAGGAAAATGGCTTTGGAGAGGGGAAATAGTCTAAATTGTCACCTGGGTGCTAAATTACAAGCTGGGAATCCTGACTCACAGATGTTGTCCACCTTAAATGAGGTATGTCAAAATGCCCTGGATAAAATTGGTGTAACCAGAGAAACCCTTTTGTGTAACCCTATGCGTGTGAAGCGCCTGTTGCAACACTCTGACTGGGCGGACACAATGGAGCGTGTGAGCAATTCTGAATTATATCATCAAATGGTCTCTAATTTGAAGCACCTGGGTAATCCTGAATCGTATTTACTGCGATTTCCAGATCAGGCTAGGCAAAATGCCTATATGAGATTTCGATTCAATGTTTTATTAACTCGGGAAATAATTGAAATCAGAGACCCCAGGTTGTGTTCACCTGTGCCCTGTAGTTTTTGCAAAAGCGATAAAGTCAAAGAAACACTTAGACATTTTCGTTTAGAATGTGAATCTATCAGTACTAATAGTATGAGTAGTTTTGGAAAATCTGTCTCAGACACACAGAGAGTCATTTTAGATCAGGTATGGTGGGATATGATGCATGGCAACTCGGTGGCACTAAAGATTGCAGTGATTCGTTTCCTGTCAGCAGTATGTGGGGTAATATCGATAAGACCTCAATCCTCTTTAAAGTGACTTCAGCTTCTTGATAGAGTAGTTTTCTCCCTCATTTATATTCCCATTCATTTATCAGACCTATAATTGGGACGTAAAAGCGCTCCATTTTGTTCTTCCAGATTTGGAGCCTTTAGGGCTCACTACATTGCAACTTACATTTTTTTGGAATTCGAATTGAATTGAAATTGGAAATGGAAAAGTTCATCCTTCTATTTTATGGAAATGTGACATTTTAATTAATGGTGAATTTTAAATGTGTTTATGTTTGACTTAAACTATTTTACATGTAACTTGATACACCTATACTTGTGTAGATAATCTTTGATATTGAGCAACTATTAATTTATTGAAAGTAATCTTATAGGTTTAATGAAAAAACCAAAACAAATAATTTAAAGAAATAAAGGAAGTCTGGATTTACGACAGATGTACAATCCAGACTCCTCAACATGCCCTTTAACGAGTCTCACGTTTTTGGTAACAAGGCTGACGGAAGCCTGGAGAAGTTGCAGACCTCAATGGCGGCAGCCAAATCCTTAGGTGCTGCTATTAGACAGCCTCATCCCTTTCACCCTAGTGGACAGCCATGGAGGGGTAGATCTTTTCACTACTACTCCTCAGTTGGAAGAGGGAGAGGAATGGCTGGTCAGAGGCCAAAGGAGATTCCCTCGTGGTGGACGAGGGAGAGGTGCGAAGCCCGCTCAAGCAGGGACAGCCTTACCAACAGCCACTGCATCAGCCGCCTCAAAACCTCTCTGAGGTCTTGAGTCACAAAACACCAGTGGGAGGCAGGCTGTCCCAGCATCTGTCAGAATGGCGAGATATTACTTCGGATGCTTGTGCATTGGAAACCATAGCCCACGG